>NC_085136.1:300545534-300855724 GCF_035046485.1 Aedes albopictus | reverse complement strand
TTTCCTAAACGTTTCTCAAGTATTTTGCACGGACTTTTTTGAAGATGTTATATATTTAATCCGCACTGGATGGCGTGCTAACTAAGCAGTTCATTAGTTTACAAAATAAAGCAAAAGTCATAGCTTTATCTTAGCCGTTGATACCAAAATGCTTCAAGCAGAATCACGGGCTAATTCTAGAATAATGTTGAAAAATAAAATAAATAGAGCAGTTTTTGAGTTGAAGCCAAAATATCTTCAGTATATTAGCAGATTATTCTACGATACGTGATATATGATGAACGTTCATATCAAACTTAACATTTCTTCGTAATTCTTCGGTAATGCATCTGGATTTTTTTTCTGCAATATGTTCGAAGACTGATTCTTTTATTTCTTTGGAACTTCTTTAAACTATTACTTTAGTAAATTCTATTAAAATGCCTACAATTACTTTGCGAGTTTCTTCAGAATTAAAGAAAAAAAAATTCACGTCAGTTCATTCTGGATTTTTTTCTCTAAATCCTTTGAAACTCGTTCTTCAATGTCTATAGGAATTTGTTCAGAAATTCTTTTTAATATTTATCTGGCTATTTATTTGATATTCGGTTCCAAACTTTTTTTGAGAATTTCTCCAATGATTCCATAGAAATTTATTTAGAATTCCTTTGAAAAATGATTTGGAAATTTCACCAGAAATTTCTCACAAATACTTTCGGCGATTTCTTTGATTCTTACATTGGATTTTATTTGAAAATTTCTTCAGTTATATCTTTGTTAGCTGCTACGGTAACTTTTTTTAAACATTTGATCAGCAATTGCTTTGAATCAGCAATTCTTTGTGAATTCTTATAGCCAGTTTTGAAAGACTTTCTAGGTAATTAAATAAGATTTGTTTTAAATCCCTTGGAAATTCTGTAGGTCATTCATTTGAAAGTTTGTCTTGCCATTATTTTGGTAGTTCCATTCACAGTTCCTTCAGCGTATCCTTCGGCCATTACGTCATTTTCTATAGACATTTCCTATGGAAATACAGAAATTCTTAATTGTTGTAGGAATTCAACAACAGAATTTCAAGCGAATTTGCGGTCTAAAAATCCGAAGGATTTCTATTTACTTCCGTAGAAAAAACTCGGAAGAATTCTCAAAGGAATTGCGGGGAAATTTCAGATTGAACTAAAAAAACATTTCCAATGAAATTGATCAAATCTATTCCCAAAAAAATTGCCAAAAAGATATTTAAGAATATGCTGACGATTTGTCCATGATTATTGCTGGCAAAAGTCCATGATTATTGCTGGCAAAAGTGGCAAAAAAATTTCTGAAGGAATTCTCAAGGAATGCGCCGAAGGAATTTTGAAAGATAAGCTTCAGTTGTTTCCAAAAGAATTAGCGAACTATTTTCCAAAGATAATTTCAAAGAAATTCTCAAAAATATTGCTGAAGGAATCGCCAGAGGAACTGCTGCTACAACTTTCAAAGAAATTACTAAATGAACTACTAATTTGAAAAGCAATTTCCGAAGGAATTGCCGAAAAATGGTACAAAGAAATTTATCGAAATAATTTGCAAAGAGATTGCCGAATTAATTACACAAGGAATTTCCGAAGATTTTTTCCAAAGGTAAAACTGAAAAACTTCCCAAAGTAACCTTTCGCAGGAATTTTGCAAAGCATTTCTGGAGAAATTGCCCGAAGAATTCTCATAGGAATTACAGAAGAAATTTACACAATTATTGCTGAACAATTTTAGAAGAATTTTCTTCGGAAATTCCAGAAAAATGTGTTAAACAATTGCTAAATAAACTTACCAAGAAATTTACGACGATATGGCTACAGTAACTCCCAGTTAACCACCCAAGGAATTTTATGAGCTATTGCTGGAGAAAGTAGAAAAGTTTACTAAAAAAAATACCAAAAACTTGTAGAGCCGATTAAAAAAAATTCTTGAAATGACTACTTCAGAAATTAAAGTTAAAAAATCCGAAGGACTTTCCGATGAAATTTCTGAAAAAAAATGCCAAATAAACTACCGAAGTAATTGTCAGAGTAGATGCAATTGCATTGAATGAGAAATTTCCAAAGTACAGTGCTGAAAATTTCATTTCATCATATCTAAACTCAACCACCTACAGCTCATTTTAGAAGCTGAACCTGAGAATATGTTACATAAAAAGCTTGTGCGGCTAGACCAGTTCTGCAAGTAAGTCACGGAAAAACCGCTATTTTTCGAATATTTAAGGTAAATATCACGTACTACCTTTGAAAAAGGCCAAATGATATTCACCGTGAATATTATTGGCATTTTTCGAAGGTAGTCTGTGAATCTGAATCAATTCCGAATAGTCTAATATTTTGAAAATAAATTGAGAAGAAAAGCAAAGCAAAGGGTCTCTAGTTAGCCTAACGGTTAGGGCTATGGATCACCAATCCCGCGATGGCGGGTTCTATTCCCGTTCCGGGTCCATTTTTATAAATTACATTTTTTTTTTCAAATGTTGATCAGCCTACAGGCTTATTTCAGTTCACCGTACCCAAATAGGTGCAAAATAACATTTTGCCTTGCATATTGTATGGTATTGAACTTCCTATTTAAAAATATCTCATTTGAAGAGGATTCGGAAATAGACTTGTTTACAGGATTATACATATACCCAATCGGCTATCGATTCTATTGAATATTTTCAGATCAAAGTTATTTATTATTTATTATCATTTCCAATAAAACATAATATTTGAGAAGATGTCTGATCAAACCAATTAAATATCAACGCAGAGAATGAAGATAGCTATAGATTTCCAAGAAATATGAAATCCAAAAACCTCATTTGCGCATTACTAATTTCCATCATGCTGTGCAACCACGGCCATCCCTTTGCCCTATATCCCTGCACCCCATCCAGCGGGCTTTCTGACCCTTGTGCGTTCCTTCCGCCTTCTCCTCGAACGCAATACATTCGTCCACTGCGGTAGCCAGTGGCACCCAGCAAGATCTCACCCTCGCTGGCTGCTTGAGCGTATGAATGTCTCTCCGTAAACCACATTCCTGCTAGTACACACAATCACACGAACCGGCCACTCACTCTGCTTTGCTTTGGGCAGTGTGCAGCACCCACACTTCGTGTGCATCGCCGCTTTGTAGTTGTACGTAGTCAGCTGTTATTGGATGGTTTGTTATCAAAAAACCAGCTTGTTTTCTCGTTGCTTATTCCTACTAACATTTCTCTGACTGGGTCTGGGTAGATTCGGGGAAGCACAAAGACTCTCACGACGACGACAACGATGAAACGAAAGCATGGTGTTTGTTTTGCAGCCGGACCCAACCATGGAGGATTTGGGTTGCTTGCTTGCTTGCTTGCGTGCTGTATTCCACGGTCACGCGGTGTTGGAACTCAAAACCATGATTCTTTGCACCCTGCCTGATGGTTGAAATGGTTGATGGTTTTTTCCATGACGCAGGCAGGCGCAGCCTGCCAGACAAACCATGAGTCGGCGCTGATGCCATTGCTGTTGTACACACTACAGTAGGGAGGAACCATTGGGAAAAATGGTTGTAAACATGTGGATGGGTGATGTGATGTGTTGTTCTATTTGCCACTTTCGTGGTTGGTTGCACTTTGTACTAATTGATTGATATTGATTTTGAAGTGACACGATGACTAGGCTGGTTTTAGAAGGTTATTTTCGATGTCGTCGGTTGTGGGGTGATCGATATCCTGACATCACCTTTCAAGACTTTTCATGGTTGGTTATCGCGTAAGAATGATGAAATTTGGGCTTTCACAAGTGAAAGCATGAATGCTTCATAGGTTTTATTTAAACAGTTACCTTCCTTAATGAATTACATTTTTCTCGAAATTGACAATACATTTGTTGAACATGAATTATTATTAGCCATGTAAGGTTCGCTGGAGTAAGATGCCATTTTTCAAACTTTCTTCTTTTTCCAACGAAAAACGGTCTCATTTAACCCTCGAGCGATCGCGCTGTTGTATTTTGTACAACACGTTGAAAAAATCTCGCTTTTTGTACTCAGCATTAGCGTGGTGCTGACGCAGGTAGTCAACCGCGCGAGTTACGGAAGGTTAAAAGGCATTTCAAAGACTTAACAGCAACTCAGCAATATTTTCTTGATACTACGATGCAATGAAAACATTACTAAAACTATATGATTTTAAACATTTTTTATTTAAAGTTGATTGGGTGGTTAGTTGATGCAAAATTCTTTTTGCCATTAGGTAAGATACCACTTAACATGGATAGCATTGCACAATGGTCCGTGGAATGGTTAAGTGGAAAAAAAAATAATTACGCCTACACTATTAGTTTTAGCTATATGTTGTCTTCCGGAAAGTTTCTTCATATTTTTTGAACATTTCTTCACAAATCCAAAATTAGGGTGGTCCAAATGGTTCTCAAGATCACAATGTCAACTTTTTATTGTTTTCATATAGAGCAATGAAAAACACTTAATTTTGAACAACTTTGCCAAAGAAACCATATTGCTATCTCTTATGGTTTCAGAGATATTATTTTTTAAAGAAATAAAATAGGGTGATCCCCGAAAAAAAGGTTTTCTTTCAATAACTTTTTATTCATTGATTTCTTGCGAAAACTTTGTTCCAAGCAGTTTTACACCCTTTTCGTTTTTACACCATTGGAAGATGAAAATAAGATCTTTTGAACAAGGCCAAAAGATTTGAAATCGGCTTGCGCCCTTCTGAGATATTCAGTGTCAAAAATAGGCCATTTTTAGAAGAAAACCATGAATAACTTTTTAAATTGAGGATATAGAAGTTTGCTGTTTTTGTAAAAAATGTTGCATATTAAATGCACTAAAACTGCTCGGAATAAAGTTTTTGCGAAAAATCAATGAATAAAAAGTTATTGAAAAAAAACCTTTTTTTCCGGTATCACCCTATTTTTTTTTAAATAATATCTCTGGAACCATAAGAGATAGCAATATGGTTTCTTTGGTAAAGTTGTTCAAAATTAAGTGCTTTTCAACTTTGTAGAACATTTCATTGCTCTATATGAAAACAATAAAAAGTTGACATTGTAATCTTGAGAACCATTTGGACCACTCTAATTTTACATTATTGAAAAAAATGTTCAAAAAGTATGAAGAAACTTTCCCGAAGACAGCATTTAGCTAAATCTAATAGTTTAGGCGTAATTAATTTGTTCCACTTAATTACGGCCCGTGGACCATTGCGCATTGGTACCAACAATCATGCGCCTCCATGTGTGTCTTATTCTTTTTGGAAACAGGTGGTTACTAATGAAATTACCAAAAAAAAACAAGATTTCTGATATCAAAAACATAGATTTTACGTACATTGTCTTCTTCTATAAGACTCTACGTTTCCATTGGAACTAGGCCTGCCTCATTTCAACTTAGTGTTCTGTGAGCACTTTCACAGTTCTTAATTGAATGGCATTTTTTGCCTGCTATTGTATGAGTATGAGTGTGTGAGTTGTGAGGCTTGCACAATGATACCCTATGCCCAGGGAAGTCGAGAAACCTTCTTATAACTTGTACGTAGAATCTATTTTTGATATAAAAAATCTTAAAAAATACTTAGTTATTCCTTTAAAAAATTGAGAAAAAATAATTAGAAGCATTTGACCATCCTGGCAAATTTTGAGGCTGAAAGTCAGATTTCTCTAGAAAAAATATAATAAAATTTAATGGTAAGGATCTGCAGATTCAATCATCCGATGAGGTAAAAATTTGAACATAAATATCTAACATAATGATCTTTGTAAATCGTTTGACTTAACTTAATATAGTTTTTTTATAAAATAAGTTAACGATTGAATTTAATATACAAAAACATTGAAAGTTGGTCTTTTTAAACATGAATCCCAGTACGTTTTCAAGTTTAAAGCCATTAAGAACGCCATTAAGAACGTATTTATATTCAATTCAATTAAAAGCAGTTTAAGTGAACTACAGTAATCATCTCCAAATTTGACACGATGTTGAAATTTGTGCTTATATTTGGCTATATAAGAAAACTAACCTAATATACCCGAACCTCACGTAACGAGTCGGGACTGTCTAAAAAGAATTTCCACCTAAATGGATTTCAAGGTTGCAAACAACTTTAAGAAGGCCAAGTGGCTTGCAGATGTAAAGGGAAGGAGATCAAGGCTTTCAGAGATGTAAAAAGGGGATGGTCAGAGGGATTTCAAAGGAGTTTTGGGGGGAGGGGGGTCAGAGGCTTTTCAGGGCATTTTAGAAGGTTTCAGAGGTATTTTAGGGGGCTTCAGAGGCTTTAAGTTGCGTTTGGCATGGATTTCATTTGTGTTTCAGAGGTGTTTCAAAGCGTTTCAGGTGGCTTCAGAAACTCTCAGGTAAGTTTCACGGAGGTTTCATGGGGGTTTCAGAAGCGTTTCAAAGCGTTTCAAGGTGTTTCAACGCGTTTCATGGCGTTTTAATACGTTTCAGAAGGTTTAAGGGAGGTTTAAGCGGGCTTCAGAGGCACGCAGGTGGATTTCAAGGATGTTTATTGGGGGTTTAGAGGCGTTTCAAAGCGTTTCAATGCGTTTCAGGGCATTTAAGAAGCTTTCCGATGAATTTGAGCGGGTTGAGGAGGCTCGCAGGTGAATTTCATGGAGTTTTTATGAGGGCTATTCATGAGGGTGTTAACAACCCTCCACCCTCCTCCCCCGGAAATTCGGGTTGAATTTAGCACAAACGGAATATTAGTTTGATTTCACTAACCGCGGTAGTTAAGACGGAGCTTCAGTGGTTGAATTCTACAAACATCTGGTTGAAACAACCAATCTGTTAGTTGTTTGATTTTGACAACTACGAAAACAAATGATTTCGTTAGTTGTTTCAACTAATATTTTTGGTTTGTTTTTTACTATTTTTAGTTTGCAACAAACGCACTAAATTGATGAAAATACTATTTGTTCCGGTTGAAATTCCCTGCTCTTCCCTTCTTTCTTTGTAAATAATAAATAAAATAAATTATTGGTTTTCGATACATTTAATTTATTTGTCTTTATTTACAAAATAACTAGCTGTCCCCGGCAAACTTCGTCTTGCCTACTACATTTTTTGACGATCCAGGTCCCTAGCCAACACCAAGTCCCCGTTCAAAATGTTTGAAAACCCGATTTCCAAAAACTCTCGATTTTTTCATGTTTTTCGTCTCATAAACCTTCCTTGGGTAAAAACTAACAGAACAAAACTCAGACGGAGCAAATCGGACCATCCCTTTGCAAGTTATGCGCGGTCCCACGTATGCCACTGCATTTTTATATGTATATAGATTTTACCTTCATTATAAAATTCCGATGAGCATTCCGGTGGGCAAATGTGGTATCATTGTTTTATTTTCCTAAATATTGTTCTTGTTAGACAAACGAGAGCTTTAACCCAAGGAATTTGTTTTTCTCTCGTTAAATTCCGGTGTGTTTTGCCTTACGACAAGGAATGTCTATCGATTCTTCCCCATCTGACGTAGAAATGGCTTTTTGTTGCAGCTTCTCCAGATATCTGTGCTAACAACCAGCAAAGGTAGTCAAGATGGCGTCCATGGGTCCGATAAGCTGGAACGGCGAAGTCAGGTTTTGCGTTTCATCAGGTACTGAGATCTATGATGAATTAAAATAAATACAAACGATTTTTGCTTTTATTCACTAAGCCAACAATTATAGCTTTTTACTTACCTAAAAATATTGAAAGTTTGCAGAACGCTTCACTATCCGACTATTATTCTGAAGTTTTAAATTGAAACAATGCAAGAGCCAGCGGTGGGTTCCCAAAGAGTTGTCCAAAAAATGTCTCACGAAACCTAATGCAAGCCTATCCATATACGTGAGAACAAAAGATGTTTACAAAGTTCTTACAGATAGCTTAACACGGGAAATCTGAACACAAACCACTACCACACAGGAATTTGGATTGGTCAATGCCGAAAGTACAACAAAATGTTGGCTCATTCCAAACTAATCTGTTTGTTGTTTTTGCTCTCAACAAAAATATAGTTTGAAATAATTACCCGGTGGGTTGAATGAAACTAAGGTTTCAGATTGTTTAGCGCATTCGACAGCAGAATCTTAGCTACCTGAAATTTCCAGAATGATACTTTGGAAGTAGAAACAACAAACCTATCGGTTTAATTCAAACCAAGAATTAGGTTTAAAAACAACTATTATGCCTTTTGATGCTACTATTAGTCTGGTATGAAAATTAACAAACGTGTTTGTTATTTCAAATCGCACTGATTTCTGTCCGTGAAGAGGGGCTTAGGGATGTGTCAGAGGAATTTCAAAGCATCACTGTTTTTCAGGAGGTTTTAAGAGTTTTTGAGGGGTTCCCAGGGGATTTCAGAAAAGTTTCAAGTCATTTTGGAGTTTTGAATGATATCAGGGTGGTACCCCAAGAACCCTCCCTGAAACCCCTTAAAACTCTCTGGAACGTACCTTTAACCATCTGGAACTTCCCTGATTTCCCCTGAAACCACCGAGGTCACCTAGAGCACAGTAAAAACCCTCAAAAACACCTTCATAACCCCTGGAACGTTCCTGAAACCCCCTGAAGCCTTATATGAAAACAAAAATTTCGAAAAATGCCGAGTCTTACCTCCTAAATCAGGTGTTTTGGACTCCCAGAAGCTACGTTCAAAATTTGAGCAAAATCAATTAAGCCTAAGGGGGCGCTCAAAACGCTTGAAGTTGATATGGGAAAACTTGGCCAAATGTACGCAGAAATTTTAAGTTTTCGAATTTTCCCGCTAGGTGGCGCTGTAAGCGTTCAACCATCAAACCCTTTGGTATTATTGTAGATGACTATATGCCAAACAACTTTGCCGAAGACCGCAAAGTGATTCAACGTCTGTGAAAAAAGTTATACCCTAAGTAAAGTGAGGATAATCTTTTTTGTTATTTTTCCAATACATGCAAAGGAATAATATCAATAATGAAATCTCAATACTTTGCCTCACTTTGCCTAGGGTATAACTTTTTTCACAGCCGTCGGATCACTTCGCGGTCTTCGACAAAGTTGTGTGACATATAGTCACCTACAATAATACCAAAGGGTTTTATTATTGAAAGCTTACAGCGCCACCTAGCGGCAAAATTCGAAAACTTAAAATTTCTGCATACATTTGGCCAAGTTTTCCCATACAAATTTCAAGCGTTTTGAGCGCCCCCTTAGGCTCAACCGATTTTGCTCAAATTTTGAACGTAGCTTCTGGGAGTCCAAAACAACTGATTTAGAAGGTAATACTTGGTATTTTTCTAAATTTTTGTTTTTCATATAAGTGTGGGCCACCCTAATACCCAGCCTTTACCGTGCTCACTGCTATTGATTAGATTTTATCAATAGCTAAATGTGCTATGATGACGAAGTTCTGAGAGAAAATTTGATATATTATTTTCAGTGCTTTTACCTCTTACCCTAATTGAGCTTTTCTTAGGCTATTAATTGAGATTTTTTCACTTTGCTCGGGATGGATGGCACAAATTTCCCAAAATATGGGAGAACGTTCCTCTGCAGCAAATCAACTGATACCTGATGGTTAGATGGATGCCTTTTTAAGAGAATAACAGAGACCTTTGCCTCTTTCATCGACATCACAGGAAGTTGGGAGTTATTAGTGTAATTTATTTGTTCAACGCGTAGGCACTAAAGTTAAAGAATTGAAAGAACGAACTCCTTTAAGTTTATTACAAGCATTTTCGGCCAATCTATATCTATATCTATATATATAAAAATGAGTTTAAAGTTTTTTGAGGCAACAAAACCCAAGAACGAATGAACCGATCAGCATGACTCTTGCACGGTTCGGTTCGTATTCGTGGTGGCTGTGTTTATATGTACAAAAAGTTACGAAAATCAACTAGAAAAGCAACGAAATTGATAAAGTACTGATTTTTCATGAGCTGGGAAGGAAATCAACACGACCGAAATTAAATCAATCTAGAGTGCGGTGCTATTTTGAGCACAACAGTTGTCAAACCACCACAAAATGGCAAGACAAAGTTTGCCGGGACAGCTAGTCTATATATATAAAAAAGAGTTTGAAGTCCCTTTGAGGCAACAAAACTCAAGAACGGATGAACCGATCAGCATGATTCTTGCATGGTTCGATTTGTATTCGTGGTGGCTGTGTTTATACATGAGTGACCCGATTTTGTCAGCCTCTTTTCGGAACACATTTTTTACTCTCTTCAAAGACTGAAACAGTTTTTCATACTTTTTATCCCTCTATGTTCTGCATCTCAGCAGTAGATTGATGATAAAAATTAATAAATTGCATAAAATGTGACCGTATGGTAATGGGAGCAAAAAGTTGTTTGCAAAATGGGGCTGACAAAATCAGGTCCTTACTGTATGTACAAAAAGTAACGAAAACGAGCTAAAACAATAGAAAGTACTGATTTTTATCACTGGGGAATAAAATGAGTATGATCGAAACGAAACCAATCTAGAGTGCGGTGCTTATGGGCTCAAAAGCTGTCAAACCACCACACAATTGGCAAGACCTGGCAAGACAAAGTTTGCCGGGACAGCTAGTATATATATATAAATGAGTTTGATCTCCCTTTGAGGCAACAAAACTCAAGAACGGCTGAACCGATCAGGATGACTCTTGCACGGTTCGGTTCGTATTCGTGGTGGCTGTGTTTATACAGGGGATAGTCAAAATGATCGGGACAGTCAAAATTTTCACTTTTCAAAAAATGTGCAATTATCTGTAACTTTTCGTAAAATGCATCAAATATTTTCAATTTTTTACTGTGAGTTACTCAACTAGTTGTGTATCAGTGGACAAAGTTTGGAAAAGATCGGGCTATTCAGCACGAAGTTATGATCATTTTAGAAAAAGGTAGAATTATCAGATAGCCAACTTTGAGCTTTTATATCTTCGGATTTAATGAACCGAATGCAATGAAATTTTGATCATTTATGACTTATATAATGAGCTTTAAGAAACTTTTAACTCAACTTAAAATTTTTAACACGGAAGAAAATTATAACGACTAGATTATTTTTCTAATAAAAAACCAAATTTTCTTAAATTTCAACATTGTTTCAAAATTCAAGAGGCTAATTGTAGTTCATTAAAATTCCCTCTAATTGTCTTGAATACAGATATGTTTAGAAAAAAAGTGACATCATTGGCGGCAATTCATTGAAAAAGTAATGGGATGCATATTAAAAATAGACCAATTTACTAAAAAATCATAAAATTATTGAAATCGCTATAACTTTTTCTCTTGTTAATAATTTCAAGTAGAGTCAAACGTTTTTCAGAGATCATTATATAAGTCATTGATTGACAAAATTTCATTGCATTCGGTTCATTGAATCCGGAGATATAACAGCTCAAAGATGGCTATCGAATAATTCTACCTTTTTCTAAAATGCTTATAACTTCGTGCAGAAAAGCTCGATCTTTTCAAAATTTTGTTCACTGATACACAAGTAGTTGAATAAATCACAGTAAAAATTTGAAAATATTTGATGCACTTTTCGAAAAGTGACAACTAATTGAACATTTTTTGAAAAGTGAAAATTTTGCCTGTCCCGATCATTTTGTCTATCCCCTGTATGTACAAAAAGTTACGAAAATCAGCTAGAAAAGTAAGAAAATTGATAAAGAACTAATTTTCCATGAGGTGGGAAGAAAATCAATATGACCGAAAAGAAATCAATCTAGAGTGCGGTGCTTTTTTGAGCTCAACAGTTGTCAAACCACCACAAGACGGCACGACAAAATTTGCCGGGCCAGCTAGTTTGAGCATATTTATGAATTTTCTGGTCATCTGGTTTCTTCAAAAATTAGCCCGTTTTTGATCAAAGTTTGAATCAAACTCTTGGATTCATTTCTTGGATTCATTTCTTGTGAAAATCATTCTAAGATTCCTGCATTAGTTCCTTTAGGATTATTTTTAGAAATTTTCTCTATAATTCTTCCACAAATTTCTTCCACGGTCCTTCTGAGAATTCTCAAGGATATGTTTCTGAAGTTTCTTTTGGACTTTTTTAGGCGCTGTCCATAAGCTACGTAGACTCATTTTGGGCAATCTCAGACCCCTTCCCCCCTCCGTAGACTTTTGTTCATACAAATTTTCGGAATATTTATGGAGCGTAAACTTTGGCCAGACCGGAGGTGGCCGTCCCCCCCCCCCCCCCCCCTAAGAGTCTACGTAGTTTATTGACAAGCCCTTACGGAATTCCTCCAGGAGTGCCTTCTGAGTTTTCATACAGGATTCCATCTGGGATTTCTCAGGAAGCTCTTTGTGAAACACATCATCGAAAATACCTCTGAGATTCATACTGGACCTAGTACTGGACATCATTCTAAAATTTTTCATGTAGATCCTTCTATTATAATTACTGGAGTGTTTTCCAAAAACTCCGAAAAAGCTTCTGGAGTGTTTTCCAAAAACTCCGAAAAAGCTTCTGGAGGAATCCTAGCAGAATTTCTGGATCCTGATGGAACTTCTCGAAGAATCTTAGTAAAAAATTTCTGGAATAATAGAGACGAACCAGCCAAGGGCTGAAAGTCTCTTAAATAACGACAAATCAATCAATCAATCTGGAATAATCCCAGAAGAAATATCCGGAAGAAATCTAAAAGAAATTCCTGAAAAAATATGA
This sequence comes from Aedes albopictus, assembly GCF_035046485.1. Classification (NCBI taxonomy): domain Eukaryota; kingdom Metazoa; phylum Arthropoda; class Insecta; order Diptera; family Culicidae; genus Aedes; species Aedes albopictus. Next base: position 300,843,115 of record NC_085136.1, on the reverse strand, counting down.
GCTTGATTGACCATCCGTGGATGCTACTCCAGTAACGCAGATCAGCTACGTTCACACAAGGAATCAATGAGACATCTGCCAGGGGACTAGCCGGGATCTTCAGTGTGTGAGTGTTGGTGATCTTCTAGTTTTAGGCGACAATGACACCTGCCACGTCAGATTGTTGGTCAATGTGGAGAAGGGGAAGGAAGCGATGATTGTAATCGTTTGAAACCACAGCAGACTGAATATACTTCTGCGTCAGCACAAATCCATGCGGAAGTCGGAGTGTTGGTGAGATACAGAAATACGGTTGGCAGAAGGGTCCACACATAGGTACGTGGATGCCCGGCGTAAGGTAAGAGATTAGTGTGTTCATATTTCATAACTCTGAAGATGATGCGGCACAGTTTGCTTGATTGCATAACTCGTAAGCGTTGTCTAATAGATTGACATAGTGCTATTGGAAGGAAGAGAAACGGGGTTTTCAACCAGTTTCTGCTCTAGCGATGGAGCGTGTTAATATACATAAGTATATTTTAATAGGAGGGAGAAGGTGTATAGAAAGGTACAAAGACGTAAAAAGAACTCCAAGAGCAACTCCGGCAACTTCTTTGGAAATCTAAGAAGTCACTGTTTGATGTATATCAGATGTTGTGGGAAGTTAAAATGAAAGGGAGCACCAAAAGAAATTTCTAATCAAATCTTAGAAGAATCTCCAGGAACAACACCAGACAAAATCCAGGAAAGTTGAAGTGAGAACTCTCCGAGAAGTCTCTGAAAGATCTTCAGAAGAAATGTTAGAAGAAAAACCTCAGAATCCAGTCCTGAAAACATCCCAGAAGAAATTACACTAGGTATCAGTGAAGAGAATTTTCTGACAAAAGAGGCACAAAACAAGCAACAAAGAAGACGGGGTAGTTACTCTTCATCCCAACTGGTAACAGTTAATGACATGACCTCGAAAATTTTTGTTTCAGACAAAACGGAAGCTGAATTTGTTGCGTACTTTTAAACTCGTGAATAATCAATTATTACTAACCCAATGTCGAAACTTTTTGATGATACATATTCAGCAGCGTTGCAGTGTTTACCGATTCGAAGTTACCACTCGAAAATCACAATGCAAGGCTTAAAAATCTCTAAACTCGTTGTGCACGATCTTTGTCCTATTCTGTTCAAGTTGGAACAAACCTGTGTCGCATTGGGTAGAATGTCGCAACAAATTCAGATTGCGACATTTTCGTTATTGTTGCGCGATGGTTGAATTATGATTGACTGCTAGGTATACTGGGAATAAGCTCAGGGGCTCAAAAGGACCATTTGATTCTAAAAATTCCAGAAGAAACTTCAAGATTATTGCCAGAAGAGAGTCCAGGTGAAATCCTGAACGAAACCTAGACTTATGTTCTGCAAAAATTTGAGAAGCAAAATCCTGAGGAATCCCAGAAGGTATTTCCGAAAAAATCCCAGAAGAAACTACAGGGGGAATACCAAGAAGCAATCTCCAGTTAGCCTAGTGGTTAAGGCTATAGATCGCCAATGCGGAGACGGCCGGGTTCGATTCCCGTTCGGGTCGGGAAGATTTTCGCGACTCCCTGGACAAAGAGTATCATTGTTCTTGCCTCACAATATACAAAATCATGCAATGGTAGGCAAAGAAAGCCCTTCAATTAATAACTGTGGAAGTGCTCGAAGAACACTAAGTTGAAGTGAGGCAGGCCAAGTACCAGTGGGGACGTAGTGATAAGAAATAGATTCTAAGAAATTTCACTAGGTAACAATTTTGATTCCATTTGGAGTTGTTTATTTCTATGGGAGCTTGAAGACCGATTAATAGAACAGCAGCTGTTCAATTACTTATCAAATTTTCTCCAAGAATATTGCTGCAAATATAGTGTACGGGTAGCTGTTAACAATTGTATTATTACGAGATATTAAATATCAACTAAGGGCAGAGAAGGATGAGTCAATTTATTAAAATTGATTCAATTTGATTGATTGACAAACCCAATTGGTGAAACTGTGTAGATTTGAATATCACCCAGTTAATAGGTAGAAGTTTCTGCCATTGACGTCAACGCAAACAATCACGAGCACAGGTATCTCTTATAAAGCAGTCATTGCCCGTGTTCTGTATCCATAAAAACAGGAATGATGTCATTCAGTCCCAATTAGCAACCACCAACCATGTGGTTTCAAGTACTGCTTCATGGTTGATCAATCACTTCCCACCCAAATTACCGAAACCTCATTTGCTGCCACTTTTTTTTTTGCTGCCTTCGAAACTGAACTTCGTTCGACCGTTCGAGTGGTAGCGACTGCGAAGCTGATGTCATCAAAACCACGATATCTGCATTTCGCTTCGCTTATCAAAACCATGTAGGTACGAACTCATTCCGAGTTGCGGTCGCATTGCAGCTATTTCATGTACCTACTTGTTGCATCGCAAAACCATTTGCACTGTCTGCACTGCGAACAATGGATGTTGAATGGTTGAACCGCAATCGTCAACCTGATAACAGCGATAAAAAAGAGACGATGGACATGGTTCAGATCATAGATGAACAGACGCAGCACTGGCTGACTGTTCAAGTTTTCATGTTCACAACAAGAGGCGCTTGCAGGTGTAACGTTTCGCATCAGCGCAGTCTACTGGATAAGTGAGATTATTCCAAACCGAAAATGTTGGAAAATCTGACGAGTCTCGACCCGTGTGGTATAACATAACGTTTTCGTTGAAAGTTACAATTATAACAGTAGACTTCTAAAACATTTTATTTCGGAATAAAGGGAAACCTGGTCCTTGAACTTAGCCCACTTGAACTAGTTACATTCATTACAATGAATAGTCTGAAGAGGTATCAACCAACAGAGTGGAGTTATCTTATCAGCTTATACGAGCGAGGCGAGGGTGGTTCGGTTGTAGGACTTTCGAAACAAAGAGGAATGAAACTGTCCACTGACTGCCGTTTGTAGGGTTTCCGATTTGAGGCGTCCAGTTTAATGGGTTTCTAACTATGTTTCTCCTGCTACAATATGTAGTGTGTGTGGTACAATATTTGCCTGGGCTGTAGTATTTGGATGTGATGACGGCGGAGATTATACAATTCAACAAGCTATCGGGAACAGCAGCGATTCGGCTGCCAAATCTGTGTAATTAATCTGTGTACTATCTTGCGAGCTATTGCGCTTCGGATGGCTGGTTGTATGTGTGTGTGAGTACGTGTGAACTACTTTGGTAACATTGCTGGGAGAAAGATTAACCTATGAGTTGCTGCGAGAACGATTGATAACGGTGGAGCCATCTAGTGGATTCTGAGGGTGCATTTCTAATAAATGAGTTCGTGTCTAGGGAGTACGAGGTGCCCCCTATGGGCATTATAATAAAGTGAATGTTTTATGCAAGCTAAATGTGATGACTGTAACAGTGGGTCTAATGACTCTTGTACCTATAATTATATAAATATCGTAAAATTGTATTCTTTTAGTTATTGTTCTGGTATTGCTAATGTTAGCGTCATATTTTTTTTTGTTTGTTTTGTAAGCGATATCAACATATATATGCGACGAAAATATGTCATTACGACATTAAAGTACACTTTTAAAGCTTGCCTAAACTGCGTATGCTATGTACGAGTATTCATTATATTTGCGACAGTATAAATAAGTGTATAATATATAACTGTATATATTGTTTTTTTTTTTGCTTCAACATACATTGACCAAATAAGAGAAGTATTCAATGTGCATGATTAAAACGATAAATTACTGAAAGAGAACTTCGTCTGGAAGCCCAGAGGACTTCATCTAGAAACCCAGTGGAATTCGTCCGAAAGCCAAGAGGACTTCTTCTGGAAACCCAGAGGACGCCGTCTTGATGCCCGGAGAACTTCGTCTGGAAACCCAGAGAACCCAGAGAACTTCGTCTGAAAGCCCACATCACTTCATCTGGAAACCCAGAGGACTTTATCTGGAAGCCCAGAGGACTTCGTCTGAAAGCCCAGAGGACTTTATCCGGAAGCCCAGAGGACTTTATCCGGAAGCCCAGGAGACTTCGTCTGGAAGCCCAGAGAACTTTGTCTGGAATCCCTGAGAACTTCGTCTGGAAACCCAGAGGACTTCGTCTTGAAACCCAGAGGACTTCTTCTGGAAACCCAGAGGACGCCGTCTTGAAGCCCGGAGAACTTCGTCTGGAAACCCTGAGAACCCAGAGAACTTTGTCTGAAAGCCCACATCACTTCATCTGGAAACCCAAAGGACTTTATCTGGAAGCCCAGAGGACTTCGTCTGGAAGCCCAGAGGACTTCGTCTGAAAGCCCACATCACTTCATCTGGAAACCCAGAGGACATTATCTGGAAGCCCAGAGGACTTCGTCTGGAAACCCAGAGGACGCCGTCTTGAAGCCCGAAGAACTTCTGGAGAGGACGCCGTCTGAAAGCCCAGAGGACTTTATCCGGAAGCCCAGAAGACTTTATCCGGAAGCCCAGGAGACTTCGTCTGGAAGCGCAGAGAACTTTGTCTGGAATCTGTGAGAACTTCGTCTGGGAACCCATAGAACACCGTCTTGAAGCCCAGAGGACTTCGTCTGGAAACCCAGAAGACGCCGTCTTGAAGCCCGGAGAACTTCTGCAGAGGACGCCGTCTGAAAGCCCAGAGGACTTTATCCGGAAGCCCAGAGGACTTTATCCGGAAGCCAAGGAGACTTCGTCTGGAAGCCCAGAGAACTTTGTCTGGAATCCCTGAGAACTTCGTCTGGAAACCCAGAGGACTTCGTCTTGAAGCCCAGAGAACTTCGTCTGGAAACCCAGAGGAATTCGTCCGAAAGCCCAGAGGACTTCTTCTGGAAACCCAGAGGACGCCGTCTTGAAGCCCGGAGAACTTCGTCTGGAAACCCAGAGAACCCAGAGAACTTTGTCTGAAAACCCAGAGGACTTCGTCTGAAAGCCCACATCACAGCATCTGGAAACCCAGAGGACTTTATCTGGAAGCCCAGAGGACTTCGTCTGGAAGCGCAGAGAACTTTGTCTGGAATCTGTGAGAACTTCGTCTGGGAACCCATAGAACACCGTCTTGAAGCCCAGAGGACTTCGTCTGGAAACCCAGAAGACGCCGTCTTGAAGCCCGGAGAACTTCTGCAGAGGACGCCGTCTGAAAGCCCAGAGGACTTTATCCGGAAGCCCAGAGGACTTTATCCGGAAGCCCAGGAGACTTCGTCTGGAAGCCCAGAGAACTTTGTCTGGAATCCCTGAGAACTTCGTCTGGAAACCCAGAGGACTTCGTCTGAAAGCTCAGAGGGCTTTATCCGGAAGCCCAGGAGACTTCGTCTGGAAGCGCAGAGAACTTTGTCTGCAATCTCTGAGAACTTCGTCTGCAAACCCATAGGACACCGTCTTGAAGCCCAGAGGACTTCGTCTGGAAACCCAGAAGACGCCGTCTTGAAGCCCGGAGAACTTCTGGAGAGGACACCGTCTGAAAGCCCAGAGGACTTTATCCGGAAGCCCAGAGGACTTTATCCGGAAGCCCAGGAGACTTCGTCTGGAAGCCCAGAGAACTTTGTCTGGAATCCCTGAGAACTTCGTCTGGAAACCCAGAGGACTTCGTCTTGAAGCCCAGAGGACTTCTTCTGAAAACCCAGAGGACGCCGTCTTGAAGCCCGGAGAACTTCGTCTGGAAACCCTGAGAACCCAGAGAACTTTGTCTGAAAGCCCACATCACTTCATCTGGAAACCCAGAGGACTTTATCTGGAAGCCCAGAGGACTTCGTCTGGAAGCCCAGAGGACTTCGTCTGAAAGCCCACATCACTTCATCTGGAAACCCAGAGGACATTATCTGGAAGCCCAGAGGACTTCGTCTGGAAACCCAGAGGACGCCGTCTTGAAGCCCGAAGAACTTCTGGAGAGGACGCCGTCTGAAAGCCCAGAGGACTTTATCCGGAAGCCCAGAAGACTTTATCCGGAAGCCCAGGAGACTTCGTCTGGAAGCGCAGAGAACTTTGACTGGAATCTGTGAGAACTTCGTCTGGGAACCCATAGAACACCGTCTTGAAGCCCAGAGGACTTCGTCTGGAAACCCAGAAGACGCCGTCTTGAAGCCCGGAGAACTTCTGCAGAGGACGCCGTCTGAAAGCCCAGAGGACTTTATCCGGAAGCCCAGAGGACTTTATCCGGAAGCCAAGGAGACTTCGTCTGGAAGCCCAGAGAACTTTGTCTGGAATCCCTGAGAACTTCGTCTGGAAACCCAGAGGACTTCGTCTTGAAGCCCAGAGAACTTCGTCTGGAAACCCAGAGGAATTCGTCCGAAAGCCCAGAGGACTTCTTCTGGAAACCCAGAGGACGCCGTCTTGAAGCCCGGAGAACTTCGTCTGGAAACCCAGAGAACCCAGAGAACTTTGTCTGAAAACCCAGAGGACTTCGTCTGAAAGCCCACATCACAGCATCTGGAAACCCAGAGGACTTTATCTGGAAGCCCAGAGGACTTCGTCTGGAAGCCCAGAGGACAGAGCTTCAGGAAACCCATAGGACGCCATCATGAAGCCCAGAGAACACAGACAGCTTCGTCTGAAAGCCCAGAGGACTTCGTCTGGAAACCCAGAGGACTTTATTTGGAAGCCCGCAGGACTTCGTCTGAAAACCCAGAGAACTTTATCCGGAAGTCCAGGAGGCTTCATCTGGAAGCCCAGAGAACTTTGTCTGGAATCCCAGAGGACTTCGACTGGAATCCCAGAGGACTTCATCTGGAAGCCCAGAAGATTTCGTCTGGAAACCCAGATGACTTTGTCCGGAATCCCAGAGGACTTTGTCTGGAGGCCCAGAGAACCCAGAGAGCTTCGTCTGAAAGCCCAGAAAACTTCGTCTGGAAACCCAGAGGACTTCGCCTGAAAACCCAGAGAACTTCGTGCGGAAGCCTAGAGGACTTCGTCTTGAAGCCCAGAGGACTTTATCCGGAAGCCAGGAGACTTCGTCTGGAAGCCCAGAGAACTTTGTCTGGAATCCCTGAGAACTTCTTCTGGAAACCTAGAGGACTTCGTCTTGAAACCCAGAGAACTTCGTCTGGAAACCCAAAGGACTTCTTCCGGAAGCCCAGAGCACTTTGTATGGAGGCCCAGAGAACTTTGTCTGGAAGCGCAGAGGATATCATCAGGAAATCCAGAGGACTTCGTCTGGAAGCCCAGGGGATTTCGTCTAGATGGCCAGAGGATTTCGTCTGAAAGCCCAGAAGACATCGCCTGGAAGCGCAGAGGATTTCACCAGGAAGCCCAGCGGACTTCGTCTGGAAGCCCAGAGGATTTCGTCTGGAAGCCCGCAGGATTTCGTCTGGATGCACAGAGAACTTTGCCTGGAAGCCCAGAGAACTTCGTCTGGAAGCCCTGAGGACTTCGTCTGGAAGCCCAGAGGATTTCGTCTGGAAGCCCAGAGGACATGGTTTAGAAGCGCAGAGGATTTCATCGGGAAACCCAGAGGACGTCGTATGGAAGCCCAGAGGATTTCGTCTGGATGCCCAGAGGACTTCGTCTGGAAACCCAGATGACGCCGTCTTGAAGCCCAGAGAACATCGTCAGGAATCCCAGAGGACTTCATCCGGAAGTCCAGAGGACTTCGTCTGAAAGCCCAGAGGAATTCATTCAGAAGCCTAGGATACTTCCTCTGGAAGCCCAGAGGACTTCGTCTAGAATCCGCCAGGAAGTCCATAAGACCTCGTCTGGAAGTCCATTGAACTCCGTCTAGAAGCCCGAAGAATTTCAACTGAAAGTCCAGATGGCTTAAACTAGACAGCCCCAAGATTCTGCCCAGAAGATCTCTGAGTCCCACAGGACTCAAAACAGAAAATGAATTGGCAGGGTTTCCGGAAGAACTGCATCTGGAAGTTTAGAGAACTCTTCCTACAAGATAAGTGGGTTATACTTGTAAACCCGAAGTACTGATTTTGAAAGCCTAGCGAACTTTAAAAGAAACATACCTATACAATTTACCGAAACTAATCCTACGTCATTTTAATCATGCTCATGGAACACCACCACAATCTATTCGACGAGAGTAATTTGTTAATTATTAGATAAGTTCGAAAACACGCGGATGTCCTCTGTCCACCGTCAAACACGTGCATGTCGACAGATTTATGGAACCTCCTTCGTTCCTTCTTTCCTTCCTTGACTGCTAATTTGTTCATGGAAGATTGCCGCCGCGATTCTCCCCTTTCCTCTAGGCAAGAATCTTCCAATCGAACCGGTTGTTGTTGGTATGGGTGACGGGATCGCACGGTGGCTCCACCAGCCTCCAATCGCCGAGACCGTCCTCCGACTCGATCACAGCCATACTGCAGTAAGGAACTTTTTGCATAATGCGGCTCATGTCGTTCGTTGAGCGTAGCTTTTCACCCACAATGTGTCGCGTGCAGGTGTCCAGGGTCGTTGCGTGACCTACGATCAGAATGTTCCCGCCTAGAAGAAAATCGTATTGTCAGTGAACTTCTTGGAATGATTGACATTTTTGAACACTCACTTGTATTGTTGATCAAATACTCTGTAACGGACGAGTTCCGCTGGTAGAACTCTTCCAAACCTTCCTGCAGTCTTGCCTTGAGATCGTCCTCCTTGGTGAGAGGTTCATAGTCTAGTACGATGTTGTAGTCGGCCGCAACCAGTTCCTCCTTGGACATCCACTCCGGCAGTCCCTCTTGGTACCATGCCAACCACTCGAATAGCCCCGGTTCCACGTGAATCGGATGACTGTCCTTCAGACCAAGGCCTTCCAGTATTGACGTAGTGGTCTGAATGCAACGGAAGGACGGTGAACTGTACACGTGATCGATTCGGACACCAGCGTCTCTCATCCCTTCACCCGTCAGCCGAGCCTGATACAGACCCATGTTGGTCAACGGCGAATCTCGCTTCCATTGGGCACTTATTCTACAAATAGAATTATCACACATTTCACTTCAAGTTACCGCGCAAACAAACACTCTAACCCACCTCTGAGGTAAAGACTTTGGCATGTTCAGATCCTTCCGGATGTAGTTCCCGGTTTGGTCAAAACAGTACGGAATCCACGTTCCAAAAGTAAAATCAATCCGCTCGCCATGTCGCAGCACGTAGATCCGTCTTCCCGCGGCGCCATCGTCCTTGGCCACCGAGTTTTCCTTCGACTCCTCGCCGGCACTGCTGCCACCAATCACCGACTGGGCGGTGCGTTTCTTCATCAGCTCGTACAACTTCTCCGCCGACACGGCGTCTTCCTTCGATCTGGCGTCCACCTGTGACATCTCCACTAGCTGTTGTTGCGTCTGCACTTCACCGTGACCTACTGATACTGAAAGCGTGATCGTGAAATAACACTTTATATTTTGACGCGCGCGCGTTATCTTATCAAACCGCGCAAATAACGCCGAATCATTGAAACCGAAATTGCTTACCCGTTTCGAGTGACTCAATATCGTGATTCTCGTGTATCGTCGCTGACCGGTTGAAACCGGCTATCCCATCTACCATATCGGAAGGTTGTTCGCCCAAATCTGGAGTTATGGGATCGCATAGCTGCACGGTACGGTGCATGGTCCATGCATCGGACTCCGCGGTCCGCTCGGTGTAGTTCTCCGGAAGGTATCCGGTGGTGCCGGTTAGCCAGGAAATGCCTTCGACCCATCCGTCGGAGGAGTTTTGGATGGCTTCGGAGCTTAGGTAGATGTAGTCACCTATGCGAAGTTCCAGTTCATCCGGTTCGCGGGGCGTGTGTGGGTACAGGACTTTGTGGACCTGGAATCGGAAGAAATATATTAGGGTGAGTGATTGTGATTGTTTTCTCAAATTGTAGCATTTTTGGTTCCACGGTGGCTCCTAACAAATGAGATGAAATTCAGCGCGATCGGTGGTGTTGTGCCTAGCTTTGTGCATTGGTTATCTGAATTGCAAGTAGATGTGAAGACTGTAAGTTTCAGAGAGTTCTAGAATGTTTTAAGGGGCTTTTAGGGACGTTTCTGAGGCGTTTCAATGGGTTACGGCCCGTTTAAAGGAGGTTTCGGAGGTGTTTCAGGGGATTTCAGGAGGTTCCAGGATGATTCAGAGGGTCTTTAAGGAAGTTTCAAGGGGTTACATGACGTTTATGGAAGTTTTCAGATGCGTATTAAGGGGTTTCAGGGTGTTCCAGGTGGGCTTTTACGGGTGTTTCAATGCGTTTCCGGGCGTTTCAAGAGGTTACAGTACGTTTCAGGGACGTTTCAGATGCGTGCAGGGAGTTTCTGGGGGTTTCGGGGGGTTTCAAGATTTAGTTAGAGGATGTTTCAGGGTGGATTCAGAGGCGTTTGATGGGATTTGAGGAGGCATCAGGGGTTACCGGATGTTTTAGGTGGGCTTTTAGGGGTGTTTCAAGGCGAAACCGACTGAAAATCCTTAAAAACTTCCTGAAATTCTCTTAACCTCCTGTAACGTATCTGAGTTCCCCTGGAACCCTCAAAAATGCCTCTATAACGTCTTTGTAACCCGCCGAAATTACTCTGAAGCTTCTCTGAAGAAATCACCGTAATATCCCTCCGTAATAACGCACCTAAATCCCTCCGAAACCCCCGAAAACACCTTTTCAACGCCTCTGAAACACGCGGACAATCCTCTGAAACTGCTTGAAATATATCAAACATTCCCCTAAACCTACTCGGACCCCATGAAAACGCCCATGTAACCTCTGAAACCCACCGAAAATCCTCTGAAACTTCCTGATGTGCCACAGATATCCCTCTAATACCCTCTCGGACCCCTGTAACGCACATAAGACCTTCCGATATCGTTGAAAACTCATGAAACACATCCGAAATCTCTCTGAAACATCCTGTAACTACTTGGACGGTTCCTAAAAGTCCATCTTAAACATATTGAAACCGCTTCAAACGCACCTGAAACCTTCCTAAATCGTCCTGTAACCACTTGAAATTCCCTGAGACGCATTGAAACACTCATTAAAGCCTACCTGAAACATCCTGGAATTCCTGAAACGTCTAAATAGTATTTTTTCACATCTACACGGACCGCATAAAAATATCAGAGGCGTTTCCAGGCGATTCAGAAGGGCTTTAGGGGATGTTTCAGGGATTTTTAGTGGTTTGTAAAGGTGTTGCAGTGGGGTTTAATGAGACTTCAGATACGTTTCAAGACCAGAGGAGTTTCAGAAGGGGTAAAAAAGTTTCAGGGTGTACCTGTAGGATTTAAAGGGCTCAGAGGCTTTCAGGAGGGTTTTAAAGTGGCGTTTTAAGGGGATTTAATAAGGCTTCGAAGAGTTTCGGAAGGGTTCCCGGGGGATCGATAGAATTTCACGCAGCCTTTCAGGTGAGCTTCAGGTGTTTTGGGTAAGTAGCAGGAACATTTTAGAGGCGTTTCAGAGGCGTTTTAAGTCATTTTGAAGTATTGCAGTCAGTTTTGGCGATTTTTGGGGGCTTTACAGGCCTTCAGGTGAGCTTCCCGAGGTTTCGGAAGATGAGTTTCAAGATGTTTCAATGTGGTCAGGGCGTGCCAGAGTGTTTCAGAGGTGTTCCATGTACCTTAGGTTACTTCACTGGCTTTCAAGTGAGCTTCAGGGTCTTCTCTGATTGTAAGGTGAGCTTCAAGAAGATTCAAAGGTGTTACAATGCGTTTCAGTGGGGTTTCTGAAAGCTTTTGGAGCTTCAAAGGCATTCACCGTGTTTCAGACGGTTTTAATTAGGCGTCCAGACAATTCAGGGCGTTTTCGCAGATTTTAAAAGGTTCGGAGACTTTCAGGAGAGTTTCAGAAGAGTTTCAAGGGTGTTTCAGGGCGGTGGCGTGGTGTTTCAAAGTGTTTTAGGGGATTTCAAGTGTTTTCTAGGAATTTTTGGGGGCTACTCAGAAGGACTCCAATACATATCAGATTGATGACGTTTGTAAATTCGATGACCTAAACTCAATTGAGTTCTGGAAGACGCTTACACCACTAAAAGTCCACCAAAAGAATGAACAAACTCTCTAAAAGTCTTAGACAGCCATTATTCCCTTATTCCCTTAGTGGAACATCTTAAGCCATGAGCTAAGGGCGAAAAAATAAGGAATTTTGTGCAGAAATAAAGTTAGAGTTAGGGCTCCCATAAGAAAACCTAGTTCGCCAGCACAGGCCTTGCCCTTGGGCATTTGAGTGAGGTCAAAGGAATTTCCAGAAAGTACCCAGAGCTCCAGAGCCCGAAAAAGGGCGTTCCAAGGGGCATTTCAGGGGGTTGTTTCAGGGGATTTTGAAAGCCTTTTGAAGGTTGTTCCGACGGGATTCTTTTGCGTTTCAATGGGATTACGGAGGTTTCAAAGACGCTTCAAAGAGTTTACAGAACGATTCAGGGGGTTCACTTGAGCGTTTCAAGGTATTTCCGAGTCATTTAAGAGACTTTCAGTGGATTTCAGGAATTCTTTAGAGGCGCCCCGAGAAATTTTTGGGGCGTTTGATTGCATGAACGCTACTAGAAGGTTTTCAGATGCGTTTCAGGGGGTTTTCAGAGCTTTTTAAAGGCGTTTCAGGGGGTTTTCAAATTATTTATGATGATTTCAAGAGCGTTTCAATGGGATCGTGGAGGTTTCTTTGGTGTTCCGAAGCACTTCAAGAGTGCTTCAATAGGTTTTCAGGGCCGTTTCAGGGGGGTTCAGGAACCTTTCAAGAGTGAGATAAGGGTGAAAATTACGGGGATTTTAACTTTCCGTAACTCGCGCGGTTGACTACCTGCGTCAGCACCACACTAATGCTGAGTACAAAAAACGAGATTTTTTCAACGTGTTGTACAAAATACAACAGCGCGATCGCTGGAGGGTTAAGGACACTTCAATGGAATTATGGAGGTTTCAGGGCCGTTTCGACGCATTTCAATTGCGTTTCAGTGATTACGGGGATTTCAGGTAAATAGTATGATGACTTCATTGATGAGCCCCAGAGATCACCTAGAACCTCCCTGAAATCCCATAAACCTTGGATCTCCAGGTAACTTGAGGCCTTCTGAAACGCTCCTGAGGCTTCCAGGTACCATCCTAAAACATCCTGAGCCCCTCTGAGACGCCCCCTAGACCTATTGAACGCCCTCGAGACCACCTGAAGCTCCCTCTAGACCCTGTGGAACCCCTTTTGACCCCATAGAACCCCTTGAAATGCTCAAAAGACCCTTGGAACTCTTTGAAATTCTCTCTACGAGGAACTGTGGAAATTGTGTGCGCTTCTGAGAGCCCATAGAACTTACTGGATTGCTCCTGGAAACAGAAGGCATCCCTGTACTTTGTCACCCTATTAAAAGTCATATCCCATTAAGTGTAGATTGAAGACGGGAGAGTTTACTTGGTTGATGATAGTCATGGAGAAACCATTCGAAGACAGGAAGGGCCAAGACGGTCAATATCATCAACGAAAGGAATTCTTGAATATTGGTTTCTGAAGTTTATTGGGCTCTTACTACTGATATGGGCTAGTTTGTGGTAAAGATAGTTGTTCTGGTATGCAGGCTTGACAGAAACTCCCTCGCGAGAAAATGAGGAAGCGATTTTCGGCGATTTTCTGAGGAGTAAAAATAAAACTCAGAAATCACCAGTCTTGTGCATTATCACCATCATAACACAAAAAAGCCGCAACATCAACATTGCCCTTCTTCCTCCATCAACGCTACAGCCGACCGTCTTTATGTTACTAACGAACACATTCGAGACGAACGCATTGATACGGTGGCTGCCGCCGCCACGCTCTTTCTCTGCAAATCTCTTGAGTAGCCGAACGCTTCTTAACAGTCGTTCCGACGCAGAGCTATGTCACTCACTGCTGGGTGACTCTCGTCTGAAAATGCCAGGATGAAGGTCAATTTGTTAAGTAGTATTACATGGCGCAGCAAACACAAACATAGCACGCCCTATGAATAGAATGCAAAGCGTAGAACAAAAACTCGCTTCGGTGTTTCATCGTGTGGTTCGAAAACAAGAGACGATCGCTGCTGTTGGATATGGTTGACTCTGCATTGAACGAGGGTTGGCTTGAGTGGCTTTTGCGTGAATCGATTATGTTTTGATGGACTGCGTTTGTCGTATGAAGTGATGGTTAGAGCGAGTGTCATTCGACATTGACCATCCTGAAACTGCACAACCCTGGAAATCACAACGCAAATCCTCAATAGCACCGAGCGCGAGCTTGCCCCGCAGCGAGGAGTTCGTCCAACACTCATAATTGCTTGTTATGTTTTTCACGTCCACTCACACTCAAAAAGCTCTCGCGAGTTCCACTCCCATACAAAGAGGCGAAAATCGCACTCAAAAACCCGAAATAATCATCGGCTCTGTTTTTGTTCCCCTCTTCCTCGCTCAGTTTTTATTGCCTCTCTGTTTGGGGTTCGTTCGCTCCCTCGCGACGAGGCAAAAGCAAAACACCGCTCTAGAGCATGTTGCAAAACTCTTTTGATTTCGAGGAGGTTTATCAAGCCTGCAGTGGTAAGTACCGGGGCGTTGCTGGACGTTTCCGAGCGCTCGCCGCTGCAGATGAGGTCTAGTTTGACAATTATGGGTTGGAAGATGGCGAGTTGGTGGCTCTTAGGCGGGGCCTCCTGAGTCCCCCAGAAATGTCCCTGATACTCTCTAAAACACCCCTGAGGCCCTCTGAAGCTCTCATGAGACCCCATAGAACTCACTGGGACCCCCTGAATTGCTCCTGGAAACAGGGGGTATCGCCTATACTTTGTCATCCTATTCAAGATCATATCCGATTGAGTGTAGACTGAAGGCAGGAGAGTTTGCTTGGTTGGTGATGGTCATGGGCCAACCATTCTGAGCCAGGAAGAGCCAAGACGGGCACCATGATCAATTCGCCGTAGGACTCCGGCAGGCAGGACAGCATCAGAGCCACGAACCAGTGGTCTTTCATAACCAAAGCAGACAAACGAATCCGCAACGCCGTCATCTGTATGAGATGTTCCGCCATGTCCCCGTCGTCTAGGATCCGCAACGTTATCAACGACGTGAATCATGCACGTGAATTCGTCATTTTCGACTCAGGCTGCATCCGCAATAACCAGCTTAGGTTTTGTCACCACATCCAACACTTTCTCCCGCGTCAACAAAAGTCGCATCTTAAACTTCCAGATCGCTTAGTTCTGGTCGTTGAATTTGTCCACCGGAACATTCGAATCCGCCAACCTAATAATTGTACCAGCCTAATTTTGTTTTTACAGCTGGCTACGCATGGTGCGCCATTTTGTTATTCCAAAATGTGTACTCGCTGTGTACGCATCGTTGTGTTAATAAATCTTTAGTTTTTCGTTATTAAATTGAACTCTGACTTTCTTTCCACTGCAAACCTCATCTCAAGAGGTGGTTGTTCGGGAAGCAAGGAGACCAAGATGGGGTATCCAAGATACGATGAGGAGGCCAATATCCGATGAGGTATCAAGATGCGATGAGGCCTGGTGCCAATATTCGTTTAGATACCGTGATGCGGTGAGGGGGACCAACACTCAGTGAGGATTGATAGCCGTGTGGGATCTGAGCTGGAACATGGGGTGCTGGCCGATCGTGGACGCTGGGGCTGGATGGCAGAAGGTACTTGGGGCGGAAGACGCTCTGAGCCAGGATGGGCTTGGTAGCCTCTTAGTAGCAGACGTAGCTTGGGGCCAGGAGCCTGGTAGCAGAATATGTTTGAAGCCAGGAGGAGTCTGGGTAGCTCGGTTGCAAAGGAGGAGCTCGATAGGCTAGAGGAGTACGGTGGCCAGGTGGAGCTCAGGACGCGTCGGATCTGAGTGCGTGATGAGGAGGAGCAAGCCCGTGCACAAGGGGGGCCGGAGGGGGGGGGGGGTTGTTTGTTAAACCCCCAACCCCACCCCATTACCGACGTTTGACACACTAGGCGCCCCTCCGCCTTTTGCCGAAATTGGGAAAAACCCCTCCATTGGGGCCACTTCTGTGCACGGGCCTGAGAAGGAGTGTTGTATTGTAGGTATATCCTTAGAGGTGCATCACACAGCTCTGTGGAGGTTGGTATCAACTTGAGGGTTTCTTTCGGCCTTGCAGTCTACGGAGTGCAATTAACGACATATGTTCTCTACGCCCGACGTTTCGATGGTCTATGCCATATTTTTCAAGGGTCGGGAAACTCACTAGACCGTCAGACCGTCAGATCGGCTGTGCTCTGCTTGACTAGAGTAGGCTCAGATCGCAAACAAGTGTAGCATTGGTGGAAGACGGACTTCACAAGACCTCTGCCGCCAAGAACTTCTGGCGGAGGGTGGCTAGCAGGATGCAGCCCTACATTAGAATTATGTGGTAACTGGTAACTGGCAGAGCAGACAGACAGTGGCTGTTTGCTTGGTCCGAGAACACATCAGCACATTTTTCGTACTGACTGTGCGAATCGGCAGAGAAGAGGTTCATCGTGTTAAAGCTCATGGTGAGGTATGGAACAGGCGGAGGTTTCGATTAATGGACTACCCGCTTGGCGCAGACCCACAGTTGATCAGCAGGAGTAAATCCATTTTATTTTGTATGGTGAAAAGCATACATACATACATTTATTTGTTCAACATCATTAAGACAAGACATAATCAACAATAGTACGCCACAATACTCGGTTCGTGGCTGCCGCTCTCCATCCTCGGTCGCGCCCAATGCTCGCCAAGTCACGCTCCACCTGGTCCGCTTATCGTGCTCTCTGCGCTCCACGCCTTCTTGTGCCAACCGGATCAGTTGCAAACACCAGCTTTGCAGGGTTGTTGTCCGGCATTCTTGCAACATGCCCTGCCCACCGTATCCTTCCGGCTTTGGCCACCTTCTGGATGCTGGGTTCGCCGTAAAGTGCAGCGAGCTCGTGGTTTATCCTTCTCCGCCACACACCGTTCTCCTGCACACCGCCGAAGATCGTTCTTAGCACGCGTCGCTCGAAAACTCCGAGTGCTTGCAGGTCCTCCTCGAGCATGGTCCATGTCTCGTGCCCGTAGAGGATCCCCGGTCTTATTAGCGTTTTGTACATGGTGCATTTGGTGCGTGGGTGAATCTTTTTCGACCGCAGTTTCTTCTGGAGCCCGTAGTAGGCCCGACTTCCGCTGATGATGCGCCTCCGAATTTCACGGCTCACGTTGTTGTCAGCCGTCAGTAAGGATCCGAGGTAGACGAATTCCTCCACCACCTCGAAAGTATCCCCGTCTATCGTAACATTACTACCCAGACGGATCCGGTGGTGTTCGGTTCCGCCTACTTTGTTTTTGAGGCATTCACCACCAGTCCGACCTTTGCTGCTTCGCGTTTCAGGCGGGTGTACAGTTCTGCCACCGTTCCAAATGTTCTAGCTATAATGTCCATGTCGTCCGCAAAGCACACAAATTGGCCGGATTTTGTGAAAATCGTTCCCCGGCTGTTGAGCCCGGCTCGTCGCATCACACCTTCCAGAGCGATGTTGAAGAGTAGACATGAGAGTCCGTCACCTTGTCGCAGTCCCCGGCGAGATTCGAATGAGCTGGATAGTTCACCCGAAACCCTTACGCAGTTTTGCACACCGTCCATCGTTGCTTTAATCAGTCTAGTCAGCTTCCCAGGAAAGCCGTTTGCGTCCATGATTCTCCATAGCTCTGCGCGGTCGATACTGTCGTATGCCGCTTTGAAGTCGATGAACAGGTGATGCGTTGGGACCTGGTATTCACGGCATTTCTGGAGGATTTGCCGTACGGTAAAGATCTGGTCCGTTGTCGACCGGCCGTCGATGAAGCCGGCTTGATAACTTCCCACGAACTCATTCATTTTAGGTGACAGACGACGGAAGATGATCTGGGATAGCACTTTGTAGGCAGCATTCAAAATTGTGATCGCTCTGAAGTTCTCACATTCCAAATGGTCGCCTTTCTTGTGAATGGGGCAGATTTCCCCTTCCTTCCACTCCTCCGGTAGCTGTTCGGTTTCCCAGATCCTGACTATCAGCCGATGCAGACAGGTAGCCAACTTTTCTGGGCCCATCTTGATGAGTTCAGCTGCGATACCATCCTTACCAGCTGCTTTGTTGGTTTTGAGCTGGTGAATGGCATCCTTAACTTCCATCAGCGTGGGAGTTCGTTCATTTCCGTTCTCCGCTGCATTGGCGTCGTCGTTTCTGTAGTGGGATGGATGGATACACCAACACTACATAATCGAAAACTTTTTTTTATTCATACCTGTCGTGCCGCTTACTGGCCATTTTCCGCAAATTAGGAAATTTGGCTTTCGAAGCTCCAAATCGGAATATAGAAAACGCCGATCCACCACTTTTCCAATGCACCCGCCAAGCAGAAAATTTCCACTTTTCAAAAAGCACCCGCGAATCCGAAAAACGTGCTGTCGTCTTAACAATAGCCAACAGAATGACGATCGACTTCGGCTTCAGCTATCGCGAACCCCACTGCTTTTCAAATCCGAGAGCAATTCTACACAACCCAATGCTGGACGTTTCTCACTCACTCGCACCCGCTCTCAAACCGCCACACCATCGCCCCGTCGGTATCACTCTCGGGCGTTTCTGGTTCGGTGTAAGAAGCGCGCGAATGTACGAACAGGTACGACTCACCCCGAACAGCTCTACACTCAGTACTGTACGTCGTGTCGGTGGCATGGGGAGAGCGGTGCTCACAAGAATGCCGGGCATACCCCGCCGATCGCTCTCGGGTCGTATTATGCGACGAAGGCTTTCCTTTCGCTCACTTCTTCTTGCCGTACTAAAAGCGCGTGGATCAACTTCGTTTTCATGTTGAACTGTTATACTTTCTCTCACCCATTGTACCCATTCAGAGCAGTATTTGTTTTCTCTCTAATTATCACTCATTTCTATTCGTTCGGTTTTCCGATTAGTTAAGGTGATCCCCGAGGAAACTTTGAAGTATACACCGAAACGAATCGCTCGCTTTCATTTATTTGTTACCAAGATGCTTTATCCACTACAGTTTCCTCCGTTGCCATGGGCTCCCGTGCCTACGTTCTCCACGCCGTTCAGGTGCTGATCGAAGTGCTGCTTCCACCTTTCGATCACCTCACGTCCGTCCGTCAAGAGGCCTCCGTCTTTATCCCTGCATATTTCGGCTCGCGGCACGAAGCCGTTGCGGGATGCGTTGAGCTTCTGATAGAACTTCCGTGTTTCTTGGGAACGGCACAGCAGTTCCATTTCTTCACACTCCGCTTCTTCCAGGCGGCGCTTTTTCTCCCGAAAGAGGCGGGTCTGCTGTTTCCGCTTCTGTTTGTAACGTTCCACGTTCTGTCGAGTCCCTTGCTGCAGCATTACCGCCCTCGCTGCGTTCTTCTCCTCCAAAACCGTTCTGCACTCTTCGTCGAACCATTCGTTCCGTCGATTCTGTTCCACGTACCCGATGGTGCTCTCGGCTGCGTCGTTGATGGCTGCTTTCACTGTATTCCAGCAGTCCTCTAGAGGGGCCTCATCGAGCTCGCCCTCGTCTGGCAACGCGGCTTCGAGATTCTGCGCGTATGCTGAGGCGACATCCGGTTGCTTCAGTCGCTCTAGGTTGTACCGTGGCGGTCGCCGGTACCGTACATTGTTGATGACGGAGAGTTTTGGGCGCAGTTTGACCATCACCAGATAGTGGTCGGAGTCATGGTCATGGTGAAAAGCATCTAAACTTGAATTACTTGATATAGAAAGCTTTTACTGAAAAAAATATTTGGTAGGCTTAATAGTAGTCACTATTGTGCACAACCACTACCAAATATTTTTCGAATAATGTATTCCACTTCGATAAATTTGCCTTAAGATGCTATTCGCCATACAATATTTTTGCGATTTACTTTTAGCGATTTTTCGCGCATAGAAGCTAGCGCCACATTGGTCGATGCGGAGAGTAGGAAAACAGCCGATGTAGTTAATTCATTGCTGAAGCTTAACGCAGTGGCAGTGGTGACGGCACGGCGCTCGTTCATACAGTGCAGATAGTAACTTCATAATGTTGCTACACGACATGGCTTTTTGTAGCGGAAATAACGAGACAATAAGTTTCCACAGAATGTTGTTTACGCTCAGTCATCGTCACAAAGGGGCTGTTGTGTCTTTCCTCGGACGTCGCGGAAGAGTTTGCTTGGTTGATCATGATCATGGACCAGCAGTCCGGAGCCAGGGAAAGCCAAGTCGAGCCTCGTCACAAACAATAACAACTCAGGTTGTCTGCAAGATCTGCGAGAAATCCCAACTGGAGAATTTTGGAGCCAGTGATATAGCTCCCGTGGCCGTTGGATGTGGTGTTCTGAATCTTTCCGTGGGTTGAAGAAGTGCACACCCACTGCAGCACGGTACTGGATTCTGACCAGAAATAGGCTGTAGGTATGATCTTCAGAGTTGCTTCGATCTTCTTGTAGAGTTGCGTTGCCAAAAGAGCGGCACAGGGTGCTTGCTTGGCGATGGCATTTTGTGTAGGAGTGCCGCAACGTTTTTGCTGAAGTTTTTCTGGCAACCGAGAATCTCACTCACAATAAATACTGTCCTGCTTCAGCCGTATGAAAAGCTTGGCATTTGCTAAAACTGGCACCAGAGGTTCGAATACCTAAGTAATGTACGCGTACGGCATCGCTTTGCACTTGGTTAGGATAGCAGCGGGTAGTGTTAGTTCTACCTTGTATCGGCGGTTGCTCATTCTACACGTGGAGAAGCTCGTCCAATCAGTGGAACACCCTGCAACACTTCCTGAGTGTTTAATGCCTATTTCTTCATGGCTACTCTTGTGGATTCAAGCATATTGGTGACTTGCTGACGAAAATTACAGAAGATTTCACATCCGTTGCGCCACACAGCACATTGTCGACGAAGAAGCCTTCTACGACTTGTTCGGCGGCAGCTGGATTCAGTTCTGCCTGATTCTTGGCAATCTGTCAATGATCAGGCAGAACGATGGTGGTACAGTATGTGACGGAGGTTGTGCTACACGTCTGGATTTGAAATCGATGTCAAATTTCATGTTAAAAACGCTAGCGAAGAATGTCTACTGTCGTCGGTCCACAGTGGAAGTCCCCGTCATCGTAGTCATTGCATTGGATCATCCACACAGAAGATAGGTAGCGTCATTACTGCCACCATGGAGTTGAGAGATCGAACACTCTCGATGCAACTGTTTGGTTTTACTTGGTATCTTGGGTGACAGTACCTTGAAATTTTCAATATAAAATTTTAATAAACTACGGTTGAAAGTCAAATCACACCTAAAACCACACTGTTGTAGAAAAAAAAATGGGAACTTGGGTCATATTTTTGTGCCGAGACAAAGCTATCTTCAGTTTTAAGTTCTTTAAGGGCATCATTGATGGCAATATCCGTTACTCACCTGCTTGGTCGCCAGTCGTGCATCTCGCGAATACAGCCGCAACTCCCAATTTGCTCCAGTGCTGGAGCTGTCCAGATTTTCCACCAGTTGCTTCAGTGCGTTAAACTGAGCCGTTGGGAACTGGTATGCCAACGTTAGGTGCAACGACTTGACATGCGGTTCCAACGATATCGCTAAAATTGTAAACGATTATTAAAATATTCGCTGCACACTAAACAACAGATCACCGATTCTAGTAGGAATATTTGATGTTAGTCAAATTTTGGTCGAAGTTAAACGATAATTTTGTTACCGAATTTTCCACACAGAGTCGGCAATCTGTGTTTAGTGTAAACATTAGAACTGTTGAACTTTTAAGCATGCAAAATTAGTACGATTCATCGACGTCGTAAAATGTAGTTAAAAAGCACCAATTTTGTAATAAAACTCGGAAGAAATAAAAAAATATACTAACAGAATTTTCATTTTGTGAGGAGCGTCTACGTGTGCGGCACAAGACTGAACTAAATACTGAGGTCGAGCGCTATGGTTAAGGAGAAGTGGAAGGAAGACGAAATCATACACAACAGAGTAGATGGGCTGTCCTATAAGAAGAAAGAAATGAAACTGAGATGTGGATGTTCTACTCCCATAGCCACCCGGTTCCCAAAATGCTTACATCGGCTGCTACGCGGAATACAACGGGCTGATGTTACTCCCCCACACCACGGAAAACAGGTTACTAGCGCGTCTAGCTGTTCGTAGGTGTCGCTGATTACTGATTGAGCGAGTGAGATAGAACAATAGAGTTTTAATGAAGAATGATAGAATACAGTATACAATGCATTATGGTCAACCTAGAGAAGTTCTGCAAAGCTATTTGAGTCCCTTTTGGCATGGAATGACTGTAGCAATGAAGGGGCTCAAGCTATAATAGAAAATAATGTCTCAAGTTTCAAAACCAGAAAAGAAAGTTTTAGTAGTCATTTTTCTTAGAATGTTAGCTTAATGTTAGCTTAAACCAATTGGGCGTTGGTAGTGTTGTTAGAAGTGTACGCCGAATTCGGCAAATTACTAGTGTTCAAGAAGTGGATCCCAACGTTTTTAAATGATTGTTTTGGACGGATAATGCTCCCACAAAGCTTTTCAGATCGAAAGCGATTAACACTTCTTATTCCCTGAAGAAGATGTAGGGTAAGAAATCAAACTTTGAACTAGTCAAATTGTAATCTTAATTTAAACCATTTCTAAATTCATTAAAACGACGTACTTTTTAGGCAAATATTGTTCCGAAAAAGATGTTAAACAGCTTTCCGTAATATAACCTGATAACATGGGCTTTAAAAGCATTGAAAAAAGCGTTTTTGTCATGGAAAACAGGCAATTGAAAAATCACTGTGATTTCACCCATTTCCCCCCAGAGAAAGCTCATTTTCGGTGCACTCGTACAGCTCATGCATTGTATCACAAGCAATATGTGAACACGTCAACTGAAAGCTTATTTATCGTAGAATCGAACAACAAGTTGAACCATTTGTAATCTAAATTTGAACTAGTAAACGGGCGCGAGTTTCCAGTGTTGGCCTGGAGACTGCGCTAGTGGTTGTTTTGTTTACTCTTGGGGGATGAAAAATTCCAAATTTAGTTTCCAAGTTCCTGAAGAGTTAAGAACATCCCGACTAGGCGATCATAACAAAATTATATCATAATATGTTATTATGTTATACAGATTTTTTCTAACATAGGTAGTTATAATTTAGATACAGGATGTTGTTAAAATAACAAAAATTCTAACTAAAAATCAAAAGGGTTCTATCAAAAGTGTATCAGAGTTCGTTACAAATTCATCAAAAATATATCAAGCTCTGTTCTAAGTTTTTGATAAAATATATCAAAATTATAATGCAGTTTGATATTTTCAATTAGGGTAAAAATCAAATTGGGTGAAAATTAAATTTTTATACTCATTTTTTGGGTAATTATTTAAAGTGTGTTATTCTATTTTTAGAAAATAATACGTCACATAAAAAAACTTTCGAGTGTAAAACTTACAAAACCGGACGGAATTTGAATCACCAATCCTCCCATCGTAAATATTCAGTCGCCTTTACAGATGAGCCCGACTAGATGAACATAACAAGAATATATCATAATTATATCTTAATGTGATATAACTAACAAATTATGTTATAATTTTGTTATGACATGGACTGTTTATTACTTTTTCAAACTAAATTATAACAAAATATATTATAATTTTTTGTAACTAGTTTTGTTACAAATAAATCAGAACAAACTCTGTTATAACTTTGTTATTTTTGCAACTGAACAAAATGATCAGTTGAAAAAATAACATAATTATATCAGAATATGAAACTATTTTAATTTTTAGCTATATTACAAAAAAATGAGAAATTTAATTATGTATTCGTTTTTTTCATTGCTTGTAGAGCAAAAGGTCGATGATTGCAGGTAAAAGATCAAAAAATGCTTATAAGGAAACAGCTTTATTCCATGTAATTGAAAAATTTATGAAAAAACATTCAATTGCTGTTGAGGGGCTGCAGTTTTGCTTGTTTTTTTATTGCGTCGAATGCCGGAAGCGTATCCGGCTACCCTCAAAGCTGAAAAGTACTCATATTTTTTTCAACTTTGAACCGATTTAAGTGAACTTCGACTCGTTTGAATAAGAAATATTTTTTTTTATTTATTGGTTATGCGAATAGAACGATTGGATTACGCGGTATTCCTAAAAGTCCAAATTTTCTGGAACATGTTTTTATGCTATTGAGGGGCCCAGATGCAAAGAGGTGTAAGTGACCATTTTGTCGAGTTTGAGCTGAGCATATAAAAAAATCTTCAGATTTCAAGCTTTCAGGAACATTTTAAAGATTATTTTTATGATGATTAGAAAAAATACAGTAATCAGAGAAAATTGGGTTGATATTGAAACTCCATACATTTTGAAGGGGATGAAAAACTGGTGAAAAACTTCAAAGTTCATTTACTCGAAAGTATGGGTTTTTGTAACTTACACCCCTTTGCTTCTAAGCTCCACTATTCTAATATCGTCATTGTTGGAGTTGGCGTATTGAAAAGACATGGTCTCTTGAAACATGCTTAGTAATGATTACTTTGAAGTCAATACTTTGGGCCTAGGCTGGGCAGATATGCTATTGCAGCTGGTCTATGGAAAATTCCACGCGTATGGCAATTCGGGGTTTCCTTAACCCACGATGACCAGATCGGTTCAGTAGGATTTGTTTTAGATGGAAAAAATAACTCTAGACAATGAGATCAATATTGTCAAAATCGGAGAAAATTTATCGCAGATATAACCATTACATAGTATACCTTCTCTAGTTTATTGACTGCTGTTTCATACTATGAAGTAAAAAATAAAGACATTGCAACTTCTAGAAATTTCATCAGACTCTTCCGTATTTTTTTATTTTATTCATTGCTTTAATTTGAGTTTTTGAGTAAATATAGCATCATAGCTATTGATATGTTTATCTAAGTATTTATTTCCTTCTTTCAATATCCCAGTCCCGTTACGTTGGCAAAATCCTATCACTTTTCTACGATTCCCAATTCTTATAGGTTAAGTAAAATTTTAGCTTCAAAAAGTGATACATCTGCACATGAGTTTTTTTAATCTCAAAATTGAGTAAACAGTTGGATTTATATGTCATTTTAACAGTACTGCTATTCCAACTTCTAATTATAACGTCAAGAAGTACCGAACAGACTATGTATTATGAAGTAATGAATGTTAGTGAGCGTGGAGATAGCAAATGTGGTACCTACTAAATAATTCTAATCAATAAAAATGTCAACTATGTATACAGACAGTTCTGCTCAATTGATGATTGCATTTGTCTATTACAACTTTTTTCTTTCGATCTATTATTATTCGACCATATATTGTTTGACATTATATCATAAATATCTTTTTTCATTACTAAAAATAATCTAAAACAGAACAAAACTAAACAGCATCTGCAGAAGTAATCATATCGGCATATGATATAATTGTGATCAATTAAAACAAAGCCACATTTTACCTTCGCTCACGTACATAGGTTCGTGTATAATCGCCGTTCTCGCAGCGCGAACAAAACAAAAAATAAAATAAAAATCATCTCCGTCCGGAAAGAATCTTTGTCGCCGCCAAAATGCACCCCATGACGAAGCTCAATCATAAATAGTCGACTAGCAACTTTTTCGTCGTTCTCTTAGTTCCTTGAAAGAAAAAAACGACGACGGGCCATGCGAACGCCACCACTGTTATTAGTGTTTCAGTGCGCATGTCTGCGCACCGCGATAGCGCTGTTGGTAAGAGAGAGAGTTCATTGTTTGATCTTGCATTCAAATCTCTGTCTATTTTTGTCCTGCGACTGACAAACAAGAGATGGGGGAATAGGGAAACTGGCAATACGTAGAACCTCAGCGTAGAACCAGTAAAGCTTCTTTCATCCCTCACTTCAAGTGCTGTGATAGCCTCATTGGTAAAGGCGAATGAAAATTAAAAATTAAAGCACGGTGCAGAAAAAAGCAAAAAGTTTGTCGGACACATAACGGTTAAACGAGTCGAAGTTTACTTAAATCGGTTTAAAGTTGAAAAAAATTCAGTACTTTTCAGTTTTGAGGGTAGCCGGATACGCTTCTGGCATTGTACGCAATAAAAAACAAGCAAAACTGCAGCCACTCAACAGCAATTGAATGTTTTTTACTTAAATTTTTCAATTACACAGAATAAAGCTGTTTCCTTAGACCAAGCCCACCCGTGGGCTTAATACTACACACGCAACAGCACGTCGTTAACGATTTTTAATTTCGTTATCCACCCATTTTCGCACCGGTCGTTCGTTTCCATGTGAGTAAAATAATGATCGGTCGCCTTTGCGCACCGGTGGTCTCTATTCTCTCCGTACCATCGGTTTTTTGCACTTCTGTAAATCATCGCAATATTTTGTGTATTTCAATGGAATTACTGCAAATCTTATTCAGTATAATAATTTGTGCTCATATTATGAAAGATGGGGTTTTGGATAAGACTGAAAACTGTTAGTAAAAAATGAATTCAAATAAATAATTCCCTTGGAGATTTGTACCAGTTTTGGTGCGTTTGAAGATATCATTTTCTCAATAATTTATGATTGTATTTAATCCCGGAATTCAAGCAACCTTTTTTTAAATTATATGTTTGTTGCTTACTGTATGACTTGTAGGTTGAATTTTTATCTAAAATAATATTCATCTCTTCAATATTCATGTTGCCTTTCTCGCAAGAAATTTATCTGAATTTGAGATTATGAGCATCTTTTTTAATAATTAGGTTTATTGAATAATTACATCCCTTGAATTTCCAACACATTTATAACGTAGTTGTCTGCTTTACAACTTCGCGTAGGTCAAGATTCTTGAATCCTGGTCATAGTAGAAGCTGTCTTCTAACAGTGTGCGATAAGTTTGCGCAACCTTTTTTCATTAACGTGTATTTTAACATCAGCTAATTCTATACTCAGTCACAACCTTTTAGTTACAAAGCATCACTCGCAAATCTTAATATATATTGCGATCTTTTGAATGCTGGTGAATATTTTGTTGGAAGCAGATTCTATGCGCTTGAAGTAGACTGCGTATTTGTCAAAGTACATAATGAGCCCACTCTCCTTTTTGGCACTTCATACAACAATTGTTGTATTTTAACATCCAACGCCTTGTTTTTTCTATAACGAGGAACCTACAATATGGCAGTCCTGCACACCGCCTATTTTAATTGGTGAAACTTGGCAGCTCGACTACATTTTTTAAGATTTTTATCAGTATGATTTAGTTTTTACATAAAGAAATAACTGTAGTGTTTCTATGATATCTGAGTTGAGTTAGGTACAGCCAATGCATCTTTGAAAAATCGTAACTACTCTTATCTAATCTCATACATACGCGGAATCACCCTGGAAAGCAATCGTGTTACTTTTCTTGTCAATACTGATGCTTGCAGCATATCAGTGATATGACACATGCATCAAAGCGGCCTGGTCTACTGCGTTGTATTTACGCGCAAAGATGATTCTTCGAAATACTTAGAGTACAGAATATTTTATTTCGGCAAGGTACTTCTCGAATTTACAGGGAAGGAAGGATGCGTGGACGGTGAAGTTACCCATTTCGCAAACTTTCTTCCTAATGTCTCGTTTATTTAATTTATATTTTTAAATTTATATTTAATAACCCACCCACTGACGACCACCATTTTCAAAAACAGCAATCAAACCAAAACTCTTTTGCCTTTTTGAAATATACACGACAAAACGAAACGCGAGGCACAGCTCTTTCAAAGCGGAGGATCTCAGCCCGGAAAGTGAAGAAAGAAAACCTTGTGGTCACTTATTACCGTCAAATAGTTTCTTTTCGGGTTAGAAAATACGCACATCTTCTCACCGGAATCTGCGTCGGATGACGATAATTTTGAAACTTGTCGGAACGAACTTCGCGAGTTATTTATTTAGACATTTTTCTAAATGTGCGAAACTAAGCTTTACTTGCTGCGTAGAAAACCCGGCTCAAACATGTACGTGTTAAAACAGCAAAACTCACTGAATCACTATACATTTCTTCAAATATTAGTTTCGAAACGATCGGCCGAATAAAAAACTAAAGGTGCGATTATGAGCAATCATAACTATTTTTAAGAGAAAATCAATACATTTTCGATATGCATGATCCTAAAATTGGCGAAGAAGCGAAAACTTTATTCATAACATACTTAAGCAAAGCTTGTCAATTTAAACCTATTATTTTTCTGCGTTTGTATTGTCACTCTATCACAATTCTATGTCAGACCATTTGTTTTGTTATTCGTGTAACGATCTATGATATTGATTGGTTGAAAATTTCAAATATTTGATGCAAACTAAAATAAAATCCTACCTATACAAAACAAGATAATCATTCTCTAGAAACTATACACCTGGCAACAAATCTATACTCATGTTCTTTCGTCTCCTCTTTACGCTACCCAGAGAGCTAAACGCGAGAGAGCGCACGAGCCTACGGATAGAGACCGTACTTTGCGTGTCTCTATATTCTAAGCCCTGCTACGAACCGTACGTAAACTTTTCGCTTTCGAGCCCTACTTAGCAGCGACCGGTGCGGTTCGCTTCTTTGTTCGGGGCTCTACTTAACGTTAAAACGCTTGATTGAGCCCATGAGTGGGCTTGGTCTTATAAGCATCTTTTTTATCTTTTATCTGCTATCCATCGACCTTTTGCTCTACAAGCAATGAAAAAAAAAAACAAATACATAATCAAATTTCTCATTTTTTGTAAAATAGTTAAAAATTTAAATTATTTCATATTCTGGTATAATTATGTTATTTTTTTAACTGATCATTTTGTTCAGTTGCAAAAACAACAAAGTTATAACAGAGTTTGTTCTGATTTATTTGTAACAAAATAAGTTATAAAAGATTATAATATATTTTGTTTAAATTTAGTTTGAAAAATTAGTAAACAGTCCATGTCGTAACAAAATTATAACATAACTTGTTAGTTATATCACATTAAGATATAATTATGACATATTCTTGTTATGTTCATCTAGTCGGGATCCTTAGTTGAAATTCCACTGCCTAATGAAAAGTTGTTATGGGAATTAGCAAATCCATGTGTTTTTCTATTGTTCAGCACGAAATTGGCTGTTGTGGGAGATGCTCGAGCTGCTGCCGCCAGTAGTTCAAATAAAGATTAAAATTGGTTCAAATTATGATTACGATGGTTCAAATTAAGATTAAAATCATTGTTGACGAATAATCGAATTTTTCAATGAAATTCGGTGCAAATACAAACTTTTTACCACTTAACAGAAAGCTTATACCCGTGACTTTCATATACATAAGATTTTGCCATAGTAAATTATTTCCATGTGGGAGAAAAAATCACTCAAAATTTGCGCTACTTCGGAAAGCCGCAATTTGGTTCAACTTTTGATTACCTACCCTAATAAACATCGAAACGTCGGATGATGGAGAATATCTGATCGTTTGAATGCAATTGCGACTGTCAAGCCAAAAAATCGTCCCAGGTTTCCTGATTCCTCAGTCGAGAGCTTCCTCTACATATTGACTGCTAAAACTTTCATTTCAGGGTAAGATTTGAAATTCCAGATTTGGCCTATTTTGGGTCACTTTACTGTACCATTGATATCATGGATTAATTCTGTAATGATTCACCTTGATCCCACCTTAAAGAATTAGTCCACTCCCAGATGTCAAGATCTACATAAAACGTAACACTTACTCGAATGGGACACTTCCTTGACGTACTGCAGCGCCAACCGCTTCAGATAGTTTGCATCATCCTCCACAACAAAAAAGCCCATAAAGTTCGGACTGGTGTACAGCTCCAAGCTGATCGGTCGATCAATAAGCGCCCCCGGCAACGTCATCAGCTCCTTCAGCGCCTTCGACAGCTGCGGAGCGCACTCGTCCGGCGCCTTGAAGAACGAAACCAGCGTGATATGCGGCGTGAAGTTGTGCGCTCCATTCCAGCCGCACAGTTCCCGCGATTGCGTCCAGAAGTTCTCCAACTGCTGCAGAAACGGTCCCGTCGGGCAAGCGTACAGGATGTACTCCCGTGGCGAACACTCGTCCAGCGACGGATCGTTGACATGGGCCAACAACCAATCGGAGGCCAGCTGCACGCCACGATTTCCGGTCGCCGCCAGCGCCTTCTCCCTTCGGAAAGTAGGAAAAGAGGTCAGAAGGCTTTCACTTTCACCTGAGATTGAGGCGCAAAAACACTTACGCCCTATGCTTCGGGAAGCCCATCTGGAGCAGGATCTGCAGCGGAGTGAGATGTTGCTTGGAGATTTTCGTTGGCGTAGGATTTTTACGCGGTGGCAGAGCCGCCATTTCCGCCTAGCTCAAGCTCAGTCACTGGACTGGTCTGCCTGGAGAGGTGGCGATGACGACCGAACCCGCCGTGTAATCGACGACGACGGTGAAATTTGAGTCGAACCCCCGTTCGTTCCTCCTAGCCGGCAGCCTCAGTGGTGAACGGTGGTGGTTGCATTCGTCAATGCAACGTGCGCGCCTCAAGGAGAGTGTGTTCCCGCTCGGTGTGATATTACTCTACATTTGGGTTCGGATATGAGATGAAAATTTCCAACCAACAGTAAATGTTGCGTATTTATAATTATCACTCTCCGTCGTCCGCACTGCACTGCACACTCCGCGCTTGCTTCAGTTTAGGCAGCCGTCTGTCTGCGCTTCGTTTGTGGGTTTTATTTTTGTTTTTGACGTTTGACACGCATACAAAATATATAAGAGAAGAAGTGAGCAAGAGGGACATGGTGCATGTGGTGGTATTTTGTTTTGCTTTGAAAATTCAGCTCCGATAACGCTCCGTACGGAAAGGTTGTTCTGTGATCTAGATCTATCTAGATCATTACAAATGTGAGATGGGTTGCATAAACTGAGGTGAACTCTATCATTTGATTCAGACTTTAGAGGTTGGTCTGCTAACTCAATCGTCCAGAACGAAGTCCTCTGCAGGGAAAAAACCTGATACATTTTAAATTATTTTTCCAAATAGATGGTTAACAAAATAATAAACCGAGAGGTCAGCAATTTGTTTAGCTGTTTGTGTCCTTGAAAAAAAAACCCCTAATTAAACCACCTAATGGTGATGGCGCCTTTCTCGTGCCTTCGAAAACACATTTCAACACAACTCAAGTGCCATGTTGATGAATATCGCACTTTCATACGTTTAACAGAAATCCGTTTCAAGGCATCAGAGATCATATCGTTTATCTGGCTTTTGATTTTTAAACTCCTGAAAAACAACAGCAATCTTGAATTTTAAGCCCCCATTTTGGAAGTCCTGCAGCTTAGAACTTCTAGTTGCTATTTTTGGACTCCAGACTTCTTCCCCATACCAGATACACCAGATGTTGGATGGTTTTGAGCTGCCATTTTGAAATGCCATCTTGGAAATTCTGGTAGCTATTTTTAACTCCGGTTATCGTCCCCATATCAAATATACCCATATTGTACGGTTTTAGAGCCGCAACCTCCAGTAAACACCCGCCAACTTGAAGTTTATGCCGCCACCTTGAATTTTGAGACGCCATCTTGGATATTTTGGTCGCCATCTCGGATATTTTGGTCGCCATCTCGGATATTTTAATCGTCATTTCTGGAGTCCAGACTTCTTCCCCGTATCAATCATACACAAATTGCGTGGTTTTAGGTTCTAAAACTCCATTAAACAGTCGCCATCTTGAATTTGGAGACACCATCTTGGATATTTTGGTCGCCATCTTGGATGATTTAATCATCAATTTTGAACTCCAGACATCTTTCCAATACCAAATATATACATATTGCATGGTTTTAGAGCCTAAAACTCCATCAAACAGCTGCCATCTTGAATGTTGAACCGCCATCTTGGATATTCTGGTCGCCATTTTTGGACTCTGGACATCTTCACCATACCAAATAAACCTATATTGCTTAGTTTTAGAACATAATACTCCATTAAATAGCAGCTATCTTGAATGTTGAAATGCCATCTTGAACTTTAGACCTCCATCTTGGATATTATGGTCGCCATTTTTGGAGTCCAGACTTCCAAATACCAAATAACCTATATTGCATGATTTTAGAGCCTAAAACTCTATTGAACAGCCGCCATCTTGAATTTAGAGCCGCCATCTTGAGTTTTAGGCTGCCATCTTGAATTTTGGGCCAACGTCGTGGAATTTGGGCTTGTTCACAAATGTCATATCACAGGAGGAGTGGGTGGGTGTCCTTCATGGTGTTACAGCCCGAACAAATATTTTTTCTTCTCATACGAACAATGTTACGGAGGGGTGGGTAGGTGTCAAAACAGGCCAATTTTGGCGTTATGATATTTGTGAATGAGCCCTTTCTGGCCTCAGTGTTCATTTTTGCATAAAATTCGTCAACCATACTAAAGGTTACAAAAATCGCTGCAGTTTGATGTGTTTCATGATGGGGCTTGGTTCAGTTTTATATACGGCCAATTTCACCGGTATTGGTCCGGATCACTGAAAAGGCCATAACTCCCGAACGCCTCGACCGATCTGAACCTTTTTAATAGCAAACAATGCGGTAAAATTCCGGTTCAATTTGAACTATAATCCGAAAAATCGGCCAATGGGAAGTGCCTTAAAGATGCGTGAACTATTTTACGCACAGACATACACACATACACACATACATACAAACATACAGACATCATCTCAATTCGTCACTTCGGTGTACGAGAAAGGCAAAAATACATTCAGCACACGACATATCAGATATCACCACCAACGAAATATCAGCACCCGCGCAAGCCCGTATCCAAGGTAAAATCATCCGGTGGAAGGCGTTTGCGGATCGAAATTAAAATACGGAAAATACTCTTAAAATGTATTGGGGTGTATGCAGGGGTGCCGATGTCAAGTAGGGTCTTAGCAGTAGAGTTTTTACACGTAACATACCCGCTCAAACCCTGCAGTTGATCAATCCTAGGTATGTTCGAAGCTTCCTGAATGCAGGCCCTGTAAGATTCTTTTTGTGTATGTCCGATCAGTAACGTCATTCGCCCAGTCATCGTCAGAATATGCTTCGAGTCAAGCCCGCGCACAAGGGGGGGGGGGGGGGGTTTGGGTGTTAAACCCTCCCCTATACGCCAGTTTTATATACTAGGCGCCCCTCCACCTTTTACCGAAAATGCCAAAAACCCCTCCCTTTACGCATTCTCTGTGCACTGCCCTGCTCCGAGTGCCGGACCAACGTCGCATCCTCACTTAATCAGCCCGAGATCCAGCATTCCTCTGATGTAGCGTAATACACGGCGTAGATGTACGCAGTGAATCTCGTTGAGGCATGCCTGAAACTGGCTGAAGTAATTTGCAGCAACATCCCACGGTGTGTCTGGTAGAACAAATTTATTACAAAAAAAATAGGCATCGCTAATTTTTACGCTACGTGAAAGTTGACGCTACCAGCTTTCATTCAAGCCCAACATCGAAATATTCCATCGGGGGAACTTTTTCATACAAAAATTGGGTATGTTTGTTAAGTAGAAATAGGGATTAATTTGGAACCGTGCATTTTGTATTGGGAAAAACAGTATTCTGAAAAAGTTGTTCGGGATCCCTCGGTGGATTTTTTTGAGGGACCCTGCAAATGAAAGCTGAAAGCCTCTATTTTTGAATAGCGAAAAATTTGACGATGCCTATTTTTTTGTTATAAACTTTTCCCATACACACGCCGTGATCCAAGTGCGATCGAGACGTTAGCGAAACGTAGGTACATGACGCATCCAACCAGTTCACGATAGGGCTTGCTCGTTCTCTTCGACTTTTCATCTTCTGGCAGCTTAATCTGGTTTTTCATCGACTTGGTGATCGGTTGGTAGTCCTCAATCTAGAAAGAATTCAAAAGGTTTGACAAATACCGCCGTTAACTAATCCGAAGGGTTTTCTTCTCAGCAGTCCGATTAATCCGCATTCCCAAGAAATTCCTCACCTCCCCGACGTCCGTCATCTCAAACCCGATGGCGAAACATTTCTTGATTGTCCCAACAAGCTTCCCGATAACCGCTGGCGATGAGTACATCATCCACGTAGATAACCAAAATGACTTGAGTATTTCCTGAACCACAGCAATGCAAGCATTGCGGCTTGTCACGAATCCCCCAAACGAACAACGAAATTGTGGAATTTTCATTCCGCGCTGTTTTAGGCCTCAGAGGGACATATTCAAACGATATACGAGTCCGTTTGGCTGAAACCCTCAGGCTGTAACACATTTATTCATCCGTTCGCTCGTACCGTTGAGTTCCGGTTAACACGGATCCATTCACTCAAGATGTTTATAAGGAAGGTGTTAGCGTATAAGCAGTAAGTGGATGCGGGGAGTGCGGCACACTGCGGGGGGATGGAGTTGACAGCCGGCCAGTTTGTTTATGCTGCAGAACGCTACAGAAGCGTTGCTGCGCCGCGACGGCAACAGCATTCTCAACCAATGTTGACATATTTCCATGGCACTCATAAAATGAGTAATATTCCCCCAGGTTTAAAATTTGCTCGTGCCCCCACATTTTTGTTAATTATGAATATTATGGTGATTTCTTTACCAAAAGAGATTGCTTTGCCGAAAATATTGCAAAATATTTGCTTAAGTGGGTGTACGAGCTAATTTGCAATCCGTGTAAGTAGGAAACACTCGATGAGTGTCATGGAGTTTGTCAGATTTTAGTGCGGAGAAAGTTAAGCGTGAATGGTTTCTGTGGGGTTGCTACGTTGCTAGGACTGAAAGTTTTTGTTTGTCATCTCACTAGTGAAAAAAATAAAAACAAACTTGCCAGCTGTCGTTAGGTTTTCCAATATGGCGGATGGTGGAATCTGACATATTGGATTACCTTCCTTTTACTAACCTTGGGTAAAATGACCGAAATGCCTTGTTTTTCTATTCGCCGCCGCTGTCACAAACGAACCGAGAGATACGCGTACTGAATTTGGCTATAGCGCCAGTCACACGGTGCATATATTGATCAATAGTTGGCCGTTTTATGGAAACATTGAATGTATAATATTGTTCAAAAATAGATTGACATCAATCATTCAACTTTTCCCCTATCTTCCGTTTGATCAACCACACAGCAATATTTCCCCTCCATAGCGCATTTTTCTTCAATTTTCTCTACAATATTTCCCCACCTTCAAAATTGTTACATCAATCCTCTCGAAGATTGTTCAAACCATGGGTCAAATTATTCCATGGATCAATTGATTGGTTCAATATTTTCCCTCCAGATCAACCTATCATTCTTTCAATGCAGCAGCGCGTGAACGAGAGCGTCATCATTGCAGTGCATTCTGCCGTGTTGCCGTATTTTTTTTAAATATAAAATTTAAATTTAAATTTAAATAAATTTCAATAGCTAAATATATTATACAAAAAAACTGAATTCAGATGTAATAAATCATCGAACAAAAAAAAAACAATTTATGCAGAAGTAATGTAGTAAATTTATGCAAAGTTTATATAAGTTTATGCAGAGGTAAATGTAATGAACCCAACGATTACAATGCATTAGCGATAATATTGCAGACTACATCTCAAATTGGACTATCACACTTTTTTTGGTACGCCTAAAAAGTGTGATAAAAGTGCACATTTGCCTCGGATCGTCTCGACGTCTTCGGTGCACTTATTCCTCCATTTACAAGGAATAAGTGCACCGAAGACCTCAATTCGATCCGACGTATCCCTGCGCTGCAATCACACTTTGAAGGTGTGTGCACACTATTGTGTCAGTCCAACTTGGGGTGCAGTCAGCAATAAACAGTTCACAACATTTTTTGTGTAATCTTATAACTCGGTTGGTGTCCCACCGAACTTTGCTAAAAATTACTGGTGCACTGGCGGTTTCTAACACCAGTTAAT
Source organism: Aedes albopictus (assembly GCF_035046485.1). NCBI lineage: Eukaryota > Metazoa > Arthropoda > Insecta > Diptera > Culicidae > Aedes > Aedes albopictus. Next base: position 300,807,412 of record NC_085136.1, on the reverse strand, counting down.
TAATAATTTGCACATTAGGGTGGTAACATGCTTAGCTGCGTTGCCTATAAATTAGAAATACCCCCTTCTGACAAAGAACACCCTTCTGTAGTAATTTTGTGTAATGTCGAAATATAAAGGTAATTCAGCAAGACGGCACTGATGGTGTTTCGAGTCCCATCCCATGGGCTGTCCAAAAACTTTTCGTAATAAAAAAATATGTAAAATGTTTGATTACATATGTAAAAATGGTAAAGCTTAGAAGAATTAATGTGAATAGAAAATTCATTAAAAACATAAATAAAAATGTGACAGAAATGCATTGTATACATTGGGCATTGGGATCGGTAGGACTGAAAATCAACCGCACACCCACCGACGACGCATTGATTCCATAAGGTTGACACAAATTTCGATTTTCTCTTATGTCACCGCCCCCTCGGAAAATTTTGGTCGATATTCAACATTTTGAGGGGGGACAACAATAAATTATTCAAGAAATTCTAAAATTTCAAGGTGAAATTAGAGTTGCACAGAAAATTTCTTAACAAATCCGATGAGTTTATAGATTTTGCCAAATTGTTTGGGTATTTCTTCGTCACATACATTTATTATTTATTGTCCTCCCCCTTAGCGAGCCAACGAGTATTGTGACATAAGAAGAAAATGAGATTTGTTCCGGCCTAAAAGGCTTTGCTTTGCTAGCTGTGCACGTATGATAAGCATGCACGGACACTTGTTTTTTTTTTCTCTTTATGCATTAACTTCTCTCATACTGCCGGGAGATTTTCTCTCTGCTCGAGCCTCGGCTTGATCTATCTCTCGTGAAAGATATTGGATTGATACTTGGTTTGATCCTCGTGATTTCATCAATAATCCTTGAGAAAGAAATACTTGATGGAATGGTGGGATAAAGGAAACAAGAAAGCGCTGCCAAATAAACATTTTCAAGCACATGTTGCGCATCGTAAATTTTCATTAGATTATTTAGGAATAATGTTTAATATTTAACATTGGTTCATCATGTTTTATATCACATCTTTAATTTCCACTAACGCATATGCGATTTTCTAGTGCCTTTAGTATAAAATGCTACAAAACTCAGTATATTTTCGACAGCTTTGTTCTCTTCGTCATGGGGTGTTATCTAAAGTCTGATAAACTGAAAGTTGGCGTCACATTTTGCCAATCAAACTGTTTACAACTAAGTTTCAAGCTATTTGGACGACAAAAAACTCTTATGGCAAAGAGAGAAACACTGCCAATAATACTCAAAGTCACTCTCAAGGCATATAATTTAATCATCGTTCAGTAATCAATCTAGCTATAGATAAACCTGTTAATAACGGATAAAGCAAACATTTTCAATTATAGCCGAAACAACCAAATCAATATGGCAATAACCTCATATCAGCCTTTGTTTTCCAAACCTCTACTGCTTTACATATTTACTATGACTATGACATTAGCAAAAATCAAAACTTGTTCGAACCTAATTATTTAATTATTTATTTATTTTTAACTTTAAATTTTGTAAGAGGGAAAAGCCCCTTAGAGTGATTTCCAAATTTACATGTTGAAGTTCGATCCTAACTGTTCATACTTATTGTTTAAGCTCCATTTTGTATGAAATATTTTGGTTCACCGGTAGAAGTTCATAACTTGTGTTAGAAATTAAAAAAAAAACATTAACCTTCTCAAGACATTAGGAAAAATAGCATGATGAATTAATAAATAGATCCACTATTTACCAATTCATCATACTCATCCGAGAGATTGGGTTCAATAAATAAGAGTTTATGAATGCTTACAAAAAATCGAATATGGCGTGGTAAATCACCAGAATTATTAAAACATTATTTTTTTTTTCATAATCATTAATGGAATTGAATAAGCAAGTGAAATATAGAAATTTGCACTTTTCTAATGATCAAGTCTTTATTTTATTTACAATGCAAAAACGTGACACTTTATTTCTAAAAATTTGCTTTCAAAGCATTCCATAAAATTCAATTGAGCTGGCCACCATGAACGCCGTGAACCACGCGCTGAATGTTGGTGAATTGCTATCTCTTCCTCACTGATGGGATGGTCTTCGCTCAATCTGCTGACTCTTTTACCCTGCTGGATTGATCGAATAAAACAACTCAAGGGGAAAGTTTGACGGACTTGGATGATCTTGATGGTTTGGTCAAACTGGATGATAGCGGTGGTTGGATCAATCTTTCGGAGGGGAAATTATTGAAGATATAAACACCAACCTCAATCTCGCTTTTGCAGGTTGGTCAGTATTTATATCAAGATTCAACATTATCATCCATCTTCTTCGCAATAAAAATGCAAGCAATACATTTAGCAATATTTCTATCAATTTGTGTTTCTTGATGAAGTTGAAGGAAGGATTGAACCTCTTGGTTGAATCAATTTATTGATAAGTGTAAATGGCACTTATGACTAACGCCTCGTAGTACACAAACCAATCGAACACTTCGTTCTACCTGGGAAACACCATGAGGAAATTGTAATGCCCGAGCCGAGCCAAAAATACCTAACCCATTTCTATTCGGCTGATCCGCCATCAGCCGAATCACTTTCACGTGGGATTTAGCACCCAACCGTCCTCGAAACAAAACTGAAAATTCTGGCCCTAGCTGTCAAACACGCTAAAATAAAAGCAACCAGTATAAACGCTAAAAGCAAAGCACTCAGAATGTGCGTTATAATAAATTTGTTTTAATTTACCAGTTACTACAGCCGCCTTCTTCTGTACTCTCTTCTTCGCCATTGTGTCCAAAAAAATCATCTGTTTGTCTGTGATCAGCATCACATCATCTGTTTGTCTGTGTTCATCATCACATTATCTATTTGTCTGTGATCATCATGACATTATCTGCTTGTCTGTGATCATCATCACATTATCTGTTTGTGATCAACATCACATCATCTGGTTGTCTGTGATAATTATCACATTATCTGTTTGTCTGTGATCATCATCACATCATATGTTTATCTGTAATCTTACCTCCCGGCCTACTCCTCGCGTCAGGGAGTCTTTCCGGGAAATTTTGTTGTCCTCCTCCTGGCCTACCAAGCTGTTGTCCTTCTCCTGGCCTACCTTGTGACAGGCGGCCTACCAGGAAAACTTGCCTACACCATTTTCTATCCACGGAGCCTTCCGGACACTGCCGAAATCATTATTCCGTAAACATACAAACCTTTTTTTTGGCATCGTTATCACAAGAGGAAGCGCAACGGTTCCAAACCGACTTACGTCATTGTAGTGTCAGAGCCGAGCCAGAAATACCTAACCTCTTTATATCCGCTTGATCCGTCATCAGCCGAATCACTTTCACGTGGGATTCAACAACCAACCATCCGCGACAACAACACTCACAAAACTGAGAATTCTGGCTCTAGCTGTCAAACACGCTAAAGTTAAAGCAACCAGTATAAACGCTAAAAGCGAAGCACTCAGGATGTGCGTCATAATAAATTTGTTTTAATTTACCCATACTACAGAAATGACTCCAATCGTCCGATCGGCGTCACCCGTTCACATTAATCGAGTGGACAACTTCTAGCATTCGCAAATCGCGAAGATCACAAAGAACTGTTATTGCACGTACCGCAATTTGACCACCTGAAGGCAAAGGCCCTATCAGCTACCACAAAGAAAGCCTTACCGTTAAGGGGGCTTCACCTACCCCGGCTTTTACCGTTGACCCTCCGCGAGCTTGGATTGAACCCAGTACCTCGACACCACGACGAAGTTCGACCGCAAGGCACCAGTATGACCTACGTATCCAACTCCAACCCCTTGAACCACCTACTTAGGCACAGCGTATCGTGTGGCACGGTACTGTACGCGATCGCAACCCCCAGGTACATTAGCCTATAAATACTTTCCAGTTTACCGTGGTAGCTTGTGCTTCATATCACCGTTCCCCAAGCCGGGCTACCATAATGTAGTATAGTATGGACGAGGTGACACTAGCCAGAAGCTTACACTTGCTGGCACATCGCAGAGCTGTTGGACATCATTCGGGAGAGTGCCACTATAGCTGTGGAGGCTCTCTCGCAGTCATATTCAACGTGGCTACCGAAGGTAAGCTTATCGTCGATCATCACCCCAAGTGTCTGACGGATCGCTTCAAAGTGATAGTGCAGCTCCGACTTTCGGTTGATCACAAACACCACCTCAGTTTTGCGATGAGCCAATTCCAGTGCCCTGGATCTCATCCACTCCTCCACAACTGCATTCGAGTGGGCAGCAGTCAATTCCACTTCTTCGATCGATTCACCGTGGATCTTCAGTGTAATGTCGTCAGCGGAATCGGTAATTGCCTCTCGCTTAGGGAACTTTGACCTGAACACCTCTTCGTACATGACATTCCATAACACCGGGACCAGGATGGAACCTTGCAGGACTCGTGTAGTTATAAGAAAGTACTTCTGAACCACCTCTGTATCGTAAACTAGTACTCGATTCTGGAAGTCACTTCCTAGAATCTTGTACACTAGCGCAGGACCGCATCGGCAATAGCCGGCCAACTGGCGCCACTGAACGCGTTCCTTACATCCAGGGACACTACTGCACAGTTGCGAATCCCCCTTCTCTTACGCTGGAGCGCTATCTCGACGGTTTTTGTAACCGACAGGATAACGTCTACGGTCGAACTCCCCTTCCGGAAGCTGAACTAGCTGTTCCAGAGACCATTTACACCCCAGTGAACCTCAACATTCTATTGAGGATGATCTTTTCTAGCACCTTCCCCGCCGTGTCGATCAATCATATTGGTCTATACGCCGATGGGTCTCCAGATGGTTTCTCCGCCATTGGCAATAGTACCAAGCTCTGCCCTTTCCAAACCTCTTTGAAAACTCCCTCGTCCAGGCAGGTCTGCATAGCAGCCCCAAACATCTCGGGAGCCTCTGCAATAGGTACTTTCAAGGCCAGGTTCGGAACTCCGTCCGGACCTGGGGCCTCACCTACGATAAGTGATTTTGCAATCCCCGCAAGTTCCATCCCTGGCAGCATCATCGCCAGCCCCAGTCCGCAGCTGTCCTACGAAAGAAGGCCACGGACAGAATCATGACGCAAAAAAAAACTCTCTATGATCCCCTCCAATATCTCTGCAGATTGTTCTGTAGGAGCCATTACACCTCTCGTCTTGGTCATCACGATCCTGTAGGCATTACCCCACGGATTAGCATTGGCACTCTGACTGAGACCCTCGAAGCAGGCCTTTTGGCTTGCCCTTATCTCGGCCTTCAGCGTGGCTTTTGCAGCGACGAACATCACCCATCGTTCGTTTCGCTCTTCCTCAGATCGTGCTCGCTGCATCCGCCGTCCAGCCCGTAGGCAGGCGCGGCACAGGTCCGCAATTGCTTGAGTCCACCAGTAAGCTGGTGGCCTCCCATTTCTAAGGTGGACTCGCCTGGGCATAATCACATCACACGCACGTAAGAGCACCGCTACCAGCTCGTCGTCGTCTAAACCAAGCAAGTTTCGCTGACGACGGAGCGCCTCCCTAAATATCCCTTCTTCGAAGTATGATGTCTTCCACCTGCGAGGGCTTGGCCTTGGCCTAGCCGCCTCTTCTTCTACCCGCTGCCTGCTGTTGTTGTAGTCGATACTATGGCGAACCGCCAGGTGATCGCTATGAGTGTAATCATCGTCTACCTTCCAGTTCGAACTACTTGTTAGGCCAGGACTACAAAAAGTAACGTCAATGATTGACTCCGCACCGTTCCAACTGTAGGTACTCTTGGTACCGACGTTAGCCAGATCGACATCTAGCATAGCCAGCGTCTCTAGCAGGATCTGTCCCCGCTGGCTCGTAAATGACTTCCCCATTCCACGGCCCAGGTATTGAAGTCATCCGCAATTATCACTGACCTTCGCCCTGTCAGCACAGTTGTCATCCAGTCCAGCATACGCGTGAACTGCTCGATCCACCACCATGGAGGCGCATTACACCTACAGAAGAAGACCCCGTTTACTTTATCGACCACGAAGCCCTCGAAAGTGGTAGACACCAATTTCTGGCCGGGCACCTTGGACCCCCGTCGGGTGCTCACTGTTGACGGATTTCCCAGAACCAGCCTTGTGCCTTGTGGCCTTCATCGTCACATCGCCTACAAAGCTTGCTCTTGTCAGGACTACTGCAGTCTCATTGTGCCCTGGTTCCACACACCTGAAGCAAGCCACCGATGGCTCGTGTATGGTCAATTGGAATATTGACCAGCCCATCTCCAATTTCCCTACTTTAACAAACTTCTTAGGATCAAGTAGCTATAGCAAGGCCACCTGTGTCCCTGCTGGACCTTTCCGAAACCGAACGGCTGGCCACCTGCACCTCTTCCGTCGTACAATTGTAGGCGGTGCCCTTGAGCTCTTTGTCACGATTGAGCTCGATGGTCGCCTACGTCGAAGGCAGTACGCAGTACGTCGGGTCCTAGTCCTAGATCCACGAGCTTGGCGTTGCTGAGTACTTGTATCGGTTGAGTACTCGGACTCCTCCGTCTTGATGACGAGCGCGTCACCTTTCTCACTAAGGCCGAAGAATTACTGCAAATGTGCAGGCATGCAAACGAGTCTCGGATCGTTGTATTCTCGGACTTCGCGGGTTGTCTATCCGCTTTAGGTTATGGGCTGGTTGGACACTCGTGGTTGATTGAGGTGCAAAGGTACTTTCACTAACAAAACTTTTGTCTGAGTGCCTTGGAACGCATGCACCATAGGCAAAAAGATTGCCGATGATCTAGCTAATCAAGGGCATCATGCTCCTCAGGACTCAGGAAGTTCTTTTGGTTACTCTTTTTGGAATGCAACCTGGCACTTTGACCAGAAAGCTTTTCTTCGTTGAATTTGAATGACACACAAAATTGGAGAGATATGGAAAACTCTATAAATAAAAAGGTTCTCTTTTGGCTGAGAATTTGAGCTGTTGCCAAAAATGTGGACACATACTATTCGTAAAACGCATACTAGTTAAACGCCCAGCACGAGTGGAAATAAGGAAGAAACTTGGCGTCGAAGGATCAATACGCGAAGTATTGTGCGTTGCTAAACGCAGAGAAAGCGGTACTTTAAATTTTGAATCTCCAGCAGGAACCAACGCAAGTAATTCGCTTTTATTTTTACCGGGAAATTTAAAAATCTAGAATTCTTAGAATTGAATCTTGCAGTTATTTCCAAATGTGGGGTGTAAACCAGTGATCCTCAGGCCTATTTTCTCAACTACTTGTATTGCACCTCCTGGATCCATTTGTGAATCATTCAACACGTTTTTCTAGATTCCTTTAAGAGTAGAACAATCTCCATAAGAAACATTGCAAGGAATTTTACGGCAACATAGAGAACTCGGCATCACGTGCGGCCCGCGGGCCGCACTTTGGTGACCACTGGTGTAAACAGAGATTAGTGACATTCCCCTTGGGTTTCCTTCCCCTAGCAAGCATCATGACGAGGTGGGCAGTGTGATGCTGCCTTATTTAGGAGTTGAGCTTTGGCGGAGCAAGTCGCCTGTATCGCGAGGTTCCGTATCAAGCCAAGTGATTCAACTGTAGTTGGCTAAGATGGCTGGAACAGATTGTTACTCTTCATTGAATTCCTCTGAAAATATTTTTCAAGATTAGGATGTTGATATTTCTTCAATAATTGATGGGCTCTGAATGTGTTTGCCATAATAGTCAATTTTTATTTCTGAGCACAACATAAATTAGTAGAATATTATACAGAAAATTGCCAGGTCAATATCAAAAAATCCATTCTTTACCCCTTTTCAAGCGGTCGTTGTTGCAGTCGGCGCATCCGCCATCCCACCACTAACTGCCGACACCCCCGAAGCCATCGACTTCTCATCGCCACCACCGGCCGTCGTGGCATCATCGCTACATCCCAACGCTGGGAACCGTCGGACCAGCGCCGCCCGATACTTTGGATGGCTGATGCCGTACACGATCGGATTGTACACGGAACTACACTTGGCGAACACCGAGCCCCAGATGGTGCCCAGGGGCGTAAGGTTTGCGATTTTGAACACGCCCGTGTAGTTGATGATAGTGTACGGGGTCCAGGCTAGGAACCATAGCGAAATGGTGACCAGTGCTATTTTGGCCAGTTTCATTTCAGCGGCCTTACCGTCGTCTCCTTGACGAAGCGATTGGATGTTCATACGTTTCGCCTGCTCTCGCATGGTGCGCTCGTGTACAGTGACAGCCTGTTCGGAAAAGAAAATCTTCGTTAAATGCTTCAGTGCTAAAAAGGGTCGGATTTACCTTAACAATGTAAACGTAGCAGTAGATGATGGTGAACAGTGGAACGTAATACACACAAAACGAGTAACACAGGATATACGACTTGCTGAGCCAATCGTCCGTAAGGTAATCCGTTCCGCAAGCGGTCATATTCCCTTCCGGCACATACCGATTCCAGCCCAACATCGGCATACTGCCCCAAACAATCCCAATCGTCCAGCAGATCGCAATCCTTACATTTGCCCCAGCATTCGTAAGCGGCTTACCGGACAAACCCTTCACGATGACGTTGTACCGATCCATGGCGATCATGGTCATACTCCAGATCGAGCAGCATCCGAACAACGACCCGGTAAAAGCGTACAGATCGCACATCAACAGTCCCAGAGACCACGTTTCGAACCAACAGTTGTACACCATGGTGGTCGCATTCGTGGCCATCATCAGGAAGTCCGACACAGCCAGGTTGACCACGAACAGATTCGACGGCGTTCGCAGCGACTTCTCCGTGGAGAAGATGTAGATCACAAACCCGTTTCCGATGGTGGAAATCATTCCCAGTACGAAGATGGCAAATCCGATGATCGAGTGCCACAGCGGGTTCAGCGGTGGAAACTGATACCAATGAGGATCGACCAGGTGCATGATCTCCGGTGGAACCTTATCGACAACGGTGAGGTTTGTCACTCCATGACCCCACAGGTTCGCGGGTGGACCGTAGTAAGCCGCCGCCATCGCAAGTGCTCGCTCAGCAAATGTTCACTAGTCACTTTGTACTTAGGTTACAATCTCCGAGGCGCTTTTCGATTGCGTGTTGATCCCGGCATGTCCTGTGCCGAACTTGCAGAGTTTGTGGAGCAACTGACCATTTTTATGCCGATTTTGCTCTAGGGTGCCAGATCCTAATCCAATTTTAAGCGTGTAAATATACTGGCCAAAAATATTAAACGCTCCATTTGTTGCGTATCAGCTCATCGATACTAATGATTCCAAGTAAATGAACGTAGGAATATGACGAGAAATGGTATCCATGGAACACAACTATTGATCTGCTGAAACCCAAGGCTGAAAATGTTTAGCTTTAACTCCGGTGGGGTAGAAAACATGTGAGTTTTCTAGTCTGATAGCTAATCCGCTTTCCATGGTTGGTGATTAGTGACCAGCTACTAAGAAGGAATTATTGATTTTTTTACGATAACCAATGCATGCAGCATAGTTGTCCCATGAGAAAACGCGATTTGAACATCAACACTATTTTTTCTCTCGTTCATCAGGATAACGAGTGAATTGACATTCGTCACTGAATTTAGAGGAACGCGTAAGTTTTTAATTCTTGAAATCCCAAACAAAATGGGTATTTTTGGAACGGGCTCATTCCTTACTGCTTACCACTCACTTCTCACTCCTCACTGATAAACACTCCTAACTCATACACACTCCACGCTCTTTAGTTTTTCATACTAACTCATGCTATTAATATCTCACTTTTTCCCCACTTCCCACTCCTGAACTCATCAAACTCCTCACTTACTACATACTTCTCAATTAACGCTGTTCATTCCTTCTTTATTTCCACTCCCCGTTTTTCACTTTTTACTGCTCACTCCTTACTATTGACTTCTCACTCCACACTACCCATTTGATACCCCTCACTTCTCTCTCTTCACTAATCACTTATCACTGGTCACTCCTAACTCGCTATTGCTAACTTCGCACTTCTCACTGCGCTATAAACTCCTCTTTTTAATTTTTTACATTTATCGTTCCGCCCTGCTTATTTCTTACTTCTGACTAATCGCTGCTCGCTTCTCATTACTAACTCTTCAATTTTCACTAATTCACACTCCTCATTATTTACTTGTCTTACTTTTCAATGTTCCCTTTTCACTCACTGCTCACTCCTCATTCTTCAATGGTCCCTTCTCATTACTCACTCTATGTTTCTCATTTCTCATTCCTGACACTTCACGACTCACTGTTCACTACTCATTCCTTACTTTTCTCTTGGCTCACTTGTCACTGCTCGCTCTTCGCTACTCACTTTTCACAGTTCACTTCTCATTGCTTGACATTGCTCACTTCTTACTTCACATTCTACACTACTTCTCTCTTGTCACTTCTCACTTATCACTCTTGTCACTTCTCTCTTACCACTACTACTTACTACTCACATCGCATTCCTCACTCTTTCACACAGCACTGCTCTCTTCTCATTTACTCTTCTTTGTTCATTACTCAGAAATCAATGCTCACTCATACTACTCACTGCTAACGCCTCCCTGCCCACTCCTCGCTACGCTACTCAGAATTGAGTCACTGTTTTGCATTCCTCACAAATCAATATTCACTATTCACTGCTTACCCCGCACTTATCACAGCTCAGTCCTATCACTCCAAACTTCTCATATTTCACTCTGCTCATTTCTCATTCCTCACTTCTTCACTGGTTATTCCTCATAGCTTATTCCAGTTTCTTACTTTTACTGCTAAATCCACATTCTGCTCTGGTCACTCCTCACTCACCACTGCTTACTTTTTACTTCTTATTCGGCATCATTTGTTGAAGTTAAACATCGAAAACGTTATTAAACAAACGTACAAGAATACCCAGAAGACTCAGAAGACCCAGAAGACCAAGAAGACCCAGAAGATACAAGAAGACACAAGAAGACACAAGAATACACAAGAAGACACAAGAAGACACAAGAAGACACAAGAAGACACAAGAAGACACAAGAAGACACAAGAAGACACAAGAAGACACAAGAAGACACAAGAAGACACAAAAACACCAAGAATATTTTTAGGATCCAGAAGTTCTAAAAGATCCAGAAGATGTAGGTAATCTAGAAGATCCAACAGATCCAGAATATCCGAAAGATCCAGATGATTCACAAAATCTAAAAGAAATATTATATTCAGAGGATCCTGAAGACTTAAAAGAACCAGAAGACCCAGAAGTCACAGAAGACCCAGAAGACTGTGTGAAGAATGAGCCTAAGTTAAAATTCATAAATAAAAAGAAAAAAAAACCGGAAGACTCAGAAGACCCAGAAGGCCCAGAAGGCCCATAAGACCCAGAAGACCCAGAAGACCCAGAAGACCCAGAAGACCTAGAAGACCCAGAAGACCCAGAAGACACAAGAAGACCCAGAAGAACCAGAAGACCCAGAAAACCCAGAAGACACAAGAAGACACAAGAACACCAAGAATATTTTTAGGATCCAGAAGTTCTAAAAGATCCAGAAGATTTAGGTAATCTAGAAGATCCAACAGATCCAGAATATCCGAAAGATCCAGATGATTCACAAAATCTAAAAGAAATATTATATTCAGAAGATCCCGAAGACTTAGAAGAACCAGGAGACCCAGAAGACCCAGAAGACCCAGAAGACCCAGAAGACCCAGAAGACCCAGAAGACCCAGAAGACCCAGAATACCCTGAAGACCCAGAAGGCCCAGAAGGCCCAGAATACCCAGAAGACCCAGAAGACGCAGGAAGGCACAAGAAGACACAAGAAGACACAAGAAGACACAAGAAGACACAAGAAGACACAAGAAGACACAAGAAGACACAAGAAGACACAAGAAGACACAAGAAGACACAAGAAGACACAAGAAGACACAAGAAGACACAAGAAGACACAAGAAGACACAAGAAGACACAAGAAGACACAAGAAGACACAAGAACACCAAGAATATTTTTAGGATCCAGAAGTTCTAAAAGATCCAGAAGACGTAGGTAATCTAGAAGATCCAACAGATCCAGAATATCCGAAAGATCCAGATGATTCACAAAATCTTAAAGAAATTTTATATTCAGAGGATCCTGAAGACTTAGAAGAACCAGAAGACCCAGAAGACCCAGAAGTCACAGAAGACCCAGAAGACCCAGAAGACCCAGAAGACTGTGTGAAGAATGAGCCTAAGTTAAAATTCACGAATAAAAAGAAAAAAAAACCAGAAGACTCAGAATACCCAGAAGGCCCAGAAGGCCCATAAGACCCAGAAGACCCAGAAGACCCAGAAGACCCAGAAAACCCAGAAGACACAAGAAGACACAAGAACACCAAGAATATTTTTACGATCCAGAAGTTCTAAAAGATCCAGAAGATTTAGGTACTCTAGAAGATCCAACAGATCCAGAATATCCGAAAGATCCAGATGATTCACAAAATCTCAAAGAAATATTATATTCAGAAGATCCCGAAGACTTAGAAGAACCAGGAGACCCAGAAGACCCAGAAGACCCAGAAGACCCAGAAGACCCAGAAGACCCAGAAGACCCAGAAGACCCAGAAGACCCAGAAGACCCAGAAGACCCAGAAGACCCAGAAGACCCAGAAGACCCAGAAGACCCAGAAGACCCAGAAGACCCAGAAGACCCAGAAGACCCAGAAGACCCAGAAGACCCAGAAGACCCAGAAGACCCAGAAGACCCAGAAGACCCAGAAGACCCAGAAGACCCAGAAGACCCAGAAGACCCAGAAGACCCAGAAGACCCAGAAGACCCAGAATACCCAGAAGACCCAGAAGGCCCAGAAGGCCCAGAATACCCAGAAGACCCAGAAGACGCAAGAAGGCACAAGAAGACACAAGAAGACACAAGAAGACACAAGAAGACACAAGAAGACACAAGAAGACACAAGAAGACACAAGAAGACACAAGAAGACACAAGAAGACACAAGAAGACACAAGAAGACACAAGAAGACACAAGAAGACACAAGAAGACACAAGAAGACACAAGAAGACACAAGAAGACACAAGAAGACACAAGAATACACAAGAAGACACAAGAAGACACAAGAAGACGAAAGAAGACACAAGAAGACACAAGAAGACACAAGAAGACACAAGAAGACACAAGAAGACACAAGAAGACACAAGAAGACACAAGAAGACACAAGAAGACACAAGAAGACACAAGAAGACACAAGAAGACACAAGAAGACACAAGAAGACACAAGAAGACACAAGAAGACACAAGAAGACACAAGAAGACACAAGAAGACACAAGAAGACACAAGAAGACACAAGAAGACACAAGAAGACACAAGAAGACACAAGAAGACACAAGAAGATACAAGAAGACATAAGAAGACACAAGAAGACACAAGAAGACCCAGAAGACACAAGAAGACACAAGAAGACACAAGAAGACACAAGAAGACACAAGAAGACACAAGAAGACACAAGAAGACACAAGAAGACACAAGAAGACACAAGAAGATACAAGAAGACATAAGAAGACACAAGAAGACCCAGAAGACACAAGAAGACACAAGAAGACACAAGAAGACACAAGAAGACACAAGAAGACACAAGAAGACACAAGAAGACACAAGAAGACACAAGAAGACACAAGAAGACACAAGAAGACACAAGAAGACACAAGAAGACACAAGAAGACACAAGAAGACACAAGAAGACACAAGAAGACACAAGAAGACACAAGAAGACACAAGAAGACACAAGAAGACACAAGAAGATACAAGAAGACACAAGAAGACACAAGAAGACACAAGAACACAAGAAGACACAAGAAGACACAAGAAGACACAAGAAGACACAAGAAGACACAAGAAGACACAAGAAGACACAAGAAGACACAAGAAGACACAAGAAGACACATAAAGACACAAAAAGACACAAGAAGACACAAGAAGACACAAGAAGACACAAGAAGATACAAGAAGACACAAGAAGACACAAGAAGACACAAGAAGACACAAGAAGACACAAGAAGACACAAGAAGACACAAGAAGACACAAGAAGACACAAGAAGACACAAGAAGACACAAGAAGACACAAGAAGATACAAGAAGACATAAGCAGACACAAGAAGACACAAGAAGACCCAGAAGACACAAGAAGACACAAGAAGACACAAGAAGACACAAGAAGACACAAGAAGACACAAGAAGACACAAGAAGACACAAGAAGACACAAGAAGACACAAGAAGACACAAGAAGACACAAGAAGACACAAGAACACAAGAAGACACAAGAAGTCACAAGAAGACACAAGAAGACACAAGAAGACACAAGAGCGATTCCAAGCAACAGCATCAAAATTAAGGAAATTTTTTAATTCATGATTTTCTATTGAACTGAAACTTTGCACTGTTTTTCAGTTCCATCTAAATCGCTATTTTTCGATATCAAATTTTTATTTTGAATCACGACTAACTTTTCAAAAGGGTGTATGTGAAAATGGTTCAAAAATATTCAAAAATCTGCACAGCCAAAATGGTTCGTTCGATTGCTATGAGTTTTTCAGCAAAGTTAGATAACTAAATGGTGATTCCTAAGAAAATATACACTGTAAAAAAAAATCTTTTTTAACATGAAAAAATATAATTTTTGCCACCAAAACTCAAATAACTCAAAACCCTATCTTTTTACCAACGTGATTTTTTTAGGGAAGACGGTCCATTGTATTAGCAATCTACCATAAAAAATTGGTGATGGTAACCTAATAAACTAAAAAGTTATAACATTTCAAACATTTCACAATTTTCACATTTGGTAAATATTTTTTTCTGTGTAAATTATTTCGGTCAGAAATCACAGTTTGATGCTGATTTTATTGTTCAGCAAAGTTAGATATCTAAATGGTGATTCCTAAGAAAATATACACTGTGAAAAAAAATCTTTTTTAACATTAAAAAATATCATTTTTGTCACAAAAACTCAAATATCTCAAAACCCAATCTTTTTTCCAACGTAATTTTTTAGGGAAAACGGTCCATTGTATTAGCAATCTACCATAAAAATTTGGTGATGATAAACTAATAAACAAAAAAGTTATGACAAATATTTTTTTTAGTGAAAATTATTTTGGTCGGAAATCGCAGTTTGATGCTGATTTTATTGTTAATGGCCTTGCGTGAGTAAAACAAGCTGCTTTTATTATGTATTATGTATATTATATGTACAGTAATGTTCCGATTTTATCACGCCCTCCGCGCATCAGTCGTTTATTCATTAATTTGCTGTTACATTTGAGGACAAGTGTTTTCCCTCTTCTTCAAGATGAATGTTGAAGGCGTGTTTTGCAACGTTAAAAATATTGAAATGGGTATAGATGTTGAAGAATATTTCAAAGCATTTTTGAAAAGGGGCGTGATTAAATTGTTTAAAGAGATGTCGCTGATGGTACGGTGGCATGACTCTCTGCACTTAGCACTTCTGGCAATTTCTCAGTTGTTGTCGTTTTCGAACTTCCTGCGCCCTGCTTTACCGATGATATACAGATGGCTCGTTTGTCAAAGTCTAGACGGCAGGACGTGCAAATGCGTAAATTTGTATTCAATGTGGACATTTGGGCATAACCAGTCTCTTTCAGTTTATCTATGGTGCTTTCGGTGAGATTCCCTAGCAGGAGAAAATAGCTGAAGAATAACAAACTCAGGTATGGAAAACCTGCAACCTGAATGAGGTATCAAGAAGCCCTGCATAAGAGGTAAAATACCTAAAATAATAACTGATGTGTTTCCTGTGAATAACACGCGAATAATGACTTCAGGTATGGTAATACCTAAATAATAATCGGTGATTTTTCCATACAAATAGTGATTTTTCCATAATTGAATAATACCTCAATCAGTCCTCAAAACCAAAATAATAACTCGTTGAGGTATTCTATCAATACCTACAAAATACCAAAATAAGTTATTTTCAATACCTGGACAACCGACCAATACCTGGCTTTGGTATGATACCTGATTTTGGTATGCTCCAGTTATGTGGCAGTTATTCATTCCTGCTCGGGTTACGTAACTCTTTTGAACATTTTTTTTTCCTCAAACGGTCTACAAGAGAGCGTTGAGTTGAAGACCTTTGAGAAAGCGACTGTTCATGTTGTTCGTTAGATTATAATAAACAAAATCACTTATTAGTTTTAACTGACTAGTTTGGTGTTGTTTGCTTGGCTGAAGAAAAAATTTACTATAAAATTTTTAATATCCATAGCGGTAGTATTTTTTTGCTATTTCGTGAGCATTGTCATGGTATGTATACAGACAAACAAACGTAACACTGACGATATTTTCATTGGCCACGCCTTTAACGATCATTTTGAATCTTGGTTGTGGCTTTCATAACCAGAAGAGCGCCCATCGTGTTTCTTTGCGTTTGACGTTTCACACTAGCGCCTTCTGATGACGATATTGCACAACGCAGTGTTTCGTGAAACATTTCCACCAGGTGGTGGTAGTGTGAACTGGGCGATGGATTTTCACGAAAACTGTTCTAGGCGTTTCGTCTGTTTGTCTGCGGTATGTACCTCTCATGCATTTGTTGTTGTTGAAGTTACTCGCATTCTTCCGATCATAAAGTCTGTTCTCTAAGAGGCATTTTTTTGCACATAAACTAGACGTATTCGCGTATATAAAACTTTTATTATACAGTTTTTCAACACTATCAAGGGATTTTTTCACCAGTCACGTACAATAAAAAGTATGACACTCTCAATATTTTTGATCACAACACTGGATCGCGTCTAAGTTTCAAATAGATACTATTGTAATTATGAATAATCAAACAAAAATATCATGAAAACAACTTGTTTAATTCAGGCGGTACCCTTTACAATAAAATCAGCATCAAAATATAATTCTCGAAATAATTTACACAGAAAAAAAAAATTGTTGTTACTAAATGTAAAAATTGTGAAATGTTTGAAATGTCATAACTTTTTTGTTTATCAGTTTACCATCACCAAAATTTTATGGTAGATAGCTGATATAATGGGCCATTTCCCCTAAAAAATTGACGTTGGTAAAAAGATAGGGTTTTGAGATATTTGAGTTTTTGTGACAAAGATCATATTTTTTTTAAATATAAAAAGAAATTTTTTACAGTGTATATTTTCTAAGGAATCATCATTTAGTTATCTAACTTTGCTGAAAAATTCATAACAATCGAACAATCCGTTTTTGCTGTACAGCTTTTATAATATTTTTGAACTATTTCCGCATACACCCTTTTGGAAAGTTAGTCGTGAGTGAGTATGAAGGTTTAATATCGAAAAATGGCGATTTAGATGAAATTGAAAAACTGTGCAAAGTTTCAGATATTTTTGAAATGGTCGCTCAGGATCGACTGACATGACTCCGTGGAATTCCTCACAAGAAGACACAAGAAGACACAAGAAGACACAAGAAGACACAAGAAGACACAAGAAGACACAAGAAGACACAAGAAGACACAAGAAGACACAAGAAGACACAAGAAGACACAAGAAGACACAAGAAGACACAAGAAGACACAAGAAGACACAAGAAGACACAAGAACACAAGAAGACACAAGAAGACACAAGAAGACACAAGAAGACACAAGAAGACACAAGAAGACACAAGAAGACACAAGAAGACACAAGAAGACACAAGAAGACACAAGAAGACACAAGAAGACACAAGAACACAAGAAGACACAAGAAGACGCAAGAAGACACAAAAAGACACAAGAAGACACAAGAAGACACAAGAAGACACAAGAAGACACAAGAAGACACAAGAAGACACAAGAAGACACAAGAAGACACAAGAAGACACAAGAAGACACAAGAAGACACAAGAAGACACAAGAAGACACAAGAAGACACAAGAAGGCACAAGAAGACACAAGAAGACACAAGAAGACACAAGAATACACAAGAAGACACAAGAAGACACAAGAAGACACAAGAAGACACAAGAAGACACAAGAAGACACAAGAAGACACAAGAAGATACAAGAAGACATAAGAAGACATAAGAAGACACAAGAAGACCCAGAAGACACAAGAAGACACAAGAAGACACAAGAAGACACAAGAAGACACAAGAAGACACAAGAAGACACAAGAAGACACAAGAAGACACAAGAAGACACAAGAAGACACAAGAAGACACAAGAAGACACAAGAAGACACAAGAGCACAATTAGACACAAGAAGACACAAGAAGACACAAAAAGACACAAGAAGACACAAGAAGACACAAAAAGACAAAAAGACACAAGTAAGGTACACCGGGGCAAGTTGAAACGGGTGGGGCAAGATGAAACAGTGGGTTAATGTAATAACACATAGTTTTTGATTCAAACAATCTTTTACCGAAGAACAAATTTCCAAATTGTATTGAAATCTATTTCAAAACTTCGTGTTTCATCTTGCCCCATCCGTTTCAACTTGCCTCGGTGTACCTTATTACGTTCAGTCTTTGGAGGAATAACTCAAAAACGGTTTCTTAAGCTTTCATCCGACGTTTCGGTCACTATATTGCGCCTTCTTCTGGGAATTAACTATGCTCCGTTTTATCGTAAGTATGAGCCCACAGCATACGCCACATTTGTCCCAGACGTAACGTATCGCCTGCCAGCGGTGGCGGTATTCCGTTGGATGAAATATCTGAGAAATATCCGAAAAGCTATCTGGGTCGCAGCACAACGATGCAGTTGCCCGATTTGGCGCCACTTTTACTCCAAAATTCGAAGAAAGTCAAACCTGAATATTCAGATGATTCTGATGAACCACAAGATTTTAAAGATCCAGAAGAACCAGAAGATCCAGAGGATCCAGAAGATCTAGAACATCCAAAAGATCAAGAATAACTAGAAGATCCAGAAGATTCAGCTGATCCAGAAGATCTTGAAATCCAGAAAATCCAGAAATCCAGAAGATCTAGAAGATCAAGAAGTTCTAGAAGATCCAGATGATTCAGAAGATCCAGAAGATCCAGAAGATCCAGAAGATCCAGAAGATCCAGAAGATCCAGAAGATCCAGAAGATCCAGAAGATCCAGAAGATCCAGAAGATCCAGAAGATCCAGAAGATCCAGAAGATCCAGAAGATCCAGAAGATCCAGAAGATCCAGAAGATCCAGAAGATCCAGAAGATCCAGAAGATCCAGAAGATCCAGAAGATCCAGAAGATCCAGAAGATCCAGAAGATCCAGAAGATCCAGAAGATCCAGAAGATCCAGAAGATCCAGAAGATCCAGAAGATCCAGAAGATCCAGAAGATCCAGAAGATCCAGAAGATCCAGAAGATCCAGAAGATCCAGAAGATCCAGAAAATCCAGAAGATCCAGAAGATCCAGAAGATCCAGAAGATCCAGAAGATCCAGAAGATCCAGAAGATCCAGAAGATCCAGAAGATCCAGAAGATCCAGAAGATCCAGAAGATCCAGAAGGTCCAGAAGATCCAGAAGATCCAGAAGATCCAGAAGATCCAGAAGATCCAGAAGATCTAGAAGATCCAGAAGATCCAGAAGACCCAGAAGAAGTTACCCGTTTTGGCGCCACTTTTACTCCAAAATTCGAAGAAAGTCAAACCTGAATATTCAGATGATTCTGATGAACCACAAGATTTTAAAGATCCAGAGAAACCAGAAGATCCAGAGGATCCAGAAGATCTAGAACATCCAAAAGATCCAGAATAACTAGAAGATCCAGAAGATCCAGAAGATCTTGAAATCCAGAAAATCCAGAAATCCAGAAGATTTATAAGATCAAGAAGTTCCAGAAGATCCAGAAGATCCAGAAGATCCAGAAGATCCAGAAGATCCAGAAGATCCAGAAGATTCAGAAGATTCAGAAGATCCGGAAGATCCAAAAGATCCAGAAGATCCTAAGGATCCAGAAGATCCTAAGGATCCAGAAGATCAAGATGATCCAGAAGATCATAAAGACCCAGTTAATCCAGAAGACCCAGAAGACTCAGAAGATCCAGAAGACCCAGAAGACCTGGCGATCCTGTGGATCTGGCGATCCTATGGATCTGGCGATCCTGTGGATCTGGCGATCCTGTGGATCTGGCGATCCTGTGGATCTGGCGATCCTGTGGATCTGGCGATCCTGTGGATCTGGCGATCCTGTGGATCTGGCGATCCTGTGGATCTGGCGATCCTGTGGATCTGGCGATCCTGTGGATCTGGCGATGCTGTGGATCTGCCGATCCTGTGGATCTGCCGATCCTGTGGATCTGCCGATCCTGTGGATCTGCCGATCCTGTGGATCTGCCGATCCTGTGGATCTGCCGATCCTGTGGATCTGCCGATCCTGTGGATCTGCCGATCCTGTGGATCTGCCGATCCTGTGGATCTGCCGATCCTGTGGATCTGCCGATCCTGTGGATCTGCCGATCCTGTGGATCTGCCGATCCTGTGGATCTGCCGATCCTGTGGATCTGCCGATCCTGTGGATCTGCCGATCCTGTGGATCTGCCGATCCTGTGGATCTGCCGATCCTGTGGATCTGCCGATCCTGTGGATCTGCCGATCCTGTGGATCTGCCGATCCTGTGGATCTGCCGATCCTGTGGATCTGCCGATCCTGTGGATCTGCCGATCCTGTGGATCTGCCGATCCTGTGGATCTGCCGATCCTGTGGATCTGCCGATCCTGTGGATCTGCCGATCCTGTGGATCTGCCGATCCTGTGGATCTGCCGATCCTGTGGATCTGCCGATCCTGTGGATCTGCCGATCCTGTGGATCTGGCGATCCTGTGGGCGATCCTGTGGATCTGGCGATCCTCTGTGGATCTAGCGATCCTCTGTGGATCTGGCGATCCTCTGTGGATCTGGCGATCCTCTGTGGATCTGGCGATCCTCTGTGGATCTGGCGATCCTCTGTGGATCTGGCGATCCTCTGTGGATCTGGCGATCCTCTGTGGATCTGGCGATCCTCTGTGGATCTGGCGATCCTCTGTGGATCTGGCGATCCTCTGTGGATCTGGCGATCCTCTGTGGATCTGGCGATCCTCTGTGGATCTGGCGATCCTCTGTGGATCTGGCGATCCTCTGTGGATCTGGCGATCCTCTGTGGATCTGGCGATCCTCTGTGGATCTGGCGATCCTCTGTGGATCTGGCGATCCTCTGTGGATCTGGCGATCCTCTGTGGATCTGGCGATCCTCTGTGGATCTGGCGATCCTCTGTGGATCTGGCGATCCTCTGTGGATCTGGCGATCCTCTGTGGATCTGGCGATCCTCTGTGGATCTGGCGATCCTGTGGATCTGCCGATCCTGTGGATCTGGCGATCCTGTGGGCGATCCTGTGGATCTGGCAATCCTCTGTGGATCTGGCGATCCTCTGTGGATCTGGCGATCCTCTGTGGATCTGGCGATCCTCTGTGGATCTGGCGATCCTCTGTGGATCTGGCGATCCTGTGGATCTGGCGATCCTGTGGATCTGGCGATCCTGTGGATCTGGCGATCCTGTGGATCTGGCGATCCTGTGGATCTGGCCATTCTGTGGATCTAGCGATCCTGTGGATCTGGCGATCCTGTGGATTTGGGGATCCTGAAGATCTGGGGATCTTTCGGATTTGGGGATTCTGCTGGTTTGAGGATCTTGCGGATCTGATGATCCTGCGGATTTGGTGATCCGGCTGATGTGGGGGTCCTGCGGATTTTTGGATCCTATGGATCTGGGGACCTTCCGAAATTGGGGATTCTGTGGATCTGGGAATGCTGTGGATCTGGAGATCCTGTGGATCAGGTAATCTGGGGATCCGGGCATCTTGGGGGCCTCGGAGTCTTGGGGTGCCATCCTGAGATCCTGGTTATCTAGAATTTGGATATCCTGGGAATATTTGAATTCACTTTTAGTTCATCTAAAATTAACAGAATAGAATATCGTATTTGTACAAAATTTGTACCATTTTATGGTCATAAAAAATCTAAACTTTGATACCATATTTTTCCCAAGACTTCTGAAGGTGATCCACCGAGAGGAAAAAGTAACATGCAATGTCATTGTTCCTCGCTCCCTTTGAGCCAGCCAGCCAACAACAACAGGTCTGCTAGGTGTCTGCGGTTTTCTGCCTGCCATCGCACTTCACCACATTGTGACAGTAGTGACCGGAAAGTGAAAGGAAACTCATTTGCGCCCGAGCCAAGGGACACGGCTGCTGCATCGTACGCGATGACTAGCGATCAGACGGCCGTCCGCCCGTCAAAAATGCGTGTGACTTCCACCACGCCACCTTCACGACAACCAGTCAGTCGATCCAATCCAATCGTCCAGCAGCAGCAGCAGCAGCAAATGAGAAAATGCCGACAAGAACGCACTCCAACACATTTCATTAGACACAGGCACGCTGGCTATCCACGCGGTCGCCCGCCACAATATCTCATTTGTAGGTCAAACGTATTAAGGTTCGCTCTCCGAACTACGCGCGGCGGAAATTATGAGGCTCTGTCGGCAGGGTTTCCAGCAGATCCGCATTCAAAAGTAAGCAACCTTGCGATAATTACTGTGCGCGAACGAGGAAAATTTCCCTCTTCGCGTAGATGACCCTGGGTCGTTAACGCATCTCGTCCAGGAGGGGCAAAAAAGAGAACTTTGTTCAACGCATTTTCGAGTGGCAAACGGATCCCGAACTGAACAGATGTTGCCGACGCGGCGATGCAGGCACAGTTCACAACAGCTAGTTGATTGTTTTACCTACTTTTTGGACAGCCCCTTCAAGGTCGAACGAAGTGTGCGGTCGGTCGGTGGAGAAACTGGACCTGTTGTGAAGTAGCGATCACACCCGATGTTCGTGTAGATAACAAAAAAGTGTTTATTGCAATCGTGCAACTGTCTGCAGCCTCCAGCGATGTTCGGGCTATGTTAAACTCGGCTTCGGTAATTTAGCTCGAGATGGAGACTGTTTTGAGCGCAGAAATCATACTAGATCGAGTAAGTATTGTCTTTTGGAACGATCATTCTAGAATCTAGACCACGATCGCCTAGACCAAGATACGTCCAGATACAGATCAATTGGTTCAGAACTGCTCGACATCGTCCAAAGCAAGTAACAGTAGAGCCAACGGGTAAGTACTAATTAAAGCATTAACGATCACATCAGCATCCACCTGCAAATTGTTATGTTGCAGTGCGCTGCACCGGAACGGTGAGATTACTTTACACACACACACGGCATTCTGATCTCATTCCTCTGAAAGGTCAACGAATCAGAATTCGAGTGCCGTGCCGTGGACATTATTGTGACAGCAATTTCCTGGTCGGGCGTGGAGTTCCATTGCGGCGGTAGTTGGAGATTGACATCTTAATATTTGTCACTTAATACTGTTGCAGTGCAACACAGCTGGACGCGTAGTGAACGATCAGCTATTGATTGAAACCTGATAGGTACAACTTAATTAGCGGGATATTTTGTTCCGCTAGTTGGCGGCAAGAACGTATAGTGAAAATGTCAATCTCAGATCCATTGCCTTGTTTATAACCAAATTCGGTAAACGAAAAACGTCGGGAAACAGGAAATTTGAAAAAACGGCTGTTCGTGTTGTTTAAACAAATGAGCTTCCTTGTCTGGAAGCGATGATTTATTTAGTGGTAAAGAGAAACATTTATTTATTTGTCTAATCAACAGGCTATAACATGATTGTATGATTGATCTCAATCAGCAATTCAGCAATATCATAAAAAGTTGATGTTGACATGTTAGACCTTAAGATTCGGATTCTTTGTAGATATTCATAAATAAATAACACTATTATTTTCACACAATACCATTCTATATTAATCTAATCTACACTCTCGACATTCACCATTACACATAGTAAAACAACAACCACAACATATATCTCACTCTCGCATCCTGACAGCTGCTTCACAGGGTGTTCCATGCCGTATTTCAATGGCA
This sequence comes from Aedes albopictus, assembly GCF_035046485.1. Lineage (NCBI taxonomy): Eukaryota > Metazoa > Arthropoda > Insecta > Diptera > Culicidae > Aedes > Aedes albopictus. The sequence goes on along the minus strand of NC_085136.1, from coordinate 300,783,530 downwards.
TGCACAGGGGGTGCCACATCTCGTTTTTTCTCAAGGATCAGAAGACTCATCAAAGACGTAATCATCGAACTTCGTAGGACGTCGACTCATTCGTTTCGGTCGTTCAGAAGGCCCTGGTTGTTCCTTGTCCTGCCCGAGGCGTTTAGGTTCTTCAAAGGTCGTCGGTTGATCCTGCCTGCCAACCCCTTCCGATACATCATGATCCTCTTGAAAGTCCTGTGAAGAAGAAGAATTCATAGAAGGTTGGAGTTGTTCTTCACGGCCTAAAATCTTCTTTAAATGTGCCGAGCTGCGTTGGTAAGTTCTTCCGGTCTGTTGGTTTTGCACGGTAACGCGTGTTCCTGCCTTCGATATTACTGTGCATTCCGCTGGATCATACGTAGTTGCCAACTTGTTTCCTGGAGTAAGGTTTTGCATCACCACTCTATCTCCTTTCTTTAAATTAGATTCTTTTGCATGCCGTTTTTCGTTTTCCCGTTGTTGAGAATGGTACTTGCTACTCCAGTCGCGATCCTGGAATTCTTCAGTTGAAGTATTTGTCTCTACATCCCTTAGAAAAGGAATTTTAGTTCGAATAGTACGACCTATCAACAGCTGAGTTGGAGTTTTTCCAGTTACAGAGTGTGGAGTTGAGTAGTACATGATAAGGTATTCATTTAGATCCTTTTGCCAACCACGTTTCAAGGCTGAACTAATTTGCAGTCGTTTTAATAGTGAACGATTTTGTCTTTCGACTTCTCCGTTTTGTTGTGGCCAGTAAGGTATTGTTAAATTGAGAAAAATACCATTTGTTTTACATTAGTCGCTCACTTCCGAACTGAGAAATTGTTTGGCGTTGTCTAAGGTAATTGTGCGAGGGAATCACAAACGCCTGAATATGCTATGTAGTCTATTGACTGTCTCTTTGCCGGTTATTTTTGTCATAATTTCGACTTCCTTATATCGGCTATAGTAATCAACTATCACCAACAAATAATCCCCGGAAGGCAACGGACCAAGAAAATCGATCGCCACATCTATCCACGGTTTAGAAGGCACCGGCTTCTATGCAACGGCTCTGGTTTCTGAGGTAATCCAACTAGTCGACATCCTTCATAAGTAGCAACTCATCTAGCAATCTCCTTGTCCATTCCTAATCACCATTTATTTGAAATATTTATTAATGTGATCTCAAACTTAGGACTAATATTACACTCACCTGGCCACCAAACTCTATCGCGCATCCTTCGTTTCATCGCTGGTTCACCTGGATGTCCTTCATGAGCTAACTCCATAAACCTTCTTCTTAAGCCTTGTGGAATAACCAATGGTTATTGCGCACTACTATTTCACCAACAAGGCCCAGCTCATTTTGACAAGGTTCATACGATTTTGTCTCAGATCTGTACCATGAACCAGAACGTAAAGCATCTCTCACTAAAACCATCTCCGCGTCATTGATCATTGACTTTGTAGAGCTTCTACTTTACTTTCGGCAGGTCGAATACCTTCTCTCGAAACGTGATGACCCAGGAAGTCTAATTCGGTGACTTTGAATACACATTTCCTAGCATTCAGTAGAACATCATGCTTTCGTAAAACATCCAAAACCTTTCGCAAACAACGATCATGATCTTCCTCATCAACACCAAATACAAAAATATCATCAATAAAATTGACACAGTTCTCACAGTCGGCCAAAAGTTGCTCAATTATCTTCTGAAACATTTCTGGAGCACATGACACTCCAAGCATCAACCGTTTGTATTTGTACATTCCACGATGAGTGATGAAAGTTGTGATACAACGGGATGATTAATCAAGTTCAATCTGATGGAAAGCGTCCTTTATATCCAGCCTTGAAAAGTACTTCGCCGACTTGAAACGTGGGAGAAAGTCTTCTATTGTAGGCATTAGGTGATGTTCTCGCTTGATTGCTCGATTAGCAACTCGCATGTCCACACAAATTCGCAGTTCTCCACTGTCTTTCACTATGACGACCAGAGGCGAAACCCAATCACTGTATTGATCCACCTTCTCTATTATATCGGTTGCCTCGAGTTGATCCAACTTCTCTTCTATTCGGCTCAGTAAGGCGATCGGAGGTCTCCTAGCATGCTGAACCACTGGTGTCACTGACTTGCCGATTGGTATGTGCAGTTTTATGCCTTTCATCTTCGGAAAAGTCGATTTGACAACAATCTTTGTCATTTGAATCAAAAAAAAATTAACTTTAAACAATAACAGTAATATAATGATACTAACATACCTACGCAATTTGATTTCGATCACTTGGAACTCCCAATCGCAGAACGTCCAGTTCCTTTGCCGTATCCTTCCCCAGCAGTGGCTGATTTCCGTCACGTACCACGTAGAACCTTGCATCACACCGGGCCTGGTGATCTCCGTTAGGAATCTCGATAGTAGAATCAAACATCCCTATAGCATCTAACGACCTTGAAATCATTTTTTTATACATTAATTTGTTTGTATTTTAACGTAATGCTAATTCCACACTTTACCTTGAATTCGTACCGTAGGCACGAAATTTCTGATCAACGCTCTTGGTAGCATTCCGAATAGGAATATTTTGCGATTCAAGCCAATCCCAGGTAGAACCGTCAATTATGTTCTTGCGACTACCGGAATCAATTAACATTTGAGTCATTACACCTCCTAGCTTCAGCCAAATGAACTCATCGCCATCGCCAATGGAAAATATAAAACTCTGACGATTTCTTTCATCGATCTCTTCTACTTCTTCCGACGGAACCACTCTAATACGCTGTGGACCTCGCTGGGGATTTTGTTGTGGACCGCTTTTCATTGGTTTGCTTCTTTGAGATTCAAACCTCGATGTTTTTGCACTAGCAGTTTTACATTTCTTGGCAAAATGCCCAATACGCTTGCAGAAACCGCATTCCTTGTCTCGAGCAGGACACTTGGGGTCATTTCCAAGATGTCCTTTTCGACCACATCGAGAGCACTCTAATCCAACTCGCCCGGGTTGATCACCATACATACGGTTTATACTTCCTCCTGCATTGGAAAACGATGTCATGCTTGACGGGCCAGGTGTCACCATTTGGCTGGCTTGGTATTTAACCGACTGAAGAGAAGACACTATTTTTAAAGCATCATCCAAAGACATGTTATCTTTTTGCAAAAGTTTTTCCTTCAGATCAGGTGGAGCCATAAGTATTATTTTATCAATGACGCATATGTCACGGCTGTTTTGCTGCGTTTCACCAAAATTGCATATATGCTTGCTCACGAGCTCGCAACATAAACTTTTCAAGATTCTCTCCGGTTTCAGGTTTCAGAGTCCAAAAAATATTTCGTTCCATCGAATCATGGTGTTTAGGAGCGAAATATTCATCTAATTTACCCAACGCGACTTCATAAGGGTTAATATTGTCCGACTCTACCACATCAGCATCGGGAATAGACTGGAAAACTTCTTGCACATCTGGCCCTGCTTTCGCTAGCAACAGAAATTTCAATTTCGTTTGGTCTTTTTCTCCACTAGCAGCAACTACATACTGAAAGTTGCGCTTCCAGCGGAGCCATTGACCTCGAATCTCATTCTGAGCTAGAACCTTAAAGGCAAATTGTTGCATCTACCATTTATCCATGTTCCTATATACGAAATAATACGTTAATCATAATAAATTTAGATAGTTTTACGGCATTTAAGCCCCACTGTAAAAGAACTTCTGCTTTTATCAATATCAGTTTCTCACTTATTTTGTTCAACGGCATTAAAGCCAAGTTTTCCGGCATTTAAACCAAATTTTCCGGCATTTAAGCCAACGGGATCAAACCCTTCCTTATCGACATCGACACCAATCAGCCTTTATTTGGCAATCGGAATTTAAGCCATCTTCATTAAACAACGGCATCTAAGCCTAAATCTTCCGCATTGAAGCCTTTTTGCAGTGGAACTTTGCCCATTTTCTTCGTTTTCTTGGATAACATACCTTTAGAATATCAGACAAATAAACACAAATGTCGTACCAAATTGCCTCCAGGCGATGCTTAAGCACAATTATTTTTCAGTTATCACTAAAAACAAAACATTTAGGAAATTATTTACGATTCAACCATAGACTACACCATGTAACAGATTAACAGAAATTGCACTTCTCACCTTTCCGTTTTTCCGCAGGTTCAGAGTACCGTCCTCGTTGCCAATGTTAGACCTTAAGATTCGGATTCTTTGTTGATATTCATAAATAAATAACACTATTGTTTTCACACAATACAATTCCATATTAATCTAATCTACACTCTCGACATTCACCATTACACATAGTAAAACAACAACCACAACATATATCTCACTCGCGCATCCTGACAGCTGCTTTACAGGGTGTTCCATGCAGTATTTCAATGGCATGCACAGGGGGTGCCACAGACATATTCGAATAGTCCATCTCAAACTTTCCCGTTAAACCAAAGATAAAACAAAAGTTATTGAGAGATTTGCACAAAAGTGCACGCGGCCGATCGCTTCCGAAAGGTACAGCCGCGGCTTTCACTCCCTCTTTACTTCATCCTTATGGGAAATAACATTGCGAAAACGATAGACCGCGTGAACTTAATTTGTGCAAGGCCTCTTTTTGAAACATTTCAACGACCGCGCGGTGTTAACGTTTCAAGAAATCTGACTATAGTTTTATTATTTGGATTTCTTGTAACATATCCTGCCCACCGCATCCTTCCGGCTTTGGCCACCTTCTGGTTTCTGAGTTTGAAAAAGAATGCAGCGAGTTTGTTGTTTCATCCTTCAACGGTGGTTTGTACACGGTGTACGGGATTGTTCACCCAAAACCCTTCCGCAGGTTTTCCCACCGCCCATCGTCGCTTTGATAAGTCTGGTTATCTTTCAAGAAAAGCCGTTTTCGTCCATAATTATCCATAACTCTGTGCCGCCTTGTAATCGATGAACAAGGGACCTGCTATTTACTGCATTACTAGAGGATTTGCTGTACGATGGTGCACTGGTCCGTTGTCGACTGGCCGTCGATGGAACTGGCCTGATAACTTCATTCGTCATGTTATAGGTGATAGCACTTCGTGTACGGCATTCAGAATCGTGATCGCTCGGAAGTTCTCACCTCTTCCTTCCACTCCTCCAATTGTTATTCCGTTTCTCAGATTCTGACAATCATGTGGTGAACCGGAATGGTCAACTTTTCCTAGTTCATCTTAATGAGTTCAGTTGCAACACCATCATTACCAGCTACCTTATTGTACTTGAGCTGTTGAATGACATCACTCAGCTAGGGAGTTGATTGGTTATCACGGTTTCTGTGGCAAAGTCGCACTTTTTTCTTCGCCTTATTTATGTTTAAATAGATCGTCCTCTGGTACTCCCTTCGCAAATTTTGAAGTGCCAAGTTCTTGTATGTCGTTTTTATCGCCTAAGATATCTTTCACTAGAAGACTACGAGCACATCCAGTCATCTTCAACTGTGTAGTGTAGTCAAGCTTCACGAAGGAGGGCCAATGAATCTGATTCACACAAAATATAGCTACATTAGGATGTATCCCCAGGCGAACATCGACTGCCGGAATCGTCAATCGATAGTGCCCAATCCTGGCAACGAGATGAATAAACATCCTAGCATTGGGCAAATCTAGCTGAGACATCGATTTTTGTGAATCGATTCGAATCGGATCAGCAAAATCAATTTACCGCAGTGAAGAGAATTGTCAGACAAAAGAGGCACAAAACAAGCAACAAAGAAGGTGCGACGATTACTCTTTATCCCTACTGGTGACATGATCTCGAAATTTTTTGTTGCAGACAAAACGGAAGCTGAATTTGTTGCGTACTTTTCAACTCGTGAATAATCAATTATTGCTAACCCAAAGTCGAAACTGTTTGATGATAGAGCTTCACCAGAGTTGCAGTGTTTACCGGCTCGAAGTTACCGTTCGAAAATCGCAATGCAAGGCTTAAAAATCTCTAAACTCGTGGTGTACGATGTTCATCCCATTTTTTTCAAGTTGGGACAAACTTATGTCGCATGGGTTTGTTTGTCGCAACAAATACAGGTTGCGACATTGTCATTATTGTTGCGCGATGGTTGAATTTTGATTCCCTGATTTACCGATTTAATCGAATGCTTTGAATCGATGTTTTCACATCGATTCGATATTATAAAATATTACAAAACCATAAATTGATTCGTTTGCTGCATGTAGTTGAAGTTCATGGTATGTCTAAGTAAATTCAATATCAAAATTTGAGATTGCACATGCACTTCAAACACTTCGTGAATCTGATTCGAAAGTGGATATAACGTTGAGAGAGTGCATTCTGAAAAACAAAAATGAAATTCAAAATTTCGTATCGAAAGAAAAATACTGAGAACCTGAGATTCCCCAGAACTCTGAGAAGTATTCCCATATAGTAGGGGAGACTGAGGAGACTTGATCCCTGGGGAGACTTGTTCCCCCCATATTTTCTCGGAATCAAAAACAGTTTTCTTCTAGCATATTTTTTTCCAAAACGACATCTGGACAGACGACAATGATTTGGCTACAATTGATTATAATTGTGTATTGCATTATTTTTTAATGGCTGATGGTTTGTTTTCGGTCTTTCAGAAATCTTTTAGGCGATTCCGAAAAATCTCAATAACTTTGTAAAAATTTAACCAAATCGTATCAAAATTTCACAGCACATAGTATAAATAAAGTACTATCAAACGTATTTGTCCAAATAAGGCTGTTATATAAATATTCCAAATAATGTAGCTTAGTGTACACAACAGTGACATGGGGAGACTTGATCCCTCGAGGATTACACACACATTATACATATGAAAAATAAAATTCTCTTTGGAAGCCTCTATTTACTCGGAATACTAGTAAATTCAGTGATAAAACGTGTCAGATAATTATTATTTTAGTACAAACCATGAAAAGGGGATCAAGTCTCCCCATTTTCAAGATACGGTATATCCTTAACAATTTAAGGAAATATTATAATGTCAAATACACCGTATGCATCAAGAATGCAAGAAAACTTGAAAAGAAAATGAATAGGAAGCTTCTGCAGTTATTTTCCCTTTAAATTAACCATGTGCTTAAGAGGGGATCAATTTTGACCCATTTTTGAAAAATACATCATAAGACATGCCTCCATGAAAACACAGTTTTGAAAACTTTAACAATAATTTAAAGTCCTTCTGTTGTGTATAAACTTGCAATAGATGTTTACCTGCCATTCTGTATGAAAAATGGATCTAGTTTTGTGTTTTTTCTTAAAATTACAGGCAAATTAAGAAAAAGGGATCAAGTCTCCCCAGTCTCCCCTACTGAGATGAATTCCCGCAGAATCTTTAAAGAGAATGCTTAAGAATTCTGTAAGGAGTTCCTCTAGAATTATAAGAGAGATTTCTTACGAATGCTGAAAATACACCAAAATCCTGAGCGACATTATCTAGAAAATAAAGCAAGACTCTTCCGGTATCTTGGTAGAAAATCTCTCTGAATTTTATTAAGGATTTTCCTAGAATCCTGAGAGAGATTTCCCCATTTCTATGAGACGGATTATAGCAGAGTCTCAAGATAAATGCTCCTAGAATCCTATGATAGATTGTCTCAGAATCAGGGATGCCATAAATACAGATGTATCTGTATTATACAGATTTTAAAGCATCCCTACAGATTTCGTTTTCTATGAAATACAGATTTTTGAGCTTGAGAAACTATTTTATTTTCGTATAGGATACAGATTCTTAACCCAAATTTTGTATGGGATACAGATTTTTGTAAATAGTGACACAGATTTTTCAAAAAATCATCTGGCTTCCCTGCTCAGAATCCTAAGATAAGCTTTCCCTTGGAATTTTCAAGAATCCTAAGAGGGGTTATCCCAGAACCCTGAATAGGATTATCCCGGAATCCTAGGATGAATTCTCCTAGAATTATGCGAGGAATTTCAAGATCGGTTTTTCCACATTCTTGAGATAAATTCATCTAGAAAACTGAAAAAGATTCTCACAAAAAAGATGTTCGGATTCTTGGGATAATTCCCTAATGACCCTGCATCCTGAAAGGGTAGCTTAGATTCTCAAGAAGGATTACTCCAGAATCCTGAGAAAGGTTCCCTCAAAGTACTGGGCGGGATTGCCAAAGAAACCTTAGATTTACTCTCACAGAATTCTGGGAGATAGGGCCTCACAATCTTTAGAAGAATTCCTCCAGAATCCTTTTAAGTATTCTCCCAGAATTCCCAAAATATCCTGGGTGGAATCAATTAGAATGCTAAGAATAATTCTGCTAGAATCCCGAAAGGTATTCCTCAGAATTCTACGAGTGATTCCCCAGCATCTTGAGAGGGATCATAAGAGAGGTAATTCCAGAGAAATATATCTAGAAACCCAAGAGAGACTTTTCCGAAAATCTGATAAGGATTATCCCTGGAAGGAATTACGAAAACTTCTAGAATGGGCTTCACTAGCGTGCACAGGGGGGGGCAAGGGGGGGCACTTGCCCCCCCTTCTATAAAAAAAAATTATGCACCATTTTTGCAATTCTTGCACCTTGCATCTTACCACGCAATGTTGAGAATCACTGAGCCATGGTGCACCATTGCAACATACAATTTCTTAGTATCTCATGCACAACCATGATGTTCTCAGAATCATCTAGGCCAAACTCACGCACCATCTTCTAACTAATCAGTGATGTCAGCACCATATTCGAATAACATGCACCATTTTGGCATTTCGTATTCCATGTACGTGAACCATGGTGACTTCGGCACCACATTGAATTCTAAGCACCATTTTTGCAATTCGTGCACCTAGCCATACAAAATAACGAGTATCACTGAATAACAGTGACGACTAATACAGCACACTAACATCATGCACCTTCTTCAAAGCTTTCAATACACCATCATGATGTCCACAGAATGATCTAGGTATCCACGTATTATGATGATCGCATGAAATGTCTTTTTATCAATTAAGTATCTAATACCTCATACTGATATGCACCATCATGAAACTTCATGCACCATCACAGCTCTTCAAGCACCATTTCAGCGTTTATCATATCATCTAGGCATCTAAAGCACCGTAATGCCACATAAAATACATTTTTTTGTATGATATGCACCATTTTTGCAATTCGTGCACCTAACCATATTGATAAGGTTTGAAAAAAGGTGACAACTAATGCATCATCTAGCATCATGCACCTTCTTCAAAGCTTTCCAACCACCATTTTGACATTCACTATATCATCTAGGCATCTTATGCACCATTATGATGTGGTTCACAAGTGAATTTGATGCACCATTTTGACATTTCGCATACAAAATAGCATTCCTTGTTCCTGGTCTATGTTGATTTCTGTGCCGTATTGAGTTTCCTGCACCATTTTTGCAATTCGTGCACCTACTTATGGAATTTGTTGAGTATAACTGAATCATGGTAAAACTAATGCACCATACAAACATCATGTAGCTCCTTTGCATTCCATGCACCACCATGATGATCACATAAATTTCTAAGCACCATCTCACGCGTCATCTAAGCATTTATTTCACATTTGAATTTCATAAGCTCCATTTTGCAATATCGTACACCAAATTGTATTCCATGTACCTGATCCATGTTGACTTCCGCACCACATTAAATTCTATGCATCATTTTTGCAATTCTTGCATTTTGGATCTAATCACCCAATGTTGAGAATCACTGAATCATGGTGGCAACAAATGCACCCCTGATACATACAATTTCTTAGTATCTCATGCACACCCATGATGTTCTCAGAAACATTTTTAGGCTAATCTCACGCACCATCTTTTAACTAATCAGTGATGTCAGCACCATATTCGAATAACATGCACCGTTTCGGCATTTCGTATTCCAAAACTGTAATCCATGTACGTGAACCATGGTGACTTCGGCACCACATTAAATTCCAAGCACCATTTTTGCAATTCGTACACCTAGCCATACACAATGGCGAGTGCCGCTGAATAACGGTGACAACTAATACAGCACACTAACACCATGTACCTTCTTCAAAGCGTCCACAGAATGAACTAGGTATCCACGCATTATGCTGATCTCATGCACTATCTTTTAATCAACTAGAAATCAAATGCATCATACTGATATGCACCATCGTTAAATTTCATGCACCATCAAAGCTTTCCAATCATCATTTCAGCGTTTATTATATCATCTAGGCATCTGATGCACCATTATGTTGTGAGCATCACATAAAATACTTTTATTTTGTATTCTATGCACCATTTTTGCAATTCGTGCACCTAACCATGCAACATGTTGATAATCTTTGAATAACGGCGACAACTAATGCAGCACACTAGCATCATACGCCTTCTTCAAAGCTTTTCATGCACCATTTTGGCATTCATTATACCATCTAGGTATCTTATGCACCATTATGATGCGGTTTACATTTGAATTTGATGCACCAGTTTGGCATTTCGCATACAAAATAGTATTCCACGTACCTGGAACATGTTGATTTCTGTGCCACATTGAGTTTCCTGCACCTTTGCACGAATTGCATGTGTACCTTAATATGAAACATGACGAGTATAACAGAATCATAGCTAATGCACCATACATACATCATTCATTCCATGCACCACCATGATGTTCACAGAATCATCCAGGCATCATCTCACGCACCATCTTTGAATCAAATATGTGTCTAATTGCAAAATAATGCACCATTGTTAAATTTTATGCATTACTAAAGCTTTCAATGCGTAATCGTGGCGTATATCTGTAGTAAACCGTGAAGGCATTCCAGGAGAAATCCTTGGAGAAATTTTAGGAGGAATCCTTGAAGGACTTTCTGGAGGAATCCCTGAAGGCATTACTAAAGAAGTGCTTGAAAGAATTCTTGAACGTAGCTCTTAAAAACTGGAAGAGGAGTCTAGAGAAATTCCTGTATAATTTTCAGGAGGAACTACTAAAGGAATTGCTGGAAAAATTATTGAAGGAATTCCCTGGAGGCATTTCTAAAGGAAACCTTGAAGAATTTCCTGGGGGAATCCGTAGAGGAATTCGTGAAAGAATTCATTGAGGAATTTGTGGAGAAATATTTCGAAAAACTCCTGGACAAATTTCTGGAAGAGTTCCAGCAGGGGCTCATTAACGAACCCCTGGAGTAAACTCTGGAGGCATTCCTGGAAGAAACCCTGGAGAAATTCCTGGAATAATTTCTGGAGGATTCTCTGAAGGCATTCCTGAAGGAATCCTTGGGAGAATGCCTGGAGGTTTCCTTGAAAGAATTCCTGCAGGAACTTCTGGAAGAATGTCCGGAGGAATTTCTGAAGGAATCCCTGAGGAAATTTCTGGAGGGACATTTGGAGGAGTTTCTAGAAGAATTCCTGGAGGAAGCTATGAGAAATTCCGGGAGAAATCCCTGATGTAATCCCTGGAGGAATTCCTGAAGGAATCCGTGAAGGAATAACAGGATGAAACACTGGAGGGGTAACAGAAGGAATCCATGAAGGAATCCATGAAATAATTCATGGAGGAATTCCAGGATGAGTTGCTAGAGGAATTCCTGAAGGATTTTTTGGAAAAATTCCTGCATGAATTTGTGGAAGAATTACTCGAGGAATTCAATGACGAATCCTTGCAGAAATAACTGGAAAAATCTCTGGAGGAACTTGTGGAGCAATTTCTGGAGGAATCAGTGGAGTCATTCCTGAAGGAATTTTTGAAAGAATCCGCGAAAAAAATCTTGGAGGAATTTCTGGAGGCATGCTTTCAAGAATCATTGGAAAAATTTCTGGAGGATTTTCAGGAGGAATACTTGGAGGAATCTTTGGAGACATTCATAGAGAAAATCCTAGAGAAAGCTTTGGAAAAATTCCTAGAGAAATCCCTCCTGTAATCCTAGGAGGAATTCCTGAAGGTATTTGTAAAGCAATTCAAAGATGAATCCCCGGAGAATTATTAGAGAAACTTCTATAAGAATCCCTAGAGGTTTTTCTGGAGAAATTCCTAAAAAAATGTAGGAATTCCTGAAAGAATTTCTGGAGGATTTTCTGAAGGAGTTCTTTGAAAATTTTCTGGAAAAGTATTTGCGGCTTCCTGAAGGAATGATTAAAGGAACTCCTTGAGCAAAAGAATTCCTAGAGGGATTTTTGAGGAATATCTAAAAAAATCATTGATGAATCCCTGGAGAAACTCCTGGCGAAATCTATGGGGGATTACCTGATGTAATTTTTCGAAGAATTCCTGGAACAGTTCCAGAAAAAGTTTTTTTTTTCTGGAGTAAACCGTGGATAAATTCTTGTAGGAATACCTAGAGGAATTCTCGGAGAAATCCAAGACGAATTTTAAAGATTATTTTCTGGAGCAATTAATAGAGAAATTTTTATAGTTGTCCCAGGAGAAATTTCTGGAGAGATTCCTTGAAAAATTCCAGAAAAAAATCCTGGAAAAATGTCTGTAGAAATCCCTGGAGAAATTTCTCGAAGAATTCCTGGAAGAGTTCCGGGAGAAATTTCTTCAAGATTTTCTGGAGGAATCCGAGCAGGAATTCATTTAGGAGTCCTTGTAAAAATTCCTGGAGGAATCTCTGTAGAAATTCCCGAAAGTATTCAAGATGGATTTTTTGCAGGGATAATGGAGGAATTTTTGCAGGAATAATGGAGGAGTTCCTGGAGGAATTTCCGAAAGAATTTTTTGAGGAATTTTTTGCGAAACATCCCTGGAGAAATTCCTGGATGATTTTCTTGAGGAGTTTCTGGGGAAATTCCTGGAGGAATCCATGTTTGAATTCCGGGAGGTATTTCTGGATAAATTCCTGAAGATTTTTTTGGTGGAATAACTAGAGAAATTTCTGGATAAATTCTTTAAGAAATTTCTGGACAAATATTTAAGGCTTCCCGGAGGAATGTCTAGAGGAACTCCTCGAGGAATTTGTGAAGGTTTTTTTTTGAGTAATTCCTGAAGAAACTCATGGATGGACTCCTGGATAAATTCCCGACGAAATTCCTGGAGGAATCCATGGAGATCCTTAAAGGAATTCCTAGAGCAATTCCTAGAAAATATCCGGGAAAAATCCCTGCTGTAATCCTAGGAGGAATTCAAGGATGAATCCCTGGAGAATTCCTAGAAAAAATTCTGGCAGAATCCTTAAAGATTTTTCTGGAGAAATTCCTGAGAAAATGAAGTAATTCCTGGAAAAAATCTGGAAGATTTCCTGAAGGAATTCTTTGAAAAATTTCTGGAACAGTTTCGGGAGAAGTTTTTTTCTGGAGAAATCCGTGGATGGACTCTTGGAGGAATACCTAGAGGAATTCTTGGGGGTATCCATGAAGATTTTTTCAGAAAATTTTCTGGAGAAATTTCTGAAGGAACTCCTCGAGAAATTTCTGAAGGAATTTCTGGAGGAATTTCTGCAGGATTTTTTTAAAAGAATTTCTGAAGAAATTTTTTAACGAATCCCTGCAGGAACTCCTTGAGAAACTCCTAGAAAAAGTTCTTGAGGAATTCTTTGAGGAATGCAAGGAGAAATCCCTGTAGTTCTGGTGATAATTCCCAGAGGATTTTTAGAGGAATCCCTGGAGGATTTCCTGGTAGAATTTCTGGCGCTGTGGAGCGGACCTGGTGTGACTATCACGCCGAGGACCTGGGATCGAATCCCACTCCCGACAATCTCGCAAAATGTGAGTTCTTCATTCGGAAGGGAAGTAAAGCGTGGGTCCCGAGATGAACTAGCCTAGGGCTAAAAATCTCGTTAATACAGATAAAAAAAAGGTTCTGGCGCTCTTCCTTAAGAAATTTCTGAAAGAGTTTTTGCGGAGGAATTTTTGCGGAATTTCTGAAGAAATTCATGAATGAATCCTCGGAGGAATTCCTGTCGAAATGCCTTGAGAATTTCCTGGAGGAATCCATGGGGGAATTTTTCGAGGAATTCTAGGAGGAATTCCTGGAAGAGTTCCGCTTCATTTAGGATTATCTGGAGGAATGCGAGGATCAATTCTTGGAGGAATCCCTAGATGAAATATTGTAGGAATTCTGACAGTCATTCCTAAAAGAAAATTTCAGGAGGAATCTCTGGAGGAATTATTGGAGTATTTACCAGAGGAATTATTTGAGGAATTTCTGGTGAAATATATGAGGCTTCCTGGAAAATTAATGGAGGAATGCCTGAAGGAACTTCTCGAGGAATTTCTGAAGGAATATCTGGAGGAATTTCTGAAGATATTAATTATTGCATCCCTGGAGGAATTCCTGAAGAAATTTCAGGAAAAAAATCTCGAGCAGAAGAAAATATCAACAGCATAATATTTTTTTTTTAATTTTTACTAACGTGTATTTTAACTTAAATGCTAATTCTACACTCCATAATAAAATATGTTATTTTGGCATAACAACTGTATAATGGAATTGGAAATTTATATGTTATTACCATATCTTATTTTGTTATAAACTTGTCTGTCATAAGCGGCAAAATAACAAAAATCATAACAAAAAATGTTCCTGGAATACCAATATAATAATAAGTTTTATTAGATCAAAAACATTTTAATAACATTGAATCTTGCAATAAATTTGAGAACTTGTTATTACTGTGTTAGAGTTCATCACATATTTATACATTTTCAATAAAAGAATAATAACAAAACTTGGTCTACAACAAAGCATATAATTGAAATGTTATTTAGTGGATGAATCTCAATAAATTGATCATAACAAAATAAGATTGCCAGGCAAGACATGTTATAAAAAAGTAATACTTTGATAAGCTCATAATAACAAATTATGATATAAAACAGGCTATGTGATTCTGTTGTTATGAATTTGATATTCCCCTCTGCTCGGGATCCTGGAGAAATTCCTAGGGGATTCCGTGGAGGATTCCCTGGTGGAATTTCTCGCGGAATCATTCGAGGAACTCCCGGAATTCCTGAAAGAGTTTCGGGTGAAATTACTTTAGGATTTTCTGGTGGAGTCCATGGATGAATTTCGGGGAGAATTTTTTGATGATTTTTTGAATAAATTTATGAATGAATTCCTGCAGGAATTCTTGGATAAATTGTTGGAAAAAATCCTGAAGCAATTCCTGAAGGAATCCGTGGAGGATTTCCTGGACAACTTCCTTGTGGAATTCCTCGAGGAATTCTTGAAAGGGTTCCGGGAGACATTCTTGGGGAACTCAGGCAGAAATTCCTAGAGGACTTTATGGAGGAATGCCTGGAGGAACTGCTGGAGGAATTTCAGGAGTTCTTCCTCGACAAATTTCTGAAAGAATTCCTGGTGGAATTTCTGGAGGGTTTTTTGTGGAATTTCTGAAGAAATCCATGAAGGAATTTCTGATGAAATTGTTTGAGAATTCCCTGAAGGAATCCATGGAAAAATCCTTGGAGAAATTTCTTGAGGAATACCTGGAAGAATTCCGTGGGAAATTCCTTTAGCATGTTATGGAGGCATCCGTGGAGGAAATATTGGGGAATACTGACAGACAGACATTCAGGAGTTTTCCTAAAAAAATGTCAGGAGGGATCTCTGGAGGAATTTTAGGAGTATTTACTGGAGGAATTCCTGAGGGATTTATTTGAAGATTTTCTGGAAATATATGAGGCTTCCTGGAGAAATGTCTGAAAGAACTCCCCGAGGAATTTCTGAAGGAATTCCAGGAGGAATTTCTAGAAGAAGTTTCAGAAGAATTTCAGAAGAAATTCAGTAATGAATCCCTGAAGAAATTCCTTAAGAAATTTTTGGAAAAAAATCCTAAAGAAATTCCAAGAGGATTGCTTGGACGTATTCCTGGAAGAGTTTTGGAAGAAATTCCTTTAGGATTTTCTGCAGGAATCCGTGGAGGGAAATCACTGGTTGCATATTGGAGGAATTTATAAAGAAATTTCTTTAAGACCCCTCGAGGAATTTCTAAAGGAATATCTGGAGGAATTTCAGAAGAAATTCATTATTGAATCCCTGAAAGAATTCCTGAAAAAATCCTGGAGAAACTACTGGAGAAATCTGTGGAGGGTTTCCTGTAGAGATTGCTCGCGAAATTTTTGGCAGAGTTCCGGGAAACATTCTTTTAGGATTCTCTGGAGAATTCTGGCTAAAATTCCTAGAGGATTTTCTGGAGAAATCCCTGGAGGAATTTCATGAGGAATTCTTGGAGGATTTTTTTTAGGAATTCCTGTAGGAATTTCTGGCGTTATTTTTCGAGAAATTTCTGGAGGAATTTGTTGAGGAATTTAAGAAGGATTTTTTGAAATGATTCATTGATGAATCCCTGAAGGAATTCCTGAAGAAATTCGTTGAGAATTTCCTGGACAATTTTCTGAAGGAACTCCTTGAGGAATTTCTCATAGAACCCCAATATGAAGTACTTGGTGATGTTGGCACCACAACATGTTGAAACCCCTACTTGGGAATTCATATTGCGTGTAACACCATCATTCTATTTTGCACCATGATCATACATATATTGCACCATTATTATAGTGCCCCCCCCAAGCAAGAACCCTGCGCACGCTAGTGATGGGCTTGCCCAGCTGGATTCTCTGGAATTCTGAATTCACATAAAACAAAAAATTACCGGAGATTCCTGAAGGACATTCCACTAGAATTTTTGAAAGGGCTCCCTCAAACTTCTTAAAGGGATTGTCGCAGAACTGTGAGTGATTTTTTTAGAATTTAGATTTTAGAATTTTTTAAACTATTACAACAGAATCTCAAGAAAATCTTCCCATAATCTTGTCAGGGATTTTCCCTGATTACTAAGAGGGATTCTCCCAGAACCCTGAAAGGGATTTCTGGGACCAACTGTTCCAGAGCACAGGAAACAGAATTCTACTGGGGTTCTCGTAGAATGCTGAGAAAGATTTTTTCCGAACCCTTAGAGGAATCACAAAATCTATGCGAGGGATTCTCCAAAATCCAAATTTCGCTAGAGAATTCTGCCCAGAATCTCGTGATAGATTCTCCAATAACTAATAATTCTGAAAGACATTGCCCTATAATCTTGTAAAATATAGCCCCAGGACCCCATTTTTTTTCTCCAGAATCATGAGTAGTGCTGCAATTTTTCGACAGGCTTTTATTATAGCGATATTTTGCTTTTTTCATTTTCTCCGTTTTGGTTTTCTTGTCATTGTTGCTTTCCGATCAGCAACACGGGAGCGATATGAAATAGGTACTCGCACTCGCACACAGTGCGCTGAAAACGAGAGCTGACAGGGCTAAATTTCCAGTCAATTTTCTGTATTTGAGTGTTTTTACCCGTGATCCTGATTGGGATTACCCCAGAAATCCGAATTTTCATAGAATCTTAGTGATATTTCCCCAGAAGAAGAATCTTACGCAGAATTCTGAGAAGGATTCTAGTGAACCCAAGAAGTCTGAGAGGAGTTCCTGAGAATGCTGAGAAAGATTTCCTCAGAATTCTGAGCGGGATCCGAAGTGAGGGTCTTCCAGAATTCTTAGAGGAATCGGCCCAGATCATCCAGAAGTTTCTTAGAATCCTGAAAGGTATTTCAACCTTGGTAGGGAACCCTGGAATACTCCAAAATCCTGAAATGAATTCCCTTAGAATCCAGAGATTCCCTCGAATTCTAATTGGTGTTCTCATATAATACTGTTGCGAAAAAATCCTCCGGAATTTTCAAAGGGACTCTTCTATAATTCTGAGGTTTCCTCTAAAATTCTGTGAGAGATTCCTCTAAAATGCTGAAAATTACCACACCAGCATCCTGAGAGACCTTATAAAGGATGCTGGGTCATTAGGCCGAAGGTCATTAGGCCGAATGGTCATTAGGCCGAATGGTCATTAGGCCGAATGGTCATCAGGACGAATTGAAAGTTAGCCGTTGTTTTACCTTTTCCAACAATTTTTGACAAAAACTAGTTTAACAATGGAACTAGAAAGAATAGCCTATGTTTTAAAGAAGGAAAAATTTATGAATTGAATATCGGCAGTTTCAGCGCCAAAAACTATTTCAGCAATGATACTAGAAAGAACAGCCTATATTTAAAAGAAGGAAAAATTCATGGGTAAAATATCAGTAGATTCAGCATCAATAAAGTATCTTCGTGCCTGTCACACGATACACACATGCAAAATGGTCATTTGCAGAGGAAGCTCTCAGTTAATAAGCTGAGAAGCAGGCTTTGTCTCAGTGGGGACGTAACGGCAAAAAGAAGACCCAATGACCATTCGGCCTGATGACCATTCGGCCTAATGATCATTCGGCCTAATGACCATTCGGCCTAATGACCATTCGGCCTAATGACCTTCGGCCGAATGGCCTGACACCCTTATAAAGAGAGAAAAACTTTTCCAATAGGAATTCTCCCTGATTTCTATTAAGGATTTTCCTAGAACTTTAGGAGAGATAACTCCAGTTTTCTGACATGAATTCTCTCAGAATCTTTAGAGGAATTCTTCCAGAATCCTGAGGGATTTCCTCAGATTCCCGAGATGGATTCCCTCAGAATCCTGAGAGATGTTTTCCCTCGAGATTCTCCCAGAATGCTTAGACGGATATCCCCAGAACTCCCTGACAGATTTTTCAAGAATCCTGAGAGGGATTCTCCTGGAATCGTGATAGAAATTCTCCTGCAGTATTGAAAGACATCCCATTAGAATCCCCAGAGATTGCCCCATAACCCTCAAATGATTCCTAAGAGAGGATCTTTTACATTATTAAAAAAACATTCATCTAGAATTCTGAGACGGATTCTCAAGAAAAAGCTTAGAATCCATTCCGAATCGTTCTAAAAAAAGAAATTTAATATTTTTGAATCGAAAAAAAATCGAATGTAAAAAATCGATTCAGTCAATTTCGTGGGGTTTCAACATCAATTCGAAAAATCGATTAATCGAAACAAAAACATCGATGTTGCGAACATCAATTCAAAATTACCCAACGCTACAACATCCCAGTTCGAACAACGACAGATCCTATGTTGTATCTACCATTTGGTCTCGTTACCAATCACAAAATGCCTGGAAAAGTCAGATTGATTTGGAACGCAACAGCCGAAGCGGGTCGAGTGTCCTTCAACTCGAGACTCCCGAGCAAGGTCCCGATCGCCTAACTCCACGTCCGCAAGTTTTGAGTCCATTTCGCCAATTTCCGGTAGCTGTGGGGGAAGGACATAATGAAGATTTTCTACTAGAATAAAATACGCTCTCCAGATTGTCTATTTCAACGTTTCGTATTCCGCAACCATCCGATAGATCCCATCTAATGTATGTGATGTACGTACAGTGTATCAAACAATTGTCCGTACAGCAATTTTTTGGTCAAAATAATTTTTCATTCAAATGTTCATAACTTGTTTATCTTCTTCTTCTTCTTGGCGTAACGTCCTCATTGGGACAAAGCCTGCTTCTCAGCTTAGTGTTCAATGAGCACTTCCACAGTTTTTAACTGAGAGCTTCCTCTGCCAATGACCATTTTGCATGTGTATAGTGTATATCGTGTGGCAGGCACGAAGATACTCTATGCCCAAGGAAGTCAAGGAAATTTCCTTTACGAAAAGATCCTGGACCGACCGGGAATCGAACCCGTCACCCTCAGCATGGTCATGCTGAATACCCGTGCGTTTACCGCCTCGGCTATATGGGCCCTGTAACTTGTTTATACGTCAATCAAAAACGCTGAAATTTTGACCAATCATGAATCATATATTAAAGCTCCATTGGTAAAATTTTGAGCGAGATCGAATAAGTTTTCTGAAAGTTATAGAGCTTTTAGAAAAACTTATAAGATTTTTGAACGCATTTTTAAAACATTATATCTCACTATGTACTCGATGAAACTTTTTCATTTTTTTTTGTGTTACAGCTGATACCTGAGGCTTTCATATGCAGCTACTCTAGAGGTTTTATATTCACTACAAAAAATATGAAAAATGTGCTTATGGAGTTGACGATATTTAAAAATTGACCATATTTTGCACATATAATCTGCCAAACACTTTACACCAATAAAAGTGCATTAAATGAATGAAAAATACATAGGACCTACTTTGCATATGTAGTTTAGTAGGTCCTGTATAAAAAATATTACATTTAGAGAGTTTAAAAACGTTGAAAACACTTGGCACTTTTTTTTTTATCAAAATATGATAAATTTCCAAATGACACTGTGAACATATACAGATTTTTCATATTTTTTATAGTGATTATAAAACCTCAAACAAAGCTGCATATGAAAGCCTTAGGTATAAGCTGTATCACAAAAAAAATGAAAAAGTTTCATCGAGTACATACTGAGATATAATGTTTTAAAAATGTGTTCAAAAATCTTATAAGTTTTACTGAAAGTTCTATAACTTTTAGAAAACTTATTCGATCTCGCTCAAAATTTTACCAATGGAGCTTTGATATATAATTCAGGTTTGATCAAAATTTCAGCATATTTAATATATGTATAAAAAGTTATGATCATTTGAATGAAAATTTATTTTGACCCAAAAATTGCTGTACGGACAATTGTTTGATACACTGTAGCTACATTCGGGTCCACATGCTCACCTACCTCGCCCCAACATGTGGAAAACTTTAACGTTCAAGAGCATACCAAGGAATTTCCGCGAGTAGCTTCAGCCATTGCAAACAACACAGCATATGCCTGCTGTGCAACATGGCCCTGGAAGGAGTTATGCGATGAGTCGGGCACGATTTTCACGAAATCCAGCCAATTTGTCTGTTTTGCGGATGACATGGATATTAATGGAAGAACATTGTCAGGAACGGTGGCAGAACTGTACACTCCCCCTGAAACTATAAACAACAAAGGTTGGACTCTCGGTGAACGCTTCGAAAACGATGTACATACATGCTGGCAGGCAGGGTTGGTAAAAACTCAAATTTTCAAATCTCATGGTTGAGTTGATTCACGCGCGATTCTTGACTCGCCAAAAACACCGCCGAAAAAATCATGCATGAGTTGACTCGTGATTTTACTCATTCCTTAATTTCTTGGTAGTCTTATTATTCACAACGAAGTTTTTAGGATTGTATGACAGAACAAGATCAAACCTTGCTTACAACAACAAATATTGTTGTTTAAATTGATTTGGATTCGTTTTACAAGCAAATGAGACGTCGGCGCTTGACTCGTGAGAGCGAGCCCAAGTAACCAAAAGTTCAGATAAAAGGGTACTTTATATGCTAAGCAGCTTGTTCGAGGTTGCTCATTATTGCAGCTTCATATTTAAGTACCGTCAAATGGGGTAACTTGCAACACTTTTCGACTTTGAAGCATACTATAAAGCATCGTGTACACTAATTACCACGAGTAGAATACTATGCAGCAATTGATTTACCAAAATACGTTGCCACCTAATCAGGAGGTGCAAAATACATGCTTGTTGCAAGTTACCCCATCTGTGGGGTAACTTGCAACACATGGCATGAAGCTAAATTAGCTACCATTAAACTGCTCTTACAATCTAGTTCTTGTTCATATTATAAGTTTTTGATGTAAAGCGTGGAAAATGCTTTGAAAAGATGTACACTAACCAACTGATATATGATTTTTTCATTAAAGGGTTGATAGTTATTATAAGCGAGGATATATGGTTTCACAGCAGGTTTTACGTCACAAATATTGCATATATGTAGAGCTCATGACTCAGTACTAGTTACAAAATGTCAACAATGCTTAACAATTTGGGCATTCTAGTGCAATAATTTACTCTTTTAGGTTCAGAATGCATGTTGGTGATTGTTTTAAGATCGTCCATAAACTAAATTAAACTTTAATCGAGGTGAAACATGATAAAATTTCAAAATATGGAAGTCCTTCTCTTTGTTTGAAGGTTACGTACAAAAAAAGATAAATTTAAGTCGACATTTGAAAATGAGCACGATACGTAATTATTGAATGATCCACTTCAATTATTTCTACTTGAAATATCGTGAAATGAAAATAAATTATAGAAAGTTTTGTATACAACCCTTCGGTTTGTGATTCACGTCTGAAAATTGGCTCTGATAATTATATTTTCACACATGTTGCTGCTATAAAGATTTGAACTGGATCCTCCTGCGTGATAGCCTGCCGAATTTCCGCTGCGCTGCTGAAGACACTTGACAAAGTCAAGCTAACTTCACTATTGTACAAATGTGCAAAACTAGCTGCCGACAGAATATCGATTCAAGTCAGACTTTGCCTGCTGTCAACTCAATCGCAGCTGTAGTACTGTGGTAGAGCATAGGGTTCTCACGCAGCGACTATCGATTCAAATCCGAAGGGCGGCAATTTTTTTGTGCTCAACCCTAGTATTGATTGATTCGATAAATTCGTATTTGTCTTTTATTCGTGTATGCTTACACAGTTAAACAGACTCTCGTAGTTCGGTAAAATAAATTACCGAAACTGATCGGTAATCTCAAGTTTTACAGATGTTTCGGTAAATGGGTCATTGTTGACAGTCAATTCTGCTGAACTTCGGTGATTCCAGGTTGACCTGTCAACTTTTTTACCGAAAAGTCTGTAATGTATTTGAACCACCGATGACGGTGAAATATTTTGCTGAAGTTTCGGTAATCGGTCTAATAGTTCACCGACTTCGGTAATCTTGAAGATCATCATTCACAGTTCCGTCATATTTGTTTACCTTAGCCGCAGATGACTGCGGATCTCGTGCTTCTCGTGCTCCAACCAAAAGTATTTTTTCGCATCTGGAGGAACAATTGGAGGACAAACAGAGGTAAGAAACGCTATAAATTTTGCCTTAGCACACAATTAAGAAGGAATTATACCGCGATTTGTTTTCAGATCGTTGACTTCCCGAACTTTGATTTTGCCTTGGATCCAGCACGGGTGGCCCTCATCTTTCTTCCGGCCGCCTGAATGTACAGTCTCCAGTAGAAGATGCTTGTTGAATACACCCAATAATAGATGCTGCAATCTTGCATCTTCAGCTGTAAAACTGATGACATCCGAGAAAATGCAATGTCCCCGTAGGACATGGCAAACAAGTGGTGTAGAAACTACTGAGCGGCTTGTTTCAATTTATTAGTGCAAATTATAAGTGCAAAGAACGTTTGCCTTAATAATAAAGTATTTTCATTGCATCCACATATATAAAAAAAAACAAAAAACAGAATGAGAACCCATGAAATCTTTTTCGTCCTGGATTACCGTTGGTCGATAATGCGTTACCGATGCCTCAGCTAATTTGACAGTTGAGCTCACCGCTGCAAATTACAGACCGTTCGGTAATCTGTTCGTTTACCGAACACGTTACCGATCGCTCAGCTGTTGAGATTTCGGTAAACGAATTATCGACGTCGGTAATTTTAACTAAGTGTGTAAACAGTTGTTTTCTGTAAAAGAAATAAATTTAATCTTCATTGAAACACAATGCTACTGAGCTGAACTTCTATAAACTTGAAAGTTCCGACAAAGTTCCGAGTAGCGTCTTAAGCAGCTTTAAAGTTCCACGAAGTTCAGATAAAGTTCCAAATGGAACTTTCTGGCTGCTTAAGAGGCTAACAATGAACCGGCAAGGTTCACAACTTGTGACCGAAGTTCCAGCAAGACTCACTGTTAGCCTCTTAAGCAGCCAGAAAGTTCCATTTGGAACATTATCTGAACATCGCGGAACTTGAAAGTGCATTTTGTCCTGGAAAGCGGAACTTTTGGTTACTTGGGAGGTTTTGCATGAAAATCTCGCGCGTGAGAAAATGATTCAGAATCGCGCGCGAGTTTGCTCCCGCAGAAGCGGTTCATGAGTGAGCTTTGAGTGTGAGTTTACCAACACTGCTGGCAGGCGGAATCACGAAGAATATACCAAGCCTATAGGCAGCAGTGTTATGATAGACGGGGATACCTTCGAGGTGATTGAGGATTTCGTCTACCTCTTGTCCTTATTATCGGCAGACAACAACGTTAACCGCAAAATACGAAGGTGCATCATCAGTAGAAGCCGGGCCCACTATGAGATCCACAAGAATCTGCGGTCGAAAAAGATTCACCCTCGCACTTCTACCATGTGCAACACGTTGATAAGACCGGTGGTTCTTGGACTATGCTCGAGAAGGACATGCAAGCCTTGATGCAAGCACTCGAATTGGCTTCTTTAGCGGTGTTACGATAATTCCATATTCAGAATCTGCATGCAAAACTGAGCCGAAATCCAAATTTTCATGAGTTTTGGTGCCCGGGAACCTATTTAAAAATCAGTTTGAAGTTTGTATGGGAGCGATTTGTCGAATCACCCCTTGTCGCAATTTGTACTGGGTGGAGCTGTCAAGCAGTTAGCCAGCTGTCAAAAGGTGATTTCGAAAAATCTCTTCGAAAGCGATTTTGGGTATCAAAATAAAGTTCTAAAAATCTGAAAAAAATCATGGTGGTTCAGAAAAAGGTGCTCTTTTGTATAAAATCAAAAAATCAATACATTTTTCTTAATTCAAAAACCCAATTGTTTGTTCGGCGGGTGCTTGGAACTATCTTTGTCGGTGTGCAGAAGAACTGTGTGTGTGGCGGCAAAAAATGAATCACGAGCTCGCTGCACTCTACGGCCAACCACGCATTCGGAAGGTCGCAAAAGTTGGAAGGATACGCCGGGCGGGGCATGTTGTGAAGAATGTCGGACAACAACCCTGCAAAGCTGGTGTCCGCAAGAAATCCGGATGGTACAAGATGACCTGGAAAGTAGCGTGCAAGGTGAGCGCATTAGATTGAAAGAGATCTGGCGAGCGTTGAACATCACCGAGGTTGGAAATGGAAAGCCACGATTCGTGTGCTATGGCGTAATATTGTTGAATCGGTTTTATCTTAACCCTCTTCGTGCATTAGGGTCATTATGACCCCTAAACGTGCACTAGGCCAGCGAAGTGCGCGCAAGCTAATGCACGGAGAAGGTTAAATTTGATGTTATACCTAAGGTTAGACTAAATAAATGCAAGACACGTTTCCGTGCCGGTGGATCTTGTGAAGGCTGCATCCATTTTTTTTACGCTCCTTATAAGCCTGGAGCATGTTAATGAACTCAAAGAATCTATCCATTTGATTCTAGTTGCATATGAAAAAGTTCCTTGACCGTCTCACTCATGGACATATATGAGGAGCCGTGAGAAGCAAGGGTGTCCCGGAAAAATCATCGACATTATTGAGGCACAATACGAGGCGTTTTCGTACACTGGGAAAAAAATCTTCATTCCTTCTATGTGTCCGGGACATGGATTTTTGCAATGGGGGTAAACAAATGTTTTCCATTAGTGCGACTCATACTTTTGATGAGGCACCATACAGCAGCGACTCATACAATTTAGAGCACATACTATTCATGTGCTAATTTGCCTGCGTAATCGGGTATTGGTTGCATATACTTTGGATGTGGTTTGGCACATGGATATTTGCCATTAAGTATGAGGCAATTTTCCCGAGTGTATAGGATACTGCACGAGGTTGTCTTGTCTGGTATATACAACTATTGTTACTACTTTTCCTATTCGTAGTTGACTAGTTACCGGTAGATGTGATCCTTTACAACATCACATCTGACTTTGTGTTAGCGATGATCACATCGGAAGCTGACTTACAGTATCATGGCGGTGCAGCATCAATAAAGCAATGAAAACCTCGAAAAAAATGGCCTGTCTATTGGTCAAGACGATTATGGTGTATGATCATCCAGATGTGGCTAGGTGGATTTCAGAAAACTTGGTCGACGGTGTATGAATGAAATTTATGCATTGTCTATCAATTACATATACAAACTTTCAAGTTATTTTAAAATCCGATCCAAAGTATTCTTCTACCTGTAAAGTATGAATAACCTTCAACTGGAGAAGAGAAACGAAGATAATTTATGCAAATTCGAACAATAATGGGAACGTTTTACCTTTTGTAATCCGTAAAGGTCCTAGCCCATTATGTTCCACCTACATACCTACATACTGCATCGACAGCTCTATGCAATCAGGTAGAATGCAACACTTGTAGAAGCTGAACGCCCCCCTGACGATTTCACCGAAAATTTCAATGAATGAAATTTTATACAATAATGTCGACAGAAAGAAAAATACACCTTTGCTAGGTTGTTGTTTGTTAACGACACCATGCAACTTACGGTATCCTTTTACCCCTGACAGAAACTGCACATTGCGGGAAGCGTGATAAATTGTTTTTTTTTTTAATGTTCAGGTACCTTGAACTGTCCACCTTACGGGGCTTACGCCGACAGACTGGAATACTTTCGATGAATGGGTAATTTCTTCCCCATTTTCTGCTTTCTGGCTATACGTCCCCACTGGAACTTGGCCTGTCCCTTTAAGCTTAGTGTTCTTTGAACAGTTTGCTTTGCCTTCCATTCAAGATGAGACAATTTAGTCGACCGAATTTCTGATACTCGTTCAAACGCACTCCCGATTTCCGGATTACTAACCTTACCGGTTAGTGCCCTCCAACGTAGGAGTTGTCTCCATTCTACTCGGTTCAAGGCTGTGTGTCTCCAGTTCCGCACTCTGCGAAAGGTCCGCAAGTCGTCCTCCACTTGATCCACCCACCTAGCTCGCTGCGCACCACGTTTACTTGTACCGATCGGGAACCATTTTAGTCGGGTTGCTATCCGACATCCTGATGACGTGACCCGCCCACCGTAGCCTCCCGATTTTCGCGGTATGAACGATGGTTGGTTCTCTCAGCAGCTAATGCAGCTCGTGGTTCATTCGCCTTCCCCAAGTCCCGTCTTCCACTGCACTCCGCCGTAGACGTGTGCGCCACCGCGCCGCGCCGCGCCGCCGCCAGTTAAATTGACCCGGCGCGCCGCTGTTCATATTTTTCCACGCCGCCGAACAAAATTTCCCACGCCGATGAGAAAACGACAAATATTTTTATTTACCAACGCTTTACGAACCACCTATTTAAACCTGATAGCAATTTTTAAACAGTATCTATTGTGTTTTCTTCTGTATATTTCTCTTAGAAAAAATCATGTAAATTTATGTTCTCTTGGATGCACATAAAAGGAGCGGCCCGTTTCACTCAAATTTACGTCTTCTAGCACGAATAAAGTCGAGCTAGCAATCACTAGAACCGAATCGACAGGTAAAACATGAAAGTAAAATACATTGTAAAACGTTGACCTAAATTCGAACACCGGTCTTCTGATTGCGAGGCAACCACTATACCTCTCGGCTGTACACCGAGTTGAAAGATTGATGATAAATGTGAAACTGTTGCTACGTACCTGGTCAGATAAGTTTGTTGACATTTTCTGCAACCAACTCGAGCTTACATGATGGATGTAAAATTGAGTCAAATTTGCCATTCAGTCATAGAATTTACGTACGTTGATGGTTTACGTCACGTGTAAATTCCTATTTTTTAGGAGTGTGTATTTTTCTGAAGTTCTTCTTGTCTATCTTTTGTAACATTTTTATGTGATTTACTTTAGTGATTTCTAACAGCAATACTTTGAATATCCTCACTTATACAATTTTACGTACAAAGTGAGTCTCTTTTGTAAACCATAACTAATAATCAACAAAATTTTTGGCGGTGATCTAATTAGGTTCACATACATATCCTCCTACTTATTCTTTGTTTATCTCTTGGAAGATTTTCATGGCAATTTACGAATGACATTCTTGGAGGCATATATTGCATGCAATCTTCAGAAACTCCTTAAGAGGACCCACCAGAAATTTCACCATGATTTCTTCTGAAAAAAACTCCATGTTTAAGAAACTCCAGATTATTGCAGACATTTCTCCGGGGATTCTTTCAGAAAACCACCCATGGATTCCTGACATTCTAACAGGGTTTTATTTTTTGAAAATAAAAAGTCCAGAATTCTTTCAGGAATTTTTCCAAGGATTCTCCAAAAAAAATCTTATGTTTCTTCAGAAATATTTTTCAGTTCCTCCATAAATTTTTCAAAGAATTTCTATGGAGATCCTCTTGAAATGGCGCAATTGATTTATTAGAAATTCCATAAATAAGGTCACGCAAAAATGTCCATTTTCAACACCACACACCTCCCCCCCTTCCCTTCTAAGGCACATTTTTGTGAAGAACTCCTCTGAAATTATCACATTCTACGGAACTATTCTGCGGAACTACATTCTTGGAATTATATTTACACAGTTATCCCAGGGCTCTTTCAGACATTCCTCTATCGGATACTCCGAAAATTCTTTTAGGGCTCCTTTTATAAATTTCTTCATGGAGTGTCTCTAGGACATTTTTCCATGATTTTTTTGTGATTCCAGTAGATATTCTTTCAGTAACTTCTGAAAAAAAATATCATATTGTTTATGAGTTACTCCGGGTATTCCTTCACGTATTTCACCAGTAATTGCTCCTGAAATTCTTCCATGAATACCATTAAGAATTTTTCTTTGAATTCTATAAGAAATTTAGAAATATCTTCAATAACAATTTCTGGAAAGTTTTACATATATTCCTTTGGAAATTTCTAGGAACCTTTACAGAACTTAGAATATTTCTCCAAACATTCTTTCAGGGGTTCTTTTAAAACTATGTTTATGAATTCCTGCGTGAATTCTTTTATAACATACTCCATGAATTTTATTAAAAGATTTGTCTCGGATTTTTTCTAAATATGTTTCATAAATCCTTGTAGGAATTTCACCGAAGGTTTCTTTAGGGAGAGTTTCCTGAAATTTCTTTAGTAACTCTATCTAGAATTATTTCAGAAAATTCCTTGGGATTCTTTCACATAATCTTCAGGAATTAGATAAACAATTTATTCAAAAAATCCTCCAAGGATTCTTTCAGAAATTCCTCCATGGATTCCATCTAAAGCCTACTAAAGAATCCCTCTGAAATATCACTTCGGTAGCTTAATGATTTTTCATGAATGTCAGTAAGAGATTACCTCAAACATATTTCAATGATTTTCTTCCAAGGAATCCCTTGGAAAATATTGTCAGGGGTTACCGAAGAAATGCCTAGAAGGTTTCTCTTTGGAATGCCTCCTGCGAATCTTTCAGAAATATTTCCTGGGCTTCCTTTTGAGATTCCTCCGGAAGTTCTTTGAGATCTTACTACACATATATTTACAGAAATATTTTATTAAATTTCATAAAACATATAGGAATTATTCTTGGAGGTTTATCTGAAAGAATTTCTATAGAAATTGATCTAATAAAAATTTCCTTATGAGATTTAATTTCATTGAAACAATTTCAGAAACATTCGTTGGAGGAGCTCCTGGAAAAATCCTTGAAGGAGCTCCTTAGATTCACCACAAAAGTTAATTGGACGCAGTAGTTTAAATTCCCCAACAGGGTAAATAAAAAACTCCTGAGATGGTTTTGGAGAAATTTCTAGAAAAATTTAATGATATTTTTTTTGGAATAAGGCTGATACAAATTATATTTTGACTTTTTGTCTCCCCCCCCTTCAAAAAATTTTGGCTGGATTTTGTATTTTGAGGGGGCAGATGAAAAAATATTTATCAAAAAATTTGGGGTTTGGTGAAAATTCTTTAACAAATCCGATGAGTTTTAAATATTTTTCAGATTAAATGCTTTATTTCTTTATCCCCCCCCCCCCTCGACCAGCCAAAGAGTGGTGGGACAAAAAGTGGAACAAATGTTTATAACGGCCTTATTTAAGGAAAAAAAATCTTGGATTAGTTTCTGATAAAATCACTTAAGACATTGTTAAAGATCATCCTTGAGGAATTTCTGAATTAAATCATGAAGAAGTTTCCGGAAAAATCCTTGAAACAATTCATCGAGAATTTGTGCAAAAATTGCAGACAAAGGTACTAAAAGAATTCTTGAAAAAAAATCCTCTTATGAATTGTTGAAGGATGATTTGTAACTGGAAGAACTCCTGGACATACTTCTGGATTCTTGAAAAAAAATCTTGCAGAAATATCCTGGAAACTGGAGAATGCTGTGCAGTAATTCCAAGACGAGATATTATTAAGATAGTCCTGGAGAAATGTCAAGAAATAAATCCTGAAGTGATTTCTCAAGGAACTCCTGAAAGATTCTTTGGAGGGATTTTTCAAGGGTCGTCGGAAAAATTCTGAAAAAAAAAATCATGAAGGAAGGTTCTTATAAATCTCTAGAGAAGTTTTCTATCCCAAACGTGGAGGAATGTCTGAGGTTCTTCCAGGAAGCCCCCTGGAGGAACTTCCAGAAGAATCTATTGAGAGTTTTTTTTTCGGAGGAATTCCTGAAGAAACGGATGAAGGAATCCTTCGAGGAATTCCTAAAAAAGAACCTTAACAGAACTCCAAAAAAATCAGATATTACCATGACAGCAGTGATTTAAAATGAGTTTTAGAAAAACTATCCCAAGAAAAGACGTGCGATTTCTCCAGTTTCTCTCAAAGAGCACCATTAATCCAAAATCGGGGTGAAAACTTTTCGTGCGTCAATTTGTGCGTTTCAAATTTGGAAGATTCGAATTCGTTTGAAAATGTGTGGTGATTATGTTCCAAGAAGAAAAAAATGATTGAATGGTTCTAAATTGAGCCCATGTACGAGTGCCCACCGCTGCCAACAAGCTTATGGTAACAATAATTCTGTAGGAATCGGTGAAAAAAGTGCATTCGATTTCCCGTCGTCATCGGGTTAGCTTGCATCGTCGTTTTTTCGTTTAGATTCTTTCTCTTAATCGCGTCTCACCGTGTGGCGTTGGTGATCGTCCGCCGGGGGAGTAACCGTCAAGCTGAGAAAATTAGTTGAAGTGTATGATACGACGAAAGGAAAAAACAGTGTCAAATAATGAACAGTAGCCTAAATTCAGAGAAAAACGTGAAAATATTTCTATTCTGGATTGCTTTACACTTTAGAGTTCCAGATCGTCTAAATTTTGCTCTTTTGTTCTCGAGCGGACGTAAAAGATACCGTTTAAGATATGAATAGCAATGGACAAGGCAATGGAGCAGTGGAGGGATGCGTTCCTGAGTTGGTGAGTTCGTTTAATGTTGTTTTTGTATTGTGAAATAGATTTTTCATGGCAGCCAAAGACGGTTAGCAAAATATTGTGTACTTCAGCAACCATTTTATATACTTCTTCGGTAACAATGATTTCCAATAATTTTCAATATCGGGTTCATGTTGCAACTGTGGTTCGTTGCAATAATCGCCAGATCAAACCTAGGCTCAGGAAGACATTGCTTTTAGTAAACCGTGATGACTCTGTAATTATTATTTCATTTTTCCTGATAGTATGGCATATTTGTAGCAATGCCCTATTTTTGTTGTACTTTTCATTCTGTACATTCGGGAAAAGAGCATTACATTTTTTTCTCGTTTCAGAGAGCGAGTAATAGCGCTTAAGCCTAGGCTTTGAAGCCAGGACACATGGAGAAATGCCTGTGCCCCATCCCAGGAGAAGAGACGTCAACTTTTACGGAGTGTGCATTAACCTTCTGAGCAGCACTACTCCCAACGGTTTTTTGTTCAAACTTAATCCCCCTAAAACGAAACGGTTGGTACGGTTGTCCCCGTTTCTTCCTTCATTCAATTCAAAAAGGTTTGTCAATCATGTTATTCATAAGTGCAAATATTAATACTGACAAGAAAATATCAGAAGAAATTTTGATATTTCCAGGATGCTTTTCAATACTGGCTGTGCAAGCACTATAATAGAATAGAATAGAATAGAACTATCCCAAGAAAAGACGTGCGACGTTGTGAATTTCTATCGAGATGAATCATTTTTAAATTTCCTGGTAAACATGCTCAAGGATTCCCCCAAAATTTTATAGCATAATTCTTGCAAGGAATTATTAAAATCTCTGATATACATACGTTTACACAAGCGTTTACACCTTTCACGCAAAATAGACGATTGTACTTAAGCAGGAAACAAATTATTCTGTATTACCGTTTTTTAGCATTTCACTAAATATGGTCACGCCGATTACGCCGCCGCCGCCGCCGCCGAATAGGGCAAACGGCGTGACGCCGGCAGGGGCCTACATCGTCGAAACCAAAACATGACGCTGAAAGCGAGCGCCCATCAGCATCGGACGGACGCCGACGACGGGAACATTCAAAACAACATGCATGCGCTTCGCTTCATCCACCCTTCTTGTCACTTTCTTCGACGCAACGACGGGTGGCGGCTCATTTTCACACCGACTGGGATTCAATTGAAATTTTCTAATTGTCTAAAATGTATGTTTGCTTAATATTTTTATGGGTAATAAACTGTTTGAGTAAAATATGCATAGCATACATCAACAGTACACAGATTTGACGGTTGTTACACTCATTAATTTAGTTATAACAGAGAAATTCGTTCGATGTCGAACGAGCGTGCGTGAGCTTGTGAGTGCGAAACAAAGTGGCATCTGCGACGGCGCAGCAGCGTCGGTTCATCGGTGACGATGACAGTCGGGCTGAGCGACGACGACGGCGCCTTGTTTCCATTGACGATTGAAAACGTTGTTTACAAACTTCGCCTGAAAATTTCAATTGAAATTGAAAATGTAGGGCCCTGAACGCCGGCGTCGCCGCCGCCGCTGCCTCAAATTACTATAACCGCCGCCGCCGGTGAAAACTGCTTCGGCGCACACGCCTACTCCGCCGTAGATGGTACGCAACACCTTCCGTTCGAAAACTCCAAAGGCGCGTTGGTCCTCTGCACGTAGAGTCCATGCTTCTTGCACATAGAGGACTACCGGTCTGTTTCCGGCTTTCCGGATAGGTGTTACCCAAAGATCTTGTAATGACTTTTCGAACCCTCTAAGTAAAATACTCTCTTCGAACTTGTGTAATCAGTTTTGTACCTTTTAATCCCGGCCTCTAATGTTCATCCAACTTGTAATCTTCCTCAGTTATCCAGTTGCCCTCAGCATCACTAAAATAATTTATACGACCGATTACTACTAGATTCACTCCAACGACGCACTTTATACCGATCCCCTCGTTGCGAGCCACAACAGTTGCATCTCTTCATTATCAGCTGAGCTTGAGCTGCTATGCAGCTCGAACCATTTCGGATTCCGGACCGACAACATCATCAAAACTCTTTCTCCCGCTCTTTTATCACGTGTGTGTGACTGACCACACCCTAAAACGAAACAACACAGGCTTGTGTACAATGTACACAGGCTTGTGTACAATGTACACAGGCTTGTGTACAATGTACACAGATTTGTGTACCACTAGATCAGCCTCCACCCCTGTGTCAAATGTACACAGTCACTTTTCTGGCTCTAGCGCTGGTATGGGAGCAAAGTTCGTAACTAATTTTCTCTGAACGATGACATGCATTATCAGGAATCGATCAATGCAAAAATAATTGTTAATTTTGTTTTCATGCCAGCGCTGGAGCCGGAAAAGTATCTGTGTACATTTGACACAGCGGTGAGGCTGATCTAGTAGTACACAAATCTGTGTAACTTCTCTAACCGTGCAGCGACGCGCGCACTCTCTTTGGCTCTTGTCGCAGTTTCCTCTCTCGACTCTTTTGTTTTGATATTGCTCACCCGCTTCGCCAACTCATTTGGGAAATCTCTCCGAAACGTGCGCGCAATCGCCGAATTTCTTTTTTGGAGAGATCTATACACTTTCATTATGCACGTGCTCCTTTCTTTTGAAGGGTTTCGGGTTTACCTGTCTTCCAAAAGCCCGGGAATCACCGCACGATGGCTCTCAACTCCCTCCGGTTGGAACTACCCGGCTTAGTGCAATGCAAATCCATTAGAGACGACTGCTTCATGGCACCACGTATGAACTGAACAACACTGCACCCCAGGTCGGTAGCTCCTACCTCCTTGCGGAGAGGTGTACTTACAACGAACTAAGCTCGACGACGACACCCGGTTCACACAAGTAGGTATGCAATGCACTTGGGAGGAGAGACGGACGAGCCCGTCGTCCGTAGCACTGCGAGCAACGAGGTGGTTGATTGCTTTGCTTTAAACATAATTTTGCTTTCCAGCTCGGTTCAGTGTTTGACAAGCCTTCACCGGATTAACAATTTTCGAAGTCGTCCGTGTCGTCTCGGTCTCGTATACGTGGTAGCAGTCAGTAGTTAGGAGAGGTGTGCGCATTTCACGGCGTCTTTCTCTCGCTCTCGCTCGTAAACCCCTGCAAACGTGCAGGTATCCAGCCAGTCAGTAGAGGTGATCGTCCGGCTAGTTTTGAGCCAAGCGAAACGCTAGGCGAGGATCGGCCCTGTTTTGGGCTGCACGAGTTTCGCGGTTTGTGTGTTCGCGATCGCGCGAGGATTAATCGATCACTTCGTAGTAATCGTAGTCCGTTGAACGTCGTCTAGCTAGGTCGTGCCCGATTCAGCTCGGAAACCTGTAATCATTCTCGGCGGCGGGACGTAATCAGCGCCGTTGTTGTGCCGCCGCTTCGAGTACGTGTCTGTGTAAGTGTGTCTCTATGGAAGCTAGAAGAGCCTGATGAGGACGACCCACACCTGTGCCCCTACTACAGTGTTTGTGTATTAAATACACAATACACAATACAAATTTTGTAGAAGTGCTGTTTTTATGCGCACGGAGTGTAACGGAATAGATCAGCATAACGAGATACCTTTTATTCAATCTCGTTGGAGAGGCGGGAGGTGATAATCTTCTGGAAGGAGCCAAACTTGTTTGTGTTGTACTCAACGCGAACACACATTTCTGTTCGAAGATCATCGATCGATCCGAACCGAAGACGCAAGGGGGTGTTTGTTTGGGATCACCACGGCGTTTGGCGAAATTTCGTATCTCCCTCCGCGCTGTGATCTTGACCAGGGGGAAGAATTTGAAAGTTGTTGAACCGATTGCTGCCGAATCGAATGCAAAGCAGAACCTAAGTGAATGAAACCGATCGGCATCGTCAGCGTGGTGTGAGTGCGTGATGAAGAGTGCAATCGTTGTCAAGTGACGGCGAACTGATAAGAGATAACACCCATATGCTGACTACCCGTCTCATTGTTGTGAAGCTCTCAATAGGCTACATCGTGTGTCGTCTAATCATGAAAGATGTTTATAGTTGCGGCAGATTAAACTAAAAATGGACTTGTTTTGCTCCAGCACTCACTGTGGTAACTATAGTCAACGATCATGTTTTGGTAACAACCAGTTTCAGTGGGGAAATTGGTCTTTACGCAGTGACTAATTAGTTCGGCATTAAGTTGAACTGGTTTTCAGAACAAAGGAAGCTTCTGACACGGAATGGTCTAATTGATGGTTCTCATATTTTGAAAGTTTAAATGCACTGGAATTGAGTTCATAAGCCGATGAATGGTAGCTGCCGGGAAGCAAATGGAATAAATGTTGCATCATTTCCAAGAATAAAACGTAAGTCTTTCTCATTATTAATATTGGTTTACTTTCTCGGGATTTGTAATTATTATTACACTAGTTTACGGCATTTTTGTTTAAAGGGCTGTTTGCAGAAAACATACACTACCCACCATAGATATGGAATCGCGTATTGCAACACTTATACTGAATATTGCAGCACCCAAAAAAGTTTAGCATCACCCTAAAATGTGAATATTTCAGGTCTTTGAGGCACAAATCACTGATGACCCCCCTAATTCTCATTCAAAACCTAATTGGTTCTAGGTTTACACAATTTTTCCTCCTTATTTTGGGTGATGCCAAACTTTTTGGGTGCTGCAATACTGAGTATTGCAACGATTTCATATTATTGGCGGGTAGTGTAAATACTCGGCCTATCTTGAGCTCAAGAAACCGTTTTTCTTGGATCGCAGTACAGAGTGAGCAGTTTTTCCGTGACTTTCTTGTAGAACTGGTCTAGCCGCACAAGTTTTTCATGAACCATATTCTCAGGTTCAGCTTCTATAATGAACTGTAGGTGGTTGAATTTAGATACAGTGGGGACCCGATTTTGTCAGCCCCTGATTTGGTCTACCCCCGATTTTGTCAGCCTTTTTTGAAGTAAAAAAAATAATTTGTATTTCATTCAGAATTTTAATTTTATAATTATTATTAATGAAGTTGATGTCTTTAGGCGTCATAAAAAGATTACGCAATGAACAAAACTCATGTAACTTTGAGGCAATTTCAGTATCCAACCCTCGCCAATGTTTTAAACCAATCTATATACCTATATATAGAGTACATCGATAGCCTTCAAGAAAATTTCAAACAAAATCCATCTTCTTTTTGGACGTACATCAACAAACGCAAAAGTTCAGCTCGTATCCCGGTTGATGTTAGCTACTGCTCTCGTAGTTCATTCTCGTCTGCCACAACTGCGAATCTGTTTGCTGATTTCTTCCGTTCCGTTCACGACGATACCCCGCCTCCGCTGTCCGAAGAATACTTGGAAAGTCTTCCGTCGTACAACCTTCGGCTTCCGCAGGTAAATTTCAATAACGATGAAATTTTACACGCTCTCAGTGCAGTGGATGCGTCAAAAGGTCCCGGTCCTGACATGATCCCACCTATGTTCATCAAGCAGTGTGCCCAATCTTTGGCATCACCGATCACTTCGATTTTCAATCGTTCATTGCTCGAAGGAGTGTTTCCAGATGCTTGGAAGCTGGCCTCTATCACCCCAATTCACAAGACTGGCAGTATGCACAGCGTTGAGAATTATCGCCCGATATCTATACTAAATTGTCTCGCAAAAGTTTTCGAGAGCCTAATGCATGACGCACTGTACCCAGTTGTTCAGTCTACGATATCTGATTATCAACATGGTTTCGTAAGAAAGCGATCTACAACAACGAACCTCATGGCATACACTCACGCCATAATTAGCGAGCTGGAGAAGAGTAACCAAGTCGATGCCATCTACGTTGACTTCTCCAAGGCATTCGACAAAGTGCCTCATGAGTTAGCAATAGAAAAACTAATTCGCCTTGGGCTTCCGTCATGGATTATTCGATGGTTGAAGTCCTATCTTTCGATGCGCAAAGCGTTTGTCAAAGTACATGACGCTAAGTCAAATGTATTTGACATTCCCTCTGGTGTTCCACAAGGCAGTCATCTTGGCCCGCTTATCTTCATCCTTTTTATCAACGACCTGTGCAGCAAACTCAACTCTAACAAGCTTCTGTATGCTGATGACTTGAAGCTTTTCCGCGTGATTAAGTCGCTTGTGGACTGTTGTGCTTTGCAAGCTGACATCGAGTGCGTGTCACGCTGGTGTAATGTGAATGGAATGCAGATGAACGTGTCGAAATGCAACGCGATCACGTTCACACGTCGCCAGTCTGCTACTACGTTTGTTTATTCCCTCAACAACACGCCACTAAAAAAGGTTAGCTCGATTAAGGACCTCGGTGTGGTGCTTGACAGTAAGCTTCGATTCCATGATCATGTCGCGGTGACATCTGCAAAAGCATTAGCGATGCTCGGTTTCCTGCGCCGCAATACAGCTCAATTCGATAATGTGTATGCTTTAAAGGCCTTGTACTGTGCCTTAGTGCGAAGCGTACTGGAATACGGAGTTCAAGTCTGGGCACCATACCACGATGTTAATGTCAACCGTATCGAAAATGTCCAGAAACGTTTCATAAGGTATGCTCTACGGAATCTCCCATGGAACGACCCGGTTCAACTGCCTCCCTACGAGCAACGATGTGCACTAATAAGTCTACAACCGATAGCAAGTCGTCGAATTATACTGCAAAGACTATTCATTTTTGATGTCATCAAGGGCAATATCGACTGCACCTCCCTTCTCGAGAACGTAAGACTCTACGCGCCTACTCGTCAGCTCCGAAATCGGCAACTGTTGTGGATTCCTGGCCACCGCACTAACTATGGACTGTTTAACCCGTTGGATTTTTGTTGTAGATTGTTTAATCAAGTGTGTGACGTTTTCGATTTTAATATAAGTAAACTAGTTTTTAAGAATAGGATTAAATTTTTTTAAAACAGTCTGTGTGACAATTTTTGTCAGAGATGTAGTAGCAAATCTATATATATAAAAATGCAGCGGCATACGTGGGACCGCACATAACTTGCGAACGGATGGTCCGATTTGGGTCGTCTGAGTTTTGTTCTGTTAGTTTTCACCCAAGGAAGGTTTATGAGACTAAAACATGGGAAAATTGAGAGTTTTTTGAAAATCGGGTTTTTGCGCATTTTGAACGGGGGCTTGGACTTGACTAGGGACTTGAAACGTCAAAAAACGCAGTAGGCAAGACAAAGTTTGCCGGGTACAGCTAGTATAGGGCAGTGCATGAAATTATCTCCTTCTCTTTCACTCTTACAGAAATTTTGTAAACAACAAGGCCACGAAACGTCAAAATCCCATACAAAATCAAAACAGTGCAGTGCCCTATTGTTTTAAATTGCTAAAAGATTCCAGCTCTCTCTCTTCTTGGCGTAACGTTCTAACTGGGACACAGCCTGCTCCATATATCGTGTGGTAGTCATGAAGATATTTTATACACAAGGTAGTTAAGGAAATGTCAATTAAGAAATAGATTATGAGCTAATCGGGAAACAAACTCCTCACCCTCTGCACGCTTTTGCTGATTGTACGTGCGCTTACCACATCGGCTATATGGGCTTAAAGACAATTCTTCTGAATTTCCTCAGCAACAGAAAAAAATAAACGCTGCCTGTTTACTTCTTTCCGGCATCTCTGGGATTCCTCTAGTTTTACTTGTTTGGATTGATCCAGATAGACTAACATTTGGAAAGGGCGCTACAACCGTTTCGAATTTTTGCTTCTTCCTCCCTTCTGAGCATATGGCCCCTTTTTCATGTTATCTCTGACCAGTAACAGATAGAGCAGACTACCCTCTATCTGATAACGGGATAAGTTTGCACAAATAAATTGAAATACGCCTAGATAAAGTGGGCGAAGTTGAGACATGCAATGATTGTTCCGCCCTTTTTTACATGTCGGTCTAGACTTATTATGAGATGTGTATTGTGGATTTTTGCTTGGGTTGCTTCAAAAATGTCTGTCAGAATTATAAACTCTTAAGAAATTTGAGATGGTATTTCTCCAAGAATTCGTTTTAAAGGAATTCTTCCGGGAATTTTTAACGATTCATTCTCTTTAAGATTTTTTCAGGCATTTCTCCTGTAATTTCTCCAGAAGCTTTTCTTGAGACTTGTTCGTGAACTCCTGCTAGGATTCATCCAAAAGTTTTGCTAATATTCTTACAGCATTTTTTTTTCAAAAAAAAAAATCTACATGAACTCCTACAGCTAGGGGTTTTTCCAAGGATTTCTCCAATAATTCCTCCTCCATTTGCTATGTGGATTTATCCAGGGATTTTCCTAGCGATTCTTTCAAGACATCCTGCAGGCATTACTCCATACATATCTGTTTGGATAGTCCAGAAACTTCTGCTGGAATTCCTCCAAGAAATTTTCTGGAAATTTTTATAAGAACCTTTTCAGATATCTCCCTAAGAATTGTTCATGCATTCTTCCTATGATAACCCCCTGTTGACGAACTCCTGCTGAGATTCCTTCAGAAATTCTTCTCTAGTGATGTATTCAGAGTATTCTGTAGATATTTCGGAAATAATTCCATTATGAATTACTGCGTGCATTAGTCCATGAATAAATTTACGGAAGGCAAAAATTTCCCAAATGGAAGAGAACGTGCTCCTTAAGTCATTCTATCGATGAATAAATCTAGCGATTTTCCTAGGGGTTTGTTCAATAATTCCTCTTAGTGTTCCTTCAGGGATCCTTCTAGGAATTTCGTAAAATGTTCCTCTGTTATTGCCTTCAGTTATTACTCATACAAGAATTCCTCTAGAGATTTCACTATGATTCCTCTGTTAGATTTCCCAATTGAGCATCCTCTATGGATTTCGCGGTAGTCCCGCTTGAGATTTTTCCACGGTAACCTCTTGCTATTTCTTTACGAATATCCCTTGATATTGCATCTGAAATTCCTTTAGAAAATTTTGTTGGCAATACTTCTGGAATTCATGCTAGACTTCAACAATTCATTCTGATATGGTTTCTCCTTAAACTGCTCCTGATATTTGCCCAGCACTTTTTTCCAGGAATTCCTTCATGGGTTTTTCAAGGAGATTTCTTGAAAGATTGCAATAGGGATACTTTCAATATTTTTTATGAAAATGCTAAAGAAATGCCTATATAGATTTTTACGGAGATTACAGTAAGGATTCTTCCAGAAATAACTTAAGGGATTTATCCGGAGCTCCCTTAAAGGTTTTTGTAGAAACTACTTACAGGATCCCTTCGGGAATGTCTTGAGGGTTACGTTCCGTATATCCTCGGGTAGTTTATCTAAAAATTTCCCCGAACATTTCTTCAAAGATTTCTCCAGAGATCTTATGAAATTAGGCTCTGGAAATTAAGGTGGAAAAGTAGCGGAAACGTAGCCAATTCGAACAGTTTTAGTGCCTATACTTGTCAAACAGATGTTGGTTCATTTTCATTCGTTGACAGCTAAAGTTAGATGTTATGATTTAAATTGCGTTAACCAGTGTCAACTGTCTTCTGTAGACCACAATTGCTTTGAGCTAGGAGAAGGCTGTGTTCCAGTAGGGATGTTATGACAAGAAGAAAAAGAAATAAAAGATTTAATAGTTCTGCTGTAAAAAAGCACGAATGTTAACTTTGCAAATACCATTTTTTTTCTGTGCCCTTTTACACCCTTTCGATATTTTTGTCACAAAAGGTTCGTTCAAATATTAGGTAACGCAAAATTTTGGCATTTTTAGACCCTATCCGCTATCTCTCCATCGCGTAACTATTTTTGAAATAGTAATTTTAAAATTTTGTCTGAAGCGTAACACAGCTCTGGGCTCCCCCCTCATTGGCGTTACGTAATATTTGAACGAGACCCTCCACACCTATCTCCGTCGCTGACGTGCTCAGAACAATTTTTCATATATAAAAAAAAACGATTTTAAAAAATGTCCCAGTTTTGTCAGGTACCCGATTTTGTCAGCCCAAAATTCTACCAGGGGCTGACAAAATCGGGTCCTTACTGTATGTCGAAATAACATTGGATGGTTATAAAAATACAAAAAAAAAAATTATTTTCCACCAAATTTTCCACTGTTATGGAAAGTCGGTTGGAAAAGCCGGAAAAACTACTTTCAAAGTCTGGAAAAAATCAAAAAAAAAATTTTTTGAAAGGAAATTTTATAAGCTACTCTGAGAAATTTTCACGATTTGGTTTTTCTCCGTTCCTGAGTTATGACCAATTTTGGGCAAATTAATAATAGAGACGGTCGAAAATCAACCGTTTGCTCGGTGCAAACATTTTAACTGCAGTAAGTGCAACAATTTTGTAATTATCGCACCGCTATCCGTCGAATTTCTGTCAGAGCAGACGACAGTAACATAGCGATGCACCTTTGAATGTATTTCAGATCACGAAACGTAAACATGCTGCAGTTGCGCTTATCAAACGTCTACAGAGCCAACCAATCCGAGCACTTTAGCAAAGACTGCCTCCCAAGAAGATGCATATCTTAAGCTCTTAAGAGCTATATTGAAAAAAATATAAACTGCTCTAGATTAGTTACAACAGATCTATATCAAAACCGAAGATGTAAATGTAGCAACTGACTTGCCCATGATCGCATAGTCGACATAACCACCATTAGCAAAGTCAGCATTTAAAAGCTAATATCTATCACATGTGCATAATTGTGACCAGTAGAGCACAAGTGCACAAGTTCTAATCAGTAGCAAGATGTCTACGTGACAAAAAATCTTAAACTTTCCATTATTATTTTTTTCAAATTTCAAAAGTGTGTTGAAAACTACAATGGCGCTTACGTCAACTATGCGATTATGGGCAGTATCGACCTAAAGCATTTTGTTGAAGACTGCAACCTTCTAGGATCTAAGTTCTAGTGTTCTCCAACCCTTCAGGATGCATATCTAGGACACCACATAACCATATATAAAGGATACAACTCATTTAGATCAGTTAAAGTTAATCTAGATCAAAACCGAAGATGTAAAAATGCAGGACCAACCAAAGGGGCATAAACCACGTAGACTTTTTGGGGGGGGGGGGGGGGGGTTGTCTGATCAAAGTCTACGCTCCATACAAATTTCAAAATTTTTGTATGGCCAAAAGTCTACGAGGGGGGAGGGGGGTCTAAGATTGCCAAAATTTGGTCAACGTGGTTTATGAACAGCCCCAAAGCACTCTGCCGAGATTTAAACCCGCTAGGACGGATATCGAGAACATTTGAGCGTCGTATTGAAAGGTTAAACTTATCTAGATTAGTTTCAGTAGATCTAGATTAAAATCGAAGACGTAAGAATGTAGTACCAAGCAATCTAAAGCACTTTGTCGAAGACTCCAAACCTCTAGGATGCATACTAAGAACGCTAGATCGTCGTATTGAAAGAAAGAACTTATCTAGATTGATTCAGCAGATCTAGAGCAAAACCGAAGACAAAAAAAATGTAATACCAACCAATTCAAAACACTTTGTCATACCGAGAACACTAGAGCGTCTTATTGAAAGATCAAACTCATCTAGATCAATTTCAGCGGATCCAGATCAAAACCGAAGATGTTAAAATGCAGGATCAACCAATCCAAAGCACTCTGCCGAGATTACAACCCGCTAGGACGCATGTCGACAACACTAGAGCGTCGTATTGAAAGGTCAAACTTATCTAGATCAGTTTCAGCAGATCTAGATTAAAATCGAAGACGTAGGAATGGACAGTCGAACCTCCATGAGTCGATGTTCCTTGACTCGATATCGACTCATGGAGGTAAAAAGCTTCCCAAAGCATTTTTGTTCCACTGCTCGATATTTCCTTGAGTCGATGGTCCCTTCAATATCGACTCTCCTGCAGTACCAATCAATCTAAAACACTTTGTCGAAGACTCCAACCCTCTAGGATGCATACCAAGAACACTAGAGCGTCATATTGAAAGATAAAAATGGAGCGTCGTATTGAAAGATAAAACATATCTAGATCAGTTTCAGCAGATCTAGATCAAAACCGAAGATGTAAGAATGTAATACCAATTAATCCAAAGCATTTTGCCAAAGACTCCATCCTTCTAGGAAGCATACCAATAACACTAGAGCGTCATATTGAAAGACAAAACTTATTTAGATCAGTTTTAGCAGATCTAGATTTTTTCCTGCCGCATACTATACGAAGGTTAGAAGAAATTAACTATTCAAATGGCAGTCTCTGTATAAAGTTTCTGTCAGGAGTCGGTCAAGCAACTTTTTGGGCGATTCTTTTTGAACAGAAAACTAGATAAGCTGATGATCATTTTTAGTATAGAATCATATCCTGAGTTCAGAAACGTGAAGGAAGAAATACAGTAGAGCGGGTTTAAGAAGATAAGACAAACGTTATCAATGGTTTGTTCGCACATGACTGATACAGTGCATCATTCTACAGGTCCATGGAGCATGGTTCTGCAGAGAACTACTTTCCAAAGATGATCCAGGTCCTCTGAGAACTCCCACGAGTAAAGGCCTTAAGATCTA
Organism: Aedes albopictus; assembly: GCF_035046485.1. NCBI lineage: Eukaryota > Metazoa > Arthropoda > Insecta > Diptera > Culicidae > Aedes > Aedes albopictus. Next base: position 300,740,188 of record NC_085136.1, on the reverse strand, counting down.
CAAGCGTTATCAATGGTTTATTGTCTCATTACTAATGCAGTGTAGCGTCCTTCAGGTCCAAGGAACATAGTTCTGTAAACAAATAATTTCCAAAGATGTTCTAGGCCCTCCAAGAACTTCCGTGAATTAAGGCTCACAAGCGCAATCAATGTATTGTTCTTACACTACTGATATGGTGCAACATTCTGCAGGTCCATGGAGCACTGAGCTGAAGAGAACTAATCTCCAAAGATATTCTTGGTCATCTAAGAGCTTCCGTGAGTAAAGGTCTGAAGATTAGCAAGCGTTATTAATGGTTTGTTGTCACATTACTGGTGCAGTGTAGCGTCCTACAGAACCATGGAGCATAGTTCTGTAGAGAAATCATTTCCAATGATTTTCTAGGTCCTCCAAGAACTTCCACGAGCATTTCCTCATTTTTTTGGTTTTTGATTTTTTTTTATTAAACATCGAAGCAATATTTTCAAAATCGGTTTTCGTACAAATATAGAGTATGGATCAAGGTATCTTCTGATTTTTTTTGTGGTGGAAAATGTTTTCCATTTTTTTAGAAAAATTTTTTTGTGAAATTTTGTTTAAAAGTGGTTTCTGCCAAAAAAAAATAATCGAATCAATGTGGGTACGGGCAGGGAAATGTCTCGCAAAATTCGTATAGAATTCGATATAAGAGAATACTTTTAGCAAGCATTACCTACCTTGCGTAGTTGTGAGCGCATACTAGGGCCCCCAGGTCTTTTTCATCCACGTTTTATGTCAGAAATGTTTAACGGAGTCCAAAGGGTCTTTCAGGGTGTTCCTGGAGTGTTTTCAGGAGCGTTTCAGGGGGTACCAGAAGAGGAGCTTCAAAGTGTCTCAGAGTTATTTAAGGGGGCTTCAGGGAAGTCCAGGGGCGTTTCAGATGGTACCGGTGGGTCTCAAGGGTCTTTCAAGGGGTCTCAGAGGCGTTTCAGGGGATTTCATTGTATGAAAGTCTCCTGAAATCCCCGTAATCCCTTTGATATACTCCTGAACGCTATTATTAGGTTCATGAGACCCCATGGAACCCGCTAAACCCTTTGGCACGTCCCTTAAACCCTTGTCACGTCTCTTAAAGGCTTCTGAAATCTTCGGAATCGCCCTTAAAGAACCTTTGAAACGGCCCTGAAACCCCCGTAATACTATTGAAACACCAGCGAAATCTGTCAGAACACCCTTAGTCCTCCTTGTGCATTAGGTTCATTTTTGACCCTAACCGTGCACTACGTCAGCGAGCTGTACCAAACGTTTCAATGTATTAATGATACTTGTCGTTCTGTTGTTGCCGTCCTATAAGTGTTACTTGCCCTTAGCAAGTGTTGTTAAATATTCTCAACGATGATGATACGAGCCAAACCTTACACAAAATCAGCAGTTCTTATGATATCAGAATACCCGTTTTAGCTTAACCTGACCGCTCCCATGTGTTGCGGTATCTAACGTCCTGTTTGACTTCAACATATCCGCTACCACATCAACATAAAAAGAGGCTTGAAAACCAGTTTTATAACAGCCAATTCAAAAACCAAAAACCCAAAATTATTTGCAGAAAATGACATAGTTGTAAATTGCTTCTTCACTGCTTCGATCTATCCCCGAATTTAAATTTACATTTTATGACATCCCTCATATAATAGAATGGTTACTGACGGATGATAATGATGCACAATAGGTATAATATTTTAAGTATCCGTGTTATCATAAATCGTTGTTTACTCTATGACTTTTTTTTCTATATCTTTCTGGATGAGGCGTAGAATTCTGGTTGCCGGGATCACTCTTTGGTGCTTGCACGTTGTTCCTATCGGTCATACAGCACAGTTTTTCGCGAATGATTTTAAGACCGCACAGAAAAAAATATTCATGTAAAATTCAGCGAGAAACCATGCACATAAAGGGAATGCTAGAGTTCGGGTATATTTACATGAGATATCATGTAAAATTACGTTACAATCGTGTAAATTTCCGCTAATAGTCACGTAACCGGTTGGAGTCCATGATGGTTTACGCGATGGTTGGCGGAAATTTAAACGATGGTAATGTAATTTTAAATCATATCTCATGTAAAAGTGCACTAACTCTAGCATTCCCTTTATGTGCATGATTTCTCGCTGAATTTTAATTACATATTTTCTTCTGTGCGTGATGTTATAAAGTTCTAAAGCTGACTGGAAAAACATTGAGGAAAGGTTGTGACTTCAGAAGGAGACTGATAACCACAGCACCACCACTACTACCACGAGTACCCACGAAATTGCTTAGCTAGTTAGCTATGGATCGCCAATCTGGAGACGGCGGGTTCGATTCCCGTTTCGGGCGAGAAAATTTTCTCGACTCCCTGGGCATAGTGTAACATTGTACTTGCCTCACAATATGCAAATACATGCAATGGCAGGCAAAGAAAGCCCTTCTATTAATAACTATTGAAGTGCTCAAAGAACACTAAGTTGATGCGAGGCAGGCCAAGTCCCAGTGGGGACATAGAGCTATAAAGAAGAAGAAGAACGAAAAGCTACAGCATCCAATATCTAGTTGTTCTAAATTAGCAGGGTGACAAACGCTTCTAGAAATTCCCATATCTTTGACCGTCACGAGGATAAAAGCAATCTCAACAACTTTGGCGGTACCTACAGTGCCGCCTTACAATCGAAGTGTGTAGAAAAAACGAAGCTGAAAGATCCCAAACAAAACTTGTCAATGAAGCAAAATCAAAGAATCAAGAAAAGAAAAACACACCTTATCGGAGAACGTCCAATGTCGAAACCGACGTACACCCAAGAGGGATGTAGTTTTGATTCATGATAGTGACACGCGAACCGATCGAAAGTTGTAGCTAGGCTTTTTTTGGAAAATTACCGAACGGTGCGTGTACTGGTGAAACTGGTATTTTGTGTTTTGAGGGTCCAAACCCTGAGTCCATCTCGAGCTATCAATCTACCAACCATTCCAACCTACCATAGTCGCAGTCATCAACAATCGATTTTTATAAGATTGAGCCTCGAAGTGCCTCCACGTCCGGGCGGCAGCGCCACCAAACATGGGCAACGCTCGATGTCCGGCTGCGTCTAGCTCTATAGAGCTCGAAGGTTCCTTCAACTTCTGTACTGTCGCTGCATGCATGTTAGAGTGGGTCAAAATTGGACGAATCTGAAATTCGTATCGAAGTCATGATTGTGAGATGAGTTCAAGCTTTTAGAAGATCGTATTGACCGAGACAAACTTTTCACTTTTCTTTCAAGAACTCGGGCCACTCTAATGCACATGTCATCGTCGCGTAGTGCACCTATACGTACGGACGACGCGGATCGCCAGCCTGTCTAGAGCGGAGAGAACGTTGCTGCGGCTGAGACCAGCCAGCGATGGTGATGGGAACCTTTTTTGTCCACCTTGAAATTGCTTCACCCCGCGGGTTGCGTCGTCGTCGTCGTCGTCGTCATCGTCTCATGTCGTTGTTAATTGGACGGAAGGCTCCATCAAGTTTTTTTTTCGTGATTTTATTTCAGTAGCCGGCCACACACAAAACACCTAGTGCAGCGTCTATCAGCGTCCATCACTGCGCGCCGTAAGTACCATGTGTGTGGTGTATCGTACTCTACGGCTGGTAATCAATTTTGTCGCTTGGCTAATGCACTGAAGAACACATTTCGGCGCGAACAGCTCCATTACTCGACAAATGGACAAATTGCTAAAACCGAAAAACTTGCGACGATCCCAGTGTCACTCGTCCGCGGCAGCGGCGGCAACGACGCCGACAACGGCAACGGCGTATCCTTCACAGTCCGCTGGCATTGACATTATACCATTGCATTGGACCGTCATATGTTGACGATGTCTCACAAGGGGGGTTGATGGTGGCAGTGGAAGACTTCGACGATGATGGGGACCAAAGGAGGTTTCGCGATTAGAAGATTCGCCCGAAAAGAAAACAAGGCACGCCACAGTTTGAGTATGGGAATGGGGTTTGAGTCACCACAGTTTGAACGTTTGCCTGGTTATCTCATTTGTATTGACTCGTTTGTCTATAATCTAATCACGTTCGGATTTTGAACGGTGTTGTTGGCTACTGTTCATATTCTGAGCCATGGGAAGTGACATAACGTAATCAGAAAAGGGTCATTATAGAAAGAAAGAAATCTTCTCTAATTCCTGCAGGGATCAACAAAGGAATCTCTGGGAAAATATCCGGAAGACTTCCTTGAGAAATCTCCGGTGGAATTACTGGAGGGAGTCCTGAAGAAATCCCCGAACGAATTCTTGGAGGAACTTCTGATGGAGACCTCGGCGATTCCCGGAGGAATCTCCGGAGGCATGCCAGGAAAAATTCTCTGATAGAAAAGCCGGAAAATATCCGGAAGACTTCCTGGACTTCCTGGAGGAAGCCCTGAGGAAATTTCCGGAAGACTCTCCGTAGGAATTTGTGGAGGACTCTCCGGAGAAATTCCTGTAGAAATCCCTGGAGTAAGTCCTGGAGAAATTTTTGGAGGAATCACCCAAGGAATTCTTGGTGGAATCCTGGGGGGCATTCCTGAAAAAAAAAAATCCCTAGAGGCATTCCTGGAAGAATCGCCGGAGAATTCCGCGGGAGAATGCCCTGAGGACTTCCTGGACTTCGTAGAGGGTCCTGGAGGAACTTCTGAAGGAATTTTCGGAGCAATCTCTGGAAGAATTCCTGTAGGACTCTCCGGAGGAATTATGAAAGAAATCCCCGGAGGAATTCCTGAAGGAATCGTCGAGGGCATTTCTGAAGAAACCCCTGAGGACATTTCTGGAGAAATCTCCGGGACATGCCAGGAAAAAATCCCTGGTGGAAACGCCGGAAAAATCTCCTGGAGGACTTCCTGGAAGAATCCCTGAAGGAATTTCTGGAAGAATTCCTGGAGAACTCTCCGGAGGAGTTCTTGTAGAAATCCCTGCATCCCTGAATGAGTCCTGGAGGAATCCCTGGAGAATTTTTTAGAGGAATGACCGGAGGAATCCTGGAAGTATTTCAGGAGGAATCTCCCCCGGTGGTATTCCTAAAAGATCACCGGAGGAATCTGCGGAAAAATGTCCAGGGGACTTCCTGGGAGAATATCTGTTGGGATTCTTGGAGAAATATCTGGAGAAATTCCTGGAGTAATCTCTGGAGGAATCCTCGGGGTCATTCCTAGAAAACTCCCCGAGGTCATTCCTGAAATTAAAATCCTCGGAAGCATTTCGGAAGGAACTCCCGGGGGGCCCGGAGTGAAGTACCCAGAGCTAGAATTACCGTCGATTTCCGGACCGGTTCTTAGTTCCGTCAATGAAGTCGAAATTTTTCGTAGCCCTGAACATAGTTCTAACGACGTTTAAGGTTAACCTACAGCAGTTGATGAAACTTGGAGAGAACACCAACCATTGGAGCACTCGTTTGACGTTCATTATACCGCAGAAGCTGGATACCGCTGCGCTTCGCCAACGGGAACCTTATTATGTGTCCAAGGATATCCCTCGATAATGGATAAGCATTGCGCAATTCTCCAGTCTACTTCTACACGAAGAGGTTTCGAGCAAAAATGTCCTTTCAAGAGGTCAGCTGTTCACACCCTAGTGCCATCAGCTATCAGATAAGCAATGGTGGGCAGCACAGTGTTGAATAGTGTCGTCGTTTTGGAAAGATGCGAGTGGTGCAAAACTCAATTAGATAGTGGCCGGAGAGATTCTAGAATCTTCTGTCATAACCTTCAGCGCAGAGACCACTTCAGTTTTAACCAAAAAGAGATCCACGAGCAGTTTATATTTTTTTTTAGGAACTGGAATCCTGCTCTCGTTCTGCTGTCCTTTTATCGAGGAGTCTAAGTGTGAATCAATCTTCGAATGGCAAGTTTCCGGTAGTGTAACCGAAGCAGAAGTATGTGTTGAAGCAGTTAGGCGTGTCTAAGGCGATTGCAACCAGGCGGTTCAAGGGACTAGAACGCTGCTTGAACACGAATCTGGGGGCATATCATGCAGTTCTGAAACCTGACAGTACTCGGAGTGTTCAACGCATCTTGAGCGACAGACACCGGAGTTTCCCTGAACGATACTCTGATGGTGGGACCGGTAGTTCTGAGCGATCAACTCTCCGTTTCCATTCTGATTCGCTTTCGACTCCAACATCGTTGATCGTTGCTGATGTGGAGAAGCTGTATCCTATGATGCATTATCTAAGAGGATTCTTAGGCTATAGTCCATAGATGACTCATCTCCGAACGTATCAGCTAACAGCCGTAACCTGCGTTACTTGTGCGGTACCGTATCAAGCAACACGGAGCTTGAAGAGATGCGCGGCGGTCCAGCGATCGTGCAGGTGAAAAATTTTCTCCAAGAACTTTAGAAACGCAAGTATTCTTCCGTTGAGCGCAGATTTGAAATCACAGTGGCTCGAGTTCAGCACAACCCTGGATCGAATCGATGCAGTTTCCGTTCCCGATTGGATCGCATTCAGCGGTAATGTGAAATCATGCGAATTACACGGATTATGTGGCGCCTTGGAAAAAGTGTACGGATCAGCAATATATTTACGTTACGGTGCACAAGCCGGGAAGGATACAGTTCGACTGGTGATGGCCATGCCCAAGGTAGTTCCACTGAAAGACTTAAGCAAGAAGAAGAAAAGGCAGCTGATACCCCGACTGGAGTTGTCCTCAGCGCTGCTATTGGCACACTTGTACGAGACAGCAGCAGAGAGCATCAAGAATCAAGTGAAGACATTCCTCTGAACCGATTCTAATATAGTGAAGTCTTGGCTTTCATTCCATCCGTTGAGATACCGGAGGTATTCCTGGAGAAATCCCTGGGAGAAGTTAAGGAGGGGTTAGTGGGAAATCCCTTAACGAATCCATGTAGAAATTCCTGAAAAAATCCCCGGGGGGCATTCCTGGAGGAATCTCCGGAGGGCATTCCTAGAGGAATCTCCGGAAGGTATTCATGGAGGAATCCCCAAAGGGCATTACTGCAGTAGGAATCCCCGGAAGGCATTCCTGTAGTAGGAATCCACGGGAGGCATTCCTGTAGTAGGAATCCCCGGAAGACATTCCTGTAGTAGGAACCCCAGGAGGACATTCTTTTAGTAGGAATCCCCCGAGGACTTTCCGTTAGTAGGAATCCTCGGAAGGCATTCCTGTAGTAGGAATACCCGGATGGCATTCCTGTAGTAGGAATCCCCGGAGGGCATTCCTGTAGTAGGGATCCACGGAAGACATTCCTGTAGTAGGAATCCCCGGAGGACATTCCTGTAGTAGGAATCCCCTGAGGACATTCCAGTAGTGGGAATCCCTGGAGGACATTCCTGTAGTATGAATCCCAGGAGGACATTCTTGTAGTAGGCATCCGAGCAGGGCATTCCTTTAGTAGGAATCCGAGGAGGACATTCCTTTAGTAGGAATCCCCGGAGGACATTCCTGTAGTAGGAATCCCCGGAGGACATTCCTGTAGTAGGAATCCCCGGAGAACATTCCTGTAGTAGGAATCCCCGGAGGACATTCCTGTAGTAGGAAATCCCGGAGGACAGTCCTGTAGTAGGAATCCACGGAAGACATTCCTGTAGTGGGAATCCCCGGAGGACATTCCTGTAGTGGGAATCCCGGAGGACATTCCTGTAGTGGGAATCCCCGGAGGACATTCCTGTAGTGGGAATCCCAGGAGGACATTCCTGTAGTAGGAATCCTAGGAGGACATTCCTTTAGTAGGAATCCCCGGAGGACATTCCTGTAGTAGGAATCCCCGGAGGACATTCCTGTAGTAGGAATCCCCGGAGGACATTCCTGTAGTAGGAATCCCCGGAGGACATTCCTGTAGTAGGAATCCCCGGAGGACATTCCTGTAGTAGGAATCCCCGGAGGACATTTCTTTAGTAGGAATACCCGGATGGCATTCCTGTAGTAGGAATCCCCGGAGGGCATTCCTGCAGTAGGAATACCCGGATAGCATTCCTGAAGGAATCCCCGGGTAGCATTCCTGGAGGAATATCCGAAAGGCATTCTTGGAGGAATCCCCAGAAGGCATTCCTGTAGTAGGAACCCCCGTAGGGCATTCCTGTAGTAGCAATCACCGGAAGACATTCCTGCAGTAGGAATCTCCGTAGGAAATTCCTGTAGTAGGAATCCCCGGATGACTTTCCTGTAGGAATCCCCCCGGAGGACATTCCTGTAGTAGGAATCTTCCGGAGGACATTCCTGTAGTAGGAATCCCCCCGGAGGACATTCCTGTAGTAGGAATCCCCCCGGAGGACATTCTTGTAGTAGGAATCCCCCCGGAGGACATTCCTGTAGTAGGAATCCCCCCGGAGGACATTCCTGTAGTAGGAATCCCTGGCAGACATTCCTGTAGAAGGAATCCCCGGAGGACATTCCTGTAGGAATCTTTGGAGGATATTCCTGTAGGAATACTCGGAGGACATTCCTTTAAGAATCCTTGGGAGAATTCTAGGAGTGGTCCCGTCCTGACTTACTTTGGAAATAAGCGAATGAACTAGAACTTATGGAAACATTTTCGGAGGAATTTCGAGAGGAACCCCGGGGAGATTTTTGAAGGAATTCCAAAGCAATGGTGATCGCTCAACAAGTGCAAAGAGGTGAAAGCTAGAAATCGATTACATTTACCATAATGAGCTCCGCTATTTTCAGCTTTCTAATATATTTGTTATGAATACCTTCACCATCACACAGAACCACCGAGCAGCATGGACCTGGTGTTATCATTCAACCATTCTGCTGTCCACTTCTGGTCAGTCGAACCCTTCTACCACCTGTACTACACCGCATACCACCGTCTTCCCAACACACATTTTCCATCTGCTTCTGTTGTTGTTGAATTGGATGGTATTTGCATTATTTGCATCATTCTCGGAATGGCACTGACCATTTAACTGACCACGGTTACCTGCTCTAGCGAGATACTGTAACCTGGGGATAGATTGAACCGATGCGAGGATAGTTTCTCCAGGTGATCTTCTACTTTTATACTAGAACGACACTTAGGTCAGAACGCAGATCAATGGGGTTAGAGAGTAAAGATTCGCTTTATTTAGCCGATTACCGATCGATAGGCTTTTGTGCAGTTTCGGCTCAGAGGTTTCATTCGATTCATTGATTTCGAAGAGCAACGATAATGACAATTTCACAATTAGCATTTGGTTGTGACAATCTACCCAATGGGACATCGGTGTATCACAACTTAACAGAATATCGTACACTACTCGTTGACAGATTAATTAGCCTTGCCTTGCATTGCGATTTTCGAGGGGTATCTTTAAGTTGATAAATTCGCTTCGTCATATGCGCTAATTCCCGTCATATAAGATGGAAAATAGGCAATGATCAAAGATTTTCTAGCTTACCTTTGTCAATGACTTATTAAATGGCAGCGAAAATATGTAGACTGTCAATAACCAGCCCCTTTAGCACTGGAAATTGAAAAATTACGCTGAATTTCACGTTTCAATTTCATTCCACTTACGACTTCACAATTTTTCTTGTTTTGTGTATGCTGAAGAGCCACTTGGGCAGTGGTCTGTATTTTGGACTCTTTCCGCCATAACTCAGTCAATTGTGTACAAAATTTCCAGTCAATTGATTCATAATTGACTGAGTTATAGCGAAAAAGTGCCCAAAATAGAAGCCACGTCCAAGTGGCTCGGTAACCTACAATGAATGAATAAACAGCTCTTTTACTTGATTTTAAAAAAATAGCTGAATAAGCTGTTATTCGGCTATCACTGTAACTTGGGTTATCCTCGACTTGAAAGATCAGCCAAATAAATATCAGAGAGTGGTGCAAAAACTCATCGGATTACGGTGATTAACCACTGACTGCTGCAAAGTGTGGGCGATCCGTTCGTAGGAGAAGCAGAAGCACCAGCAGCAGCAAGTGGCAATACCGTTGTGTTGGATGGTCTGCTCTAATTATTGTTTATTCAAATTCAATCACGTCCAATCCGATTCAGATCGACGTTGACCGCTGCTCATCGCTTCGCCGGTCATTCGTTCGTCTCCCTCGTGTGTTTGATAAGTGTATGTTTGAGTATGCTATGTAGGTATTTACATATTCCTATGCAAGCAGAGTTCAAAAGTGTGCCGAAGTCACCGAGTCTGCTGCTGTTGCAGCAAGCAAAGCACAGTCACTGTTGTGGCGATAGTGGCTTATTCCACTTTTCATAAAGTCGAAAATGTGCACCCGAACGCGTGTGGTGTGCGTGACTGACCGCTGCGCCGCTGCCACCACACCACCAGTGAGTGCAACGCACATGCGATGCGGAGTTGCAGTGTTGGTACACTCAACTATACAATACAACAGACGGGTAAGCGACCGGGTTTGAGCAAGCGCCCCAAGGTGCGTGCGGTTGCGTACGGGTCAGTTTCGGCACGAAGGAAAGCCAACACGCAAAAACTTTTATTCGATCAATGAACGAATTTAAACGTGAATGTTGTCCGAGGCACATTTAAAAGATTAACCGATAATGCCAAACAATCGAGAGTGGATTTGCTTGAACGATTCTGGAGGATAGATTGTCAGCTGATTTCAATGGAAGGGGGATGTCTGTGTCTACGGTATTACGTTGGTTTTCTTCAAGCCGATAAGCTTAACTCGGTCTGTACACACTAGCTACACTTAAACATTTCCGAGCGTTGAAGTGTAACAGTCTCTTTCTTATTTATTAAATCTTTTTGTTTTAACATTTCTATGCGGGCTTGATGGTCTGACCGCTTCTAATTCGCATGCAGAAGGTGTACTTTGCCCTTCTTTCAGTCTACTCTCTCCCGATTATCTACATATCTAGAACCAGAAACACTGCACAGTGTCAAATTATCATATCACTGTGACAAGTTATGTAATCTGCGAACTGTTACGCCTGGCATCCACTCACCAACATGAGAAACGAATCTATCGCAGTAAGAAATGCGGCACGATGGAATGTATGTATTTTTGACGCGCAGGAAGCACGGATCGAAACGATATGTGGACGTTTTACGCTACTGCTGTGGCCAAAGCCATAAGAGTTAGTTGGCATGCCATATGACAGTCGGGTCTTCCATAAGACTCTGCAACTCACTTTACGCCAACCGCGTTTACAAGACTGTCTTTTTCGATTCGGAGTTGCCATTTAGAGCAATTGGGAGCCAAATGCGTGGGACTCTACTGTAGGCTCTTTCAGACTGTAAACGAAGTGGTTCTCTAAATTATGAGTCAACAAAGCGTGGTTCATGTTAGGACCAAGCAAAGTTACATACTTGGAAAATGTTCTGCAGGAAAACATTTATCAACAGCAGTATTAAGCAGTATTGTTGCTAAACTTTTTTTTTTTTTCAATACAATACCTCCATCGTAAAGTCCCTATAACTGGGTCATTCGCCAAACCACAAACCAAAACATCACCGGCGTTAAGAAACAAGAAAAAGAAACTCTTCGATGTTGACCCCCACCGGTCTTGACACTGTGTCACGAAATGGTATTTTCCCCGGAGGGAACATAACTTCTTACATACCTACAAACAGACGGACTGCCCCTAGCCCACACAGTACCCGGCATGGCTGGAATGCAAATACTTGTCATCTTCACGCCTAACCTGGCGCGAAAAGAGAATCCAATCGACAACGTCGACGACGATGACGACGAGGAAGAGATGGAGAACACAGCAAACAACAACACATATCATAACAACGACCCGCGTGTGTACAACACAACAATAATATCTACCAGCTCTACATTTGCTTTGCGTTGCTGTTGCGCGAGTCGCGCGGTTCAAAACGCCAAGCTTCGAAGCCCCAGCTGAAAAAGAAGAAGACACCCACTGACCATAGTACCGCCGCGGGTATACGTTGCACGCGTATTGATATTTGTATAACTGTGCAAGTCCTCACCACACTACCTCCTCCACTAGCATATCGTGTGCCTGCCCAACCAACAACAGGTCCAGGGGACTCAGCGTTGTCATCATCGCCACCAGTAAGCCCGGGCGGGAAAGGCCAGCATAAATATTTTTGCTTGTGCACCTTCTCCTCCACTACAGCTACGGTTCAACCGATGACTGCGACGCACGTCGCCGCCATCCATCCAACCCGGCAGATTGTATGACAAAGTAACGCTATATTGGCCAAAATTTATTTAACCATACCATATCGTGACACTACTTCCAAGACGAATCCTGTCATGGGCTGTTCCGCCTACTAGCATGCAGGCTCAGTGTACCAGTTATGGCTATATGTAGTACATTAAGTTCGCCATAGTTGTTTTTCAACCTTTAACTATGCAAATCAACAAGAAAAATTATGTGAACAAAAGATCACGTTCCTAAAAGCTGATTGCACTCATTCAAACTTCACATTTTGCTCACATTATGATAGAAATGAATCATTTTCCTTAAAATTATGGCTTCCTTGCACCCTATTTCGCCATAGTGTACCAGTTATGGCAAATCCCATAAGGAATACATGTAAATAGTGCGAAGTTAAACCGAAATTTGAAAATATGTCCATAACTGGTAGGGGTTCTACAGGGTTCCTATCATTGTCACACGCCGCAATAAAAAGTAAATGTGGGTTTGGCTCAGATTTTATATTTTTCCTGTAAAGTATGAAAATAAATCTATCATTTGACATATAGACGGAATTCGTTGGTCTTCTTCTTATTTTTGTAGAAGTAGTTTTCCTTAGGTAGTGCGATAACTGGTACAGGCACCCTACTTTGGTTTGGTACTTTCGCATTCCTCACAGGCTCAACCTTTGCTGCTTGTCGTTTCAATCGGGTGTACACAGCCACCGTTCTATATATTTTCGCCTGCCGATAGGCATGAGAGTCCGTTATCCTGTTGCAGTCCGTCGTTTTAGGTGACAGACGACAAAGGATGATCTGGGATAAAGACTGGACTCGAAAAAAATGAGACACTCAAAATAATGTATAACTTTTGATTGCGTTCACAAAAATAGCTGATTTTTAAACCAGCAATAGCATGTTATGTGTAGTTAATGCTCTAAAAATTTCATCAAAATAGGTTCAGTATTGGCGCAAATATTGTCGATACAATAAAATGTGATTTTGGAAATTTTGGGCTTCCATTTTAAAATTTTTTTAGGCTATAACTTGGTTGTTAGCTCATCAAAACGTCTGAAAATTTGACTGTAATCGGTTTAGTACTTTTTTTTAATAATTCAAACGAAAAAAACGGGGTTTTCAAATTTTGGGAACTTTTTTAACATTTTAAAATCAGTGCATTATTTTGACTGTAGTATTGGCAACACTGTCCCGATTTTTTTTTTGAAACTTTGACAGTGTAAAATCGTTGTGTTAATCTGTTCTCAGTGAAAATTTCAGCCATTTTGATTGAATATTTTAAAAGTTAGAGTAGTTTGAATGTCAGGGGGCATCCATTAAGTACGTCACGGTCCTAGGGGGGAGGGGGTTTACGGATGCCCCCATACCATAAACCACATCTGCTTATTGTGACATAGTGCTACATATATGGCTATAACTTTTTAAATGTCAAATCAAATTGAAAGAAATTCTGACACAACACATCTACATACATACTTTTTGTACAGAAAAATTTTCATTGAAATCAGTATTTTTGGCTCTACAGTTTTAGGTAAAAAATGTGATATTTTTTAAAGTGTTTGTTTGGCCCAAGATTATCAAATGGTAAGCCCCTTGTTTCGACGATATCTTCGCCAACACTTAACCGATTTTGATGAAATTTGTATGGTATTAGCTACACAAAATGTTATATTCCTGATAAAAAAATCAGCTATTTTTGTGCACGCAATCAAAAGTTATACATTATTCTTTGTGTCTCATTCTTTTCGAGTCCAGTCTTTAACACTGCGTAGGCGGCATTCAAAATGGTGATCGGTCTGAATTTTCATAGTCCAACTGGTCGCCTTTATTGTGAATGGGGCGGATTATCCTTCCTTCCACTCCTCCAGAAGTTGTTCGGTTTTCCAGATCCTGACTACCAACCGGTACAGACAGATGGTCTACTTTGCGAACCGTTACCAAAGCAGAAAAATGATTTTTGATTGAAAGCTAGGTAAGTGGAACTGTGGATCTCTCAATTTCAAGTGGAGCACCCACATATTCGCCAATGTAATGTCGGATTGCGCGTTCGCTATCGTAGCACTGCAACAGGTGTTGGGTAGGATTCATGGTGTGAACGAGGTAATCATGCCATCTACCAGAGCTACGGCAAGACATGCGAGCTGGAAATAGCTTTTAACTTGATCCTGGCTCTGGTAGTATTGATGATAGCAAAGACGCATTCCAAGCGTAGCTCGAACGTGAGTATGACCGGTGTGAAAGCCACTACGTCAGGATCATCTTAGGAGACCTAGACGCTCAGGTAGGCCAGGAGGAACGACTGGAAATTCAGCGCACATCAGCCGAGGGACGAAAACGGCCTTCAAGAATATGTCCATTCGTCACACGTTCTTTCAACACAGCTTTCTTTAATCTTACGCCTAGAGATCATCACAGCTGGTGGATTCGAAACTCGTCCGCGATTCTCCGACATTATTGACATCAGCGCCTATTATTGTGCTAATATCGACTTTGGACCACTAGCTGTTGCTGGTCAAACTGTGCCAAAAACTATCCATTAGGGGCCGTTCATAAACCACGTAGACTTTTTGGGGGTAGGGGTGGGGGGGTTCTGACCAAAGTCTACGCTCCATACAAATTTTAAAATTTTTGTACGGGAGAAAGTCTACGAGGGGGGAGGGGGGGGGGGGGCTCTGAGATGACAGAAATTTGGTCTACGTGGTTTATGAACAGCCCCTTATCAACTAGGTACGGTACCGGCGACCGCCACGGTACAACCTAGAACATCTGAAGTACCCGTATGTCGCCTCAATATACGCGCGCAGAATCATGAGGTAGCGTTACCGGACGAGAAGGAGCTTAATGTTGCCCCTCTAGAGGACTTAACAATCATAGTACCCTTTTTGATAGGAATTATACCAACTTTGTCGCAGGTCGCTTCCGTGGGTATGATCCGGTAGGTACGCACTGGCTACTCTCAAAGCCACAAATTTCCCACATTGGAGGAGAACGTGCCTCTGGATTCGGCCTACTGTTACTTTCATGGCCATAAGGCAATCCATGACGACTTTTCGCGATAGGGGTGACAGCCAAAACTGTAAACACAGTGTGAGTACAACTTAACAAAGTTTCGTCAAGTGTCGTCGATGCTTAACAAATTCCTTTGTGTTCAACTGTCACCCCGATCATCGATTGTCAAAAATACATGGTAAACAAAAAAACCAGCAGATCGCATCTGTCCCATGGATTGCCTTATAAGCTTGTTTGTGCTATTCAGCCGCGACAGGTTCTTCTTTGATACACGGGGAAACGAAATAACTCAAAATTAAGTACTTTTCACTCATCTTGACAGCTAAGTAAAACCAGTCAAAATTGAGTTATTCGCATAATACTCAATTTTGAGTGGTTTCACAATAACTTCGGTTTGCGTTATTTTAACTTTTTTGCAATCAGTAACCATTGGATTAAAACTACTCAAAGTGAAGTCTTGAGCTAGAGCTGATTTCGTCGAAAATTGATGAATATTCTCATCATTGGTATATAATTAAGTGCAATCGTATGGCATTCAACAATTTTATTATTATCGTAAATACTCCATATATAAATATACACTTCATGTAACAATTCTATTTAATATTATTTATGATAAGTACTGCTATCCGGATCTCATAGTTGCTCCTACTGGTGGCCGGCAAGATTTCCGTTTCCATCGATATCATCCTTCATTGGAAATTCTGTTTTGGTGCAAAATCGCGACGTTAAATTATGTATGCCACTTGTAAAAGTATTCACAACTTACCGTTTTAATTAAAATAGCAGTACTCCGTTTCGGCTCGGCGTTAGCTCTAAAAATTAATGAATACCAATTAGTATAATTTTAATAATAATGAAAATCAAAAAAACCTACCCACAATGAGGCAGCTTTCAGTTAAAAACTTTGAAAACTTAACTTGATCTATTTAATTCAGGCAAGATGGCGCACGGCTGAAATTTTCATCCAAAACTAAGTACGAGTACAATACTCAATTTTGGATACTTCGGAAGTGGGAGAAGTAAACAAATAAACTTTTCGAAGATGACAACTATCAAATTACTCAAAGCTAAGTGTTTTGATTGTTCTTCCTGGTTGATTGAAAAGTATTCAAAGCTGAGAACATGATAGTATCCAAAACGATAGTCTTCTGGAAGTACTTAGTTTTGAGTATTTTTTATCTCGATTTTAAGTAGTTTCGATTCCCCGTGTAGTGTCTAGCTGAGTACTGCGAATAGGAACGGTTTTATTTTTCAAGCTAGCTAACGCACACCAACACACTTCTGACACTTGGATTGAAAACACGCACGAGCGTTTAATTTTCATGCCGCCACCATCCTCGGCGCGATTGTCAAACACGCCGTCGCGACGCTGTTCGAAAAGGGTAAACATGAGCAATCCCACTTGACTCCAATATTAATCTCGTTTTCAAAGTTTATCCATTTTCAATTTGGGGTGGAAATTTTAATGTTTTATCGTTGAAAAATTAACTACAATGCACTCATAACATTTTTTAGAACTTTTCTCGTTTTCCATGTGAACTAGTGCGCTTTGTCATGTTGTTTGACTTGTTCTGAAGAAATCTTGTTGCAATACTTTTTCTGTTAGGTGGAATCGCATAAAAACAGTAGCTGTTGGAGCTGTGATAGTTCGACGGAGATATTTTGACAGCGGTGCATGGAGATATCTTGACAAGCATTTTGATTCTAGTCGCAGCCCTCAGGTGTCTTGCTGCCCAGACGCGAGGGCCGTACAGAAGTACCGACATAGATACGTTGACAAGAAGTCTCCGCGTACCGCAACTGATCGTCGTTTTGTTATGGATATAATTCTTGCTTCAGATGCCTTCTAGCAAGCAGTGTTGGTAAAATCACACTCAAAGCACACTCGTGAACCGCTCCTGCGTGAGCAAACTCGCGCGCGATTCTGAATCATTTTTTCGCGCGCGAGATTTTCATGCAAAATCTCGCTCTAACGAGCCAAGCGCCGAAATCTCGTTCGCTTTTAAAACGAATCCAAATCAATTTGAACGACATCCAATGTTGTTACGATAGGTTTGCTTTTGCTCTATCAAATAATCCTAAAAACTTCGATGTAAATAATAAGAACAGCAAGAAATAAAGAGATGAGTGAAATCGCGAGTCAACTCATGCATGATTTTTTCGGCGGTGTGTTTGGCGAGTCCAGAATCGCGCGTGAAACAACTCAAGCATGAGATTTGAGAATTTGAGTTTTTACCAACACTGCTAGCAAGCGTAGTCGACGTGGCTGTTGAAGACCGGTCGTCAATCAACACCCCAATAATGGTCTATTGTCAGCTTCCTCTCATACGTCCAGTTTTAAGTCTTTTCTACCACCGAAGTGGCACGTACTTTCACTGCACTCAGCGGCTCTTCGATTTACATGAGCACGACATCGTCCACGAATCTAGCAATATGCACTTCTCTTGGTAAACTTAACTGCAGCAACTCATCGTACATCGCGTTCAATGGCATCTACTATTGAGTTCTGAGGACACCCGCTTATGCCTACATTCTCTTCTAAAGGCTAGTTTCCACTTCGTACGTACTGTGTAAAAAGATAGATGAGCAGTTCGAAGCGGGCAATTAAAGAAAAAAGAGTGACGCTCGAAACGCCTCCGCCGTATCCATCGATCGTGGAAGTTCCCGTCGTCGCTAGGAAACATATGCGGGCTTGGCAATTTTGCTGTTTCAGGAATCAAGTTGGAGATGCCATTTAGTCCTGCAACCCATGGCAACTTTTTGGCTTCAAAACATTTTGGAAAATCGGGTTTCTTCTATTAGCGGTAATCTCCTCGTATGCTGTAAGAGGTCAAACTGTTTTGGCTCATGCTGAGGAAACAGTACATCTGCAACGGCTTTCAATTTTTCTGGACACCTCTTGGGTGGTGTCGCTGGGCCTTTTATCCTTGCCATAGCTTTGATGTCTCGTAGCCGTGTGATTAGCGTCACCAAGCCTTTAACCTTACCATACCATGCCGCATAGAAATGAAAAATATCACTTTGTCTCCAATTTCTGCCAGCATGTCTTAAGAGTTTTCTTCAGAAATTCCTCTACGAATTTTCCAGGAATTCCTAAAGAAATTTCTCGAGCAGTTTATCCAGAGTTTCTCCAGAACTCTCGCAAGATTTTTATCTGGCAAGCAAGAAGGTATCTTAAGGTGTTTCTTCAGTTATCCAACAAGAATGTTTTCTCGAAGTTTATCTCTATGAGGGTGTCTCCAGGAGTTCTAAGAGGTTTCTAGAAACAATCCTCAAGAGTTTCATAAATTCGTTGAAAAAAATCATCTGTAATGTTTGTGCAATTTCTAAAAAAACTTCTGAAAAATCCCAGGAGGAACTGAACAAACTCTGCAGAGATCTCTAATCTCAAGAGATATTTCTGATGCAAAACCGCAAGAGCAATTTCTAATAATTTTTTTGTGGAAATTTCTGCAGGAATCACTAAAGAAATATCCCAAAGAATTCTTCGAGAAACCCTGGCAAGAATTTCCGAAGCATTCCTGTAGGATTTGTAAAGAAGTTTTTTGAAAAATTTCTGAAAAAGTCCATAGATGAACTTTTGAAGAAAACCCTTGCTGAAATTATAAAAGTATCTGCTTAAAAATAAATCAGAAGGAATCCCGGCAGAAATTTCTGGAAAAAAACTCTGAAGCAATTTCTGAAGAAATTTTCTGTGGTATAAAACTTACAGAGTACGTGTGACTGTATCTCTCAGAAGAAATCCTAGGGTAATTCTTGAAGAAATCTTAGGTACTTGAGAGCCAAATTTTCTTAACCTTTCAGGACGCGCACCATCAAGCAACCGAAACTGCACCGCGCTCGCGCTGTAAACGACGAGCGAGGTTTTTTTTGTAGTGTTGTACTTTTTACAACAGCGCGCGTCCTGAGGGGTTAAGAAAATCTTGGTTAAATTCCTGGAGAAACTTCTCGGGAAACCCTTGGTAATTCCTGGTAAAAAGTATTGAGTGATTTATTGGAAAAAGTAATTAATAAAATTTCTGGAGGACTTTCTGGAGGTATTCCTGGGGAAATCCGTGGACGAAGTTCTGAAAAATCCACTAGCGATACCATAGATAAAAGTTTGCAAAGATGCCTAAAAAAACTCTTGAGATTAGAAATATTTCCGTAGAAATTCATTGGAACTTTTTTGAATAAATTTCTAAAAGAACCCGTGAAGAAATATTTGGAGGAAACCCTACAGAAATTTCCGGAAACATTCCTACCTGAATCAATGTAGGTGGTAATGCAACGATCTCTTGAGAAATTCCAGCAGGATTTTCTGGATAATGCCGTAAGAAATTTCTGGGGATGTACATATGTGAGAATCTTCAATAGAATTCCTTGAGCAATCTCTGGTGGACTGAAGAAATGCCCGAACGAATTTCTGAAGGAATATTCGGAAAATTTTCTGAAAAGTTCTTGAGAATCTTTGAAAGGATTTGTGAAGAAATCCCTGCCCTGTAAGGAAATTTGAAGTAACCGCTTGAGAAATTTCTGGTGATTTTTTAAACGAATCACTAGAAAAATTTCTAAAGTAATTTTTGGTGGAGTTTCCGAAGAAACTCGTAGAAATCAATTTATAAGGATTCCTGGAGAATTTTTGGGAAATTCACTTAGGATGAATGGAAGCCCTGGAGAAATTTCTTAAAGAATCCCTGGAAAAAAATCGAAGAAAAAAAAAACACCGAAGAAATTTCTGAAACAACCCTTGATAGATTTTAATACCAAATTGCTGGTGTAAGTTCTAAAGGACTCCATGGCTTAATTTTGGATAAATCCATGAAAGATTAACTTGAAATCCTTCGACAAATTTATGAAGGAATCTTATAAGGAATTTTTGAAGGAGTATCCAGGGAAATATTGAAAAGAATCCCTGAAACAATTCAACACAATCTTTGTGATTTCCAGTAATAATACTCCAGTAATAATACTGGTTCCTTAAAAACTCTATGTAGAAATTTTTGAGGAAACCCATGGGTACGTTTCTGGAGTAATTTTTAGAGGCATTTCTGGAGGATCCTCTAGCAAACATTCCAGAAGTTGTTTGTTTATTAAGAAGGCTCGGGCGCCAATCCGTGAAAGTTGTTTTGAAGAACTTTTCAAAGAAACCCGTAGAAGACTTTTCGAACGGAATTCCTGCCGGAGGTTTTATTATGGAATCCATGAAGCAGAATTCAGAGAAGGTTTCTTAGAAAAAGTTCCTGGAATGTTTTTGGAAAAGGTTTGCGCGTTTTACTGGGTTTTTTCGACTTTTTTCGGATTTTTTGGGATTTTTCGGCTTGGCAAAACAAGTGTCGCTCCCCCTGGTTTCATCTTTCCCTTTCTTTGGAAAATCAGCCACTGGATCTCTTTCTTGCCGACTCCTACCTGTTCTGTTTGTGCAGCGACCATTCACTTGCGCAGAAAGTCTCTCGTCCTTTTGGAGTCTCCTCCTGATCTTTCATATACTGGAGAAACTCGGCGTGTAATCCGTCCGCGCTAGCTTCTCCTTCTTGCCGAGTTTTCCCGGTTAGCTCTAGGCTTTTGCTGTTGTAACGTTTTTCGGCAATGCCAATTCGCTTTCGGCTATATCTACTCTCTGCATCACGTTGGTCAACCCCTTAACGACTGATTCTTGAGCCCGCTGGATCATTAACACCAGCTTCTTGGTAACCTTGTGGATATCGTGTTTCTTGGGAACGAATTTGTAGAGCTCGTCCATCCAGATCGTCGTGGCTATCGCATCTCCGACTGTTGTTTGAATATGCTCCATCCGCGATTCGTCGGATGTTTGTAAATAAGATTTTAATGTATTGCTTGTTAAAGCTGCTTACTTCCACGTTTGAGTTGCTAAATAGAATACTTATATCATGTAAAGTATATTCATAATGACCACCTTTCAAAACACCCCTGAACCACTGTTCGGATTGCTTGCTGCTGCCGGCACTTCGGGACGCGTCAAGCTCGCATTTGGCGCTTTGGTTCAAGTCAAAGCGATAACGAAGTCCGGCCGCCAACAACAGCCAACACCGCCGAAGCCTCACTCACTCCGCCCATAATGAATGAGCTATGATAACCGTGGGAGGCGTCGTAGGTAGGAGGCGAGGGAGGAAACACCCAAGCAAACAGAAACACCACCAACACCGAGCGTCCGACCAGGTCCGACCGACCGACCGGCCAAGTCAGTGGCTCCTGCAAAGCAAGAGGTGCAACACTTTCTAATTTCTACAACCTGAACCGTAAATATGTTGTGCGGCGACGACGTGGGGTGGTGTCGTCGGTTGGTTGTGTGGATATTTTTTGAATTTCTGCTATCACCACCCGCCTCCGTCGGTGGTTGTCTTCCTTGAACGAGGTTTAGTGAGTGAGTTCGTTCATGTTGGGGTCTTTCCATTGAGGAGGTCCCTCTGACGGCGCTGTTGTGCTTGTGTTGGTTCCAATATAACATTTGGAATACATACAAAAATGCGTGAACCTTGAGAGTACAGTTAGTGTTTTGGCTCATGTTGTATGTTTTCCTCCAAAATCCGGGTTTAAGCCATTTTCTCCGTGACTGTCCCATAAAATTTGTAGGTACGAATGCAAAAATGATGAATCATCAAAGTGCAGCTCTCGATTGATAACTGTAAAAGTGGTCACTAAGAAAGAGAATCTATCTCAGTTGGAAAGTTCTACAAAAAAAAAGGAAGTAATAGAAGAAGAAAACAAAGAAAAAAGAAGTTGAAATTAGCAAATAACAATAAGAAGAAGCAATTATTAAAAGTTTAATGAAAAACAATACTTTGTTTAAAGTAAAAAGTAAAAGCAGTAGGGTCTTGTACCATTTGGGCAGGTGTACCTATTTTGGGCACTTGCTGCTATAACTAACTCAATTTAAAACCGAGTGATTTAATGTTTTGTATAGTAAGGCACGTACAGTATCTAACTTTATACAAAACATCAAATCAATCGGCTTGTAATTGACTTAGTTATAGCAGCAAGTGCCCAAAATAGGTACGCCTGCCCAAATGGTACAAGACCCTACCTGTTGAGTAACGAGTATAATTGACGTTCCGATTCATCTGTCGGGTACGTGGTTCAACAACTTTTTTACGAGTAGGGCGATTTTGTCAAACAGTTTATTTTCTCGACGTTCAAAAATACATTTTGCAATAACTACAAAGCGCAGAAAACTAACCTCAACTATGCAAACACCATTTCATTCAGAACAACCAATTTCAAACCACAGATTGTACCCACGAAACGACCAAGACCTCAATTGAGCCTAAACGCATCGCGGTTCGTGCTGGTTCAGATCTTCTTTGACTAAATTGCGTGACTAAACGTCAAATCCTTTTTTCTGAACGACTTCAGTCCGTAAAGACTACACCTGATGTTCGTCGTTGTTGTTTTTTTTTCGGCGTAGGCAATGTAAAATTACTATTCAAACACGATGCTCTGATGTGAGCGCCAACCACAGTTCACCCAATGCCCAATGTAATTGTCATGTTGCGATTACCTGGTCGGGGCCTGCGTGAGCAACACTCACATTGCAACGACAACGACCTCGACGACGACGACGACAGTCAGTGCCAGTGCCAGGCCACAGTGTGGCAGCGGC
Source organism: Aedes albopictus (assembly GCF_035046485.1). NCBI lineage: Eukaryota > Metazoa > Arthropoda > Insecta > Diptera > Culicidae > Aedes > Aedes albopictus. The sequence goes on along the minus strand of NC_085136.1, from coordinate 300,717,513 downwards.
AACTGCGACCAATAACGACAACCATCGCATCGTCGTAAAATTGGTGTTCCATCAGGTAACCGACGAGGGTAGGTACATGCAACCGTGGTACGCTAATTTTATGGGACCATTTTGTAACCTCGTCGGTCGCCATTCTTTGGGGTTGTAAACTAAGGGGTATGCTTTCATTGAGCGTACACTGTGTGGATATCCACGCCACTCGTTATCGAAATGGAACCTAAGTCGATGGTTTACATTGACAACTTCCAACCTCAAAAAGTCAGACCAGTCATAATGCACTTCCAAAAATTATGAAATTTTTAAACGTTTAACTCGATTTCATTTGAAATAAAAAATATTTATATGCAGCTTATGTAAAGGACTAACTCACACTAAGTGTAACCTCAACGCCACCAACGGAGACTGAGGTTACTCTGAAAAAGTTACTCGTGCTTTCGGCGAGACTCGAACTCACGACTCCTACTCACTAGATAGGCGCGTTACCACTACACCACAGGAAGACTCGAAGATGTAGTGATTGACCTGCTGAATTCATGTTCAACTCGAAATTCGAGTCTTCTCGTGTTGTAGTGGTAACGCGTCTGTCTAGTGAGTACCTAGGTGTCGTGAGTTCGAGTCGCACCGAGAGGACGAGTAACTTTTTCGCAAATTTTACCTCAATTTGTCCATTTCTCGCTCAAGCCAGTATTTGTCAAGGCTAGATTCTAATGCCTTAGACAACCTCTATAATAGCCCTGAAACCTACTGAAAGATCTCTGTAGCTTCTGGAACGTCGGAGAAATCCCCTGAAACGACCAAGAAATCCCTCGAAACCCTTTAGAACACCCCTGAAACCCCCCGGGAACACCTCTGGATCTCCAAGAACTCCACTGAAGAGCCATGGATCGGCAGCGAAACTTCTTGAATCCCCCTAGAACGCCCATGGAACACATTGAAACCCTCTGGGATGCCCTTGAAATCTCCGGAAACATCCGTGAAGCCCATCGGAAATCCCATGGAACGACTTTGACAACCCTTACCTCTGGAATGTATCTAAAACACCTGGAACACACCTGGAACGCCTCCGAAACCCCTTTAGGCCGACTGGGAATTCCCTTGGAGTTGCAACGCCCTGGAAATCGAAATAAGAAATCTGGTAGTCATGTTTACAGCTTAGGTAATGCCAATGTTCAACAATTGGACCATGGATGCATAATAAAAGATGAAAAAAAATTCATAAAGTCCCAATGAGAAGGTAATTTTAAACAATGCAAAAGTGTTAAGGACATCCCCTAAGTTATTGTGATTGTGATACGACCTTATTATCTCTTATTGTTTTACCAGAACAGCTCATTTTTAATACCAATTTCTTTAATTTGGTTCAAAGAATTGTGCAGTTTTCATGTCATCAGTGACACAAAATTACCAATATTTTTTTTCTATGAGAAATTTTCCCAATTTTGTGAACTACAGGGGGTGACCAACATGTTTGGGATAGGCAATTTTTTTTCTTTCACAAAAAAGTTCAACATGCTGCAACTTTTCATAAAGTGCATCAAAAATTCTCAAATTTTGACTGTTTGTCAATCTATTATATGTACATCATTGGTACAAATTTGAGCTCGATTGGTTAATCTTTCGCAAAGCTAGAACCGTTCTCGAAAAACACTATTTTTAGACAACTATTTTTTGAGCTGTCATATCTCGGAGACCAGTGAACCGAATTGAATGAAATTTTGAACGTTTATTAACAATATATTACTGCTTAAAAATTCTTTAAAGCGTAGGTACTTTTCAAACATTGAAAAAAGTTATGATGGGTTGACACTTTTAGGATCTTTTTAGAAAAAAATGTAAATTTTTCACATCTATGTCATTAAATTTAATTTTTGATATTTAAAGATTATATACTTCTGTTCTGTTATATATAATTAGATATATTAGAACCCATTAAGATTGAAGAAAGAACGCATTTAGTATTTTTTTTGCGGTATTGTAAATTAGACTCATATAGAGGAAAATGGGTGAAAATGTTACATCATCATAACCTTTTTCAACGTACAAGTGCAACTAGAGGCGAAGAAAAGTGCCTTGAAGTTAAAAAGATATAAGAACATCTTAGAAGGCGATCTAACAGGACATTTGAAAATTTTAACCAATGTTACTGTAAATCCACTAGTAATACAAAATGAAGACTGGATGGAACCAAAATTCATCTTAGATATACCATACAAAGTTTCGATTGATGATCGGAGCGTATGGGAATCAGGAGGACCAACGGTTCGACCAGGATCTATTGTATTCTATACGGATGGATCGAAAATGAGTGATAGAACTGGGGCTGGAGTATATGGACCCAGGACTAAACTCGCCATACCAATGGGTAAATGGCCAACGGTGTTCCAAGCTGAAATTCAAGCTATTTTGGAATGCGCTGCCATCTGTCTTAAAAGAAAATATAGACATGCGAATATCTATATCTTTTCAGACAGTCAGGCAGCTTTAAAGGCAGTCTGCACATTTGAATGTTATTCTAAGCTAGTATGGGAGTGCATTACACTACTGAAGGAACTGGCTGGAAGGAATACTGTAAAATTATTCTGGGTACCAGGTCATTGTGGAATTGCAGGCAACGAAATTGCGGACCAGCTAGCTAGGGAGGGATCTCTGGGTGCCTTGTATGGACCAGAACCCTTCTGTGGAGTATCATCAAGTGCTCTATCGATGGAGCTAAAAAAATGGGAGAAACAGAGCGTAGGAGCAAACTGGCATACTGCACCTGGAATATCCCAGTCAAAGAGATTCATCGTGCCAAGCGTGAAAAACACGAACACACTACTGAAACTTAGTAAACGCGAATTAAGTGTGTACACAGGATTGTTAACTGGGCACTGCCCATCTCGACACTTTCTATTGAAGCTCAAGAAGATTGAATCAGAAGAATGTCGGTTCTGTGGTTTCAACTCTGAAACCTCGGAACATCTACTTTGTGAGTGTAGTTTTCTCTTTAAGAAGAGAGAACGTTATTTCGGTGGATGTATCATGCATCCCCGAGATATCTGGTGGAATATAAATCCCAAGAAGGTAGTGGCTTTCATTTTGGAAGCTATTCCAGACTGGGGTATAATGCAGGCCTAAAAAAAAAAAAACAATCGCTAGTTCTTAATACTAGTGAGTGTACTAATGTACTGCATAAAGCAACTGGGTCTTACCACAATAGATCAATTAATGGTCGCAGTGGTTGTGTACCCCTACAGGGGAAAAAAAAAAAAAAAAAAAAAAAAAAAAACGTACAAGAAGTACCTAGGTTTTGAAGAATTTTCAAGCATTGATATATTGTTAATAAACGTTCGATATTGCATTTAATTCGGTTCACTGGTTTCCGAGATATGACAGCTCAAAAATTAGTTGTCTAAAACATAGTGTCTTACGAGAAAGGTTCTAGCTTCGCGAAAGATTAACCAATCGAGCTCAAATTTGTACCAATGATGCACATATAATAGGTTAATAAACATTCAACACTTGAGAATTTTTGATGCACTCTATAAAAAGTTGCAGCATGTTGAACTTTTTAGTGAGAGAAAAAAAAAGTTGCCTATCCCAAATATTTTGGCCACCCCCTGTATATGCTTCTATATCAACCATTTTAATTTATACCATCGAACATTATTTATAAACTGTTTTTGATCTTTTCGGGGTGATTATGTCACGCAAAAATCGATCCTATGTCATTTGTGTGGGACCTTACCATTTTTGTATGGATCATCACGATCTCCCCCTAATAGCGTGTCATAATTTGTGCACGCCCCCTTTGGAACTACCGGATGTGACCACCACACATAATCTTCGTAGGAACCTATTACCTACTGTATACTAGAGTTCACATCCAGTTTAATCCATTTTTACGAACTCAAGTTTTGACTTAAGAAATATAAAAATTCGTTCTACATGCTTTACTCTTTATTTAGAAATTTTCACTTTGGAAATTAATCTATTTAAAAGTGCGAAAGTTTTTTACTGTTCCCATAAATTAAGATATAGAATTGATGTCTTCTGTAAACTAGCAAAAATGTATTGCTGGAAAGTTTTCGAACAAACCATAACCTTATTTGCACAACTTTGAGAGTCATGTGTCTTTTTTTGTGGACGATCCCTTTTTCATTATAACTTATTCTAGGGATTTTTTTTTGAACTTTCCTGTTTTCTTCAAAGTTGTTCTTTATTAAGGAATACGCCTGCTTTTTCTTTTTCTTCTTACGGGAGTAACGCATCTCAACGGAATGATTTCCTGGAGGAGTCCTTTGAGAAATTTCTGGAGGGAATCTAGGATTGTCTCATGTAATTACAGCCACTAGCTGCGGTAACAAGTCCCCCCTCATCCATCCTTTTCTTTCTCGTGTTGATTCCAGTGGTGTCATCGTGGTTACTCCAAGTTACTCACTGAGTAACCAGCTCTTCAGTTCAAAAAAAAATTTTTTTTTTCAGGATGCAAAATATAATAAAATACCAATTTTGGTTATTTTGGGTGCACACTGTTAACGCCCTGACCACATCAGTTTTAGTGAATATGGATTTTTAAACAATTCGACATTCTGGACCGCCCCCTCAGGAAGCGAAATATTATAAAATGCCAATTTTGGTTATTTTGGGTGCACACTGTTAACGCCCTGACCACATCAGTTTTAGTGAATATGGATTTTTAAACAATTCGACATTCTGGACCGCCCCCTCGGGCAGTGGTGTCATCGTGGTTACTCCAAGTTACTCACTGAGTAACCAGCTCTTCAGTTCAAAAAAAATTTTTTTTTTTCAGGATGCAAAATATAATAAAATACCAATTTTGGTTATTTTGGGTGCACACTGTTAACGCCCTGACCACATCAGTTTTAGTGAATATGGATTTTTAAACAATTCGACATTCTGGACCGCCCCCTCAGGAAGCGAAATATTATAAAATGCCAATTTTGGTTATTTTGGGTGCACACTGTTAACGCCCTGACCACATCAGTTTTAGTGAATATGGATTTTTAAACAATTCGACATTCTGGACCGCCCCCTCGGGCAGTGGTGTCATCGTGGTTACTCCAAGTTACTCACTGAGTAACCAGCTCTTCAGTTCAAAAAAAAATTTTTTTTTTCAGGATGCAAAATATAATAAAATACCAATTTTGGTTATTTTGGGTGCACACTGTTAACGCCCTGACCACATCAGTTTTAGTGAATATGGATTTTTAAACAATTCGACATTCTGGACCGCCCCCTCAGGAAGCGAAATATTATAAAATGCCAATTTTGGTTATTTTGGGTGCACACTGGTAACGCCCTGACCACATCAGTTTTAGTGAATATGGATTTTTAAACAATTCGACATTCTGGACCGCCCCCTCAGGAAGCGAAATATTATAAAATGCCAATTTTGGTTATTTTGGGTGCACACTGGTAACGCCCTGACCACATCAGTTTTAGTGAATATGGATTTTTAAACAATTCGACATTCTGGACCGCCCCCTCAGGAAGCGAAATATTATAAAATGCCAATTTTGGTTATTTTGGGTGCACACTGGTAACGCCCTGACCACATCAGTTTTAGTGAATATGGATTTTTAAACAATTCGACATTCTGGACCGCCCCCTCGGGCAGTGGTGTCATCGTGGTTACTCCAAGTTACTCACTGAGTAACCAGCTCTTCAGTTCAAAAAAAATTTTTTTTTTTTCAGGATGCAAAATATAATAAAATACCAATTTTGGTTATTTTGGGTGCACACTGTTAACGCCCTGACCACATCAGTTTTAGTGAATATGGATTTTTAAACAATTCGACATTCTGGACCGCCCCCTCGGGCAGTGGTGTCATCGTGGTTACTCCAAGTTACTCACTGAGTAACCAGCTCTTCAGTTCAAAAAAAAATTTTTTTTTTCAGGATGCAAAATATAATAAAATACCAATTTTGGTTATTTTGGGTGCACACTGTTAACGCCCTGACCACATCAGTTTTAGTGAATATGGATTTTTAAACAATTCGACATTCTGGACCGCCCCCTCAGGAAGCGAAATATTATAAAATGCCAATTTTGGTTATTTTGGGTGCACACTGGTAACGCCCTGACCACATCAGTTTTAGTGAATATGGATTTTTAAACAATTCGACATTCTGGACCGCCCCCTCAGGAAGCGAAATATTATAAAATGCCAATTTTGGTTATTTTGGGTGTTCACTGTTAACGCCCTGACCACATCAGTTTTAGTGAATATGGATTTTTAAACAATTCGACATTCTGGACCGCCCCCTCAGGAAGCGAAATATTATAAAATGCCAATTTTGGTTATTTTGGGTGCACACTGGTAACGCCCTGACCACATCAGTTTTAGTGAATATGGATTTTTAAACAATTCGACATTCTGGACCGCCCCCTCGGGCAGTGGTGTCATCGTGGTTACTCCAAGTTACTCACTGAGTAACCAGCTCTTCAGTTCAAAAAAAATTTTTTTTTTTTCAGGATGCAAAATATAATAAAATACCAATTTTGGTTATTTTGGGTGCACACTGTTAACGCCCTGACCACATCAGTTTTAGTGAATATGGATTTTTAAACAATTCGACATTCTGGACCGCCCCCTCGGGCAGTGGTGTCATCGTGGTTACTCCAAGTTACTCACTGAGTAACCAGCTCTTCAGTTCAAAAAAAATTTTTTTTTTTCAGGATGCAAAATATAATAAAATACCAATTTTGGTTATTTTGGGTGTTCACTGTTAACGCCCTGACCACATCAGTTTTAGTGAATATGGATTTTTAAACAATTCGACATTCTGGACCGCCCCCTCAGGAAGCGAAATATTATAAAATGCCAATTTTGGTTATTTTGGGTGCACACTGGTAACGCCCTGACCACATCAGTTTTAGTGAATATGGATTTTTAAACAATTCGACATTCTGGACCGCCCCCTCGGGCAGTGGTGTCATCGTGGTTACTCCAAGTTACTCACTGAGTAACCAGCTCTTCAGTTCAAAAAAAATTTTTTTTTTTTCAGGATGCAAAATATAATAAAATACCAATTTTGGTTATTTTGGGTGCACACTGTTAACGCCCTGACCACATCAGTTTTAGTGAATATGGATTTTTAAACAATTCGACATTCTGGACCGCCCCCTCAGGAAGCGAAATATTATAAAATGCCAATTTTGGTTATTTTGGGTGCACACTGGTAACGCCCTGACCACATCAGTTTTAGTGAATATGGATTTTTAAACAATTCGACATTCTGGACCGCCCCCTCGGGCAGTGGTGTCATCGTGGTTACTCCAAGTTACTCACTGAGTAACCAGCTCTTCAGTTCAAAAAAAATTTTTTTTTTTCAGGATGCAAAATATAATAAAATACCAATTTTGGTTATTTTGGGTGTTCACTGTTAACGCCCTGACCACATCAGTTTTAGTGAATATGGATTTTTAAACAATTCGACATTCTGGACCGCCCCCTCAGGAAGCGAAATATTATAAAATGCCAATTTTGGTTATTTTGGGTGCACACTGGTAACGCCCTGACCACATCAGTTTTAGTGAATATGGATTTTTAAACAATTCGACATTCTGGACCGCCCCCTCGGGCAGTGGTGTCATCGTGGTTACTCCAAGTTACTCACTGAGTAACCAGCTCTTCAGTTCAAAAAAAAATTTTTTTTTTTCAGGATGCAAAATATAATAAAATACCAATTTTGGTTATTTTGGGTGCACACTGTTAACGCCCTGACCACATCAGTTTTAGTGAATATGGATTTTTAAACAATTCGACATTCTGGACCGCCCCCTCAGGAAGCGAAATATTATAAAATGCCAATTTTGGTTATTTTGGGTGCACACTGGTAACGCCCTGACCACATCAGTTTTAGTGAATATGGATTTTTAAACAATTCGACATTCTGGACCGCCCCCTCGGGCAGTGGTGTCATCGTGGTTACTCCAAGTTACTCACTGAGTAACCAGCTCTTCAGTTCAAAAAAAATTTTTTTTTTTCAGGATGCAAAATATAATAAAATACCAATTTTGGTTATTTTGGGTGCACACTGTTAACGCCCTGACCACATCAGTTTTAGTGAATATGGATTTTTAAACAATTCGACATTCTGGACCGCCCCCTCAGGAAGCGAAATATTATAAAATGCCAATTTTGGTTATTTTGGGTGCACACTGTTAACGCCCTGACCACATCAGTTTTAGTGAATATGGATTTTTAAACAATTCGACATTCTGGACCGCCCCCTCGGGCAGTGGTGTCATCGTGGTTACTCCAAGTTACTCACTGAGTAACCAGCTCTTCAGTTCAAAAAAAAATTTTTTTTTTCAGGATGCAAAATATAATAAAATACCAATTTTGGTTATTTTGGGTGCACACTGTTAACGCCCTGACCACATCAGTTTTAGTGAATATGGATTTTTAAACAATTCGACATTCTGGACCGCCCCCTCAGGAAGCGAAATATTATAAAATGCCAATTTTGGTTATTTTGGGTGCACACTGGTAACGCCCTGACCACATCAGTTTTAGTGAATATGGATTTTTAAACAATTCGACATTCTGGACCGCCCCCTCAGGAAGCGAAATATTATAAAATGCCAATTTTGGTTATTTTGGGTGCACACTGGTAACGCCCTGACCACATCAGTTTTAGTGAATATGGATTTTTAAACAATTCGACATTCTGGACCGCCCCCTCAGGAAGCGAAATATTATAAAATGCCAATTTTGGTTATTTTGGGTGCACACTGGTAACGCCCTGACCACATCAGTTTTAGTGAATATGGATTTTTAAACAATTCGACATTCTGGACCGCCCCCTCAGGAAGCGAAATATTATAAAATGCCAATTTTGGTTATTTTGGGTGCACACTGGTAACGCCCTGACCACATCAGTTTTAGTGAATATGGATTTTTAAACAATTCGACATTCTGGACCGCCCCCTCAGGGCATTAACGCTAAGGAGTTTTATTTTAAAGCCAAAAACGCTTTATTTCAAAATTCCCAAAGAAATGGGTAATGTTATTATTACCACCAGCTGGGTGCACATCTTCAAAAATTTTCAGATCACTTCACTTCACTGAACTGAACTGAAACATTAGTATATTATATATGGTAAATTCACACCCTGTGTACTCCTCATGCATGTCCATGTTACGTTTGCGATACTGTCGTGTGATTGAAAATGTTTAACTTTTTCTTATAACTTGTATACGGTTGATTTCTTGTGCATACATTTGGGCGTTTAAAATTTGTTTTCCTTGGCAATAATTTCCAATCAGAAAAATGTGTGTACATTTGCATTGTTCCAATTTATACATGTCCTTGACAAATAAAAAACCAGTTGGAAACTTTAGCACACAGTTTTTGTTCCCTGATTCTTTATTTTTATGTATTCACTAGCTGACTCGGCAAACCTTGTATTGCCCATTTCAATTGTGGCTCTTGCACTACGACACTTGGTTTAATCGAGATGGTTTTAAATTTCTCTCTTCTTATAAAGCTTATAAGAATTTCACAGTTTTTCTAATGTTTTTTGTTTATTTTCATAACACAGTCACCCTGCGAACAAATTGATCATTAGTTTTGATATTTTTTTCTTTCGTTTATTAGTTATATGTCTACTCATATACATTGGAAGGCCGGCTAAAGAGGCACGTTATCTTCCATTTGGGGCATTTGTTCCCATGTGTTTCATGATTCCATATGCTTGACTAAGAAAGGAAGGTCCACTATTTCGTAACAGTGTAATTCGAATGCACAGCCTATTTTTAAAAGAAGGAAAAATCTCATATGAACTATGCAGTTTGGTTGCTAGTAAAACCTTTATCAGTGTAATTACGGAAAAAATCTACCATAGAGTTAACAGTTCAACTGCCATAAGCTATACAACAATGCCACTCGAAAGAAAAACCTTTGATTAACCCGTTTTGGTCATAGTTAGAAATTTAATTTCAGAAAATCGCCGTGACTTCATTTTTCAACCGATATTTACAAAATTTGGAATGAAGACCGCGCTACATCCCTAGTTGCATGGAAAAATATCAAAATGGTTTTTTGGTTCTTGGGGTTTGAGTTATTGAAGGGGGGTCAAATAGGGTCAAAAATGGATCAACTTCCTTTTAATCACTGATTATTTGTGAGAAACACATGGAAAAAGATTGCAAATGTGTTCTATTATCGTTTTATTATTGCAAATGCATTGTTTGAGTAAATTGGTATTACCTGGTTCTGGTTTCGGATGTTCTGGGTCACGTTTGGGGTGCCTTCAGGAGACACATTTCGCAAGTTCCTGACACCTGACATTTTGCATAGCATAATTCTAAAAAACACATTTGTCATGTCCCATTCTACATAGTGTCGCAAATCAAGTATTTGGGAGGAATATTCAGAAATTTTTGGACATATTGACCACCATCCCGGATGTTTCGGGAACCTGGGGCTACCCGGAAATAGTGACCTTTTCCCGAACAATTACGAAACCTGGCTTGCGACACATCCAACATCATGATTTTGCAAATCAAGAGTGTTGGAGGTGAATTCGGAGGTTTTTGGACAATGTGACCATCAGAGGGAACACCGTCAAGCTCGGTATAGAGGGTTTCCGCGATGGTCAATCGGAGACAGCTGCCGGAATTCCAGAGGTTTTGTACCTTTCGTCGCCTGCAATCACTTATTATAACCATAATAAATATGAATATGGTATGGAATTCGGAAATTCCCATAAAAAGTCCAAGAACAATTATTTTCTCTTCGACATTATTTTATTTAAATTTGATCGGAAAACTTATTTGTGAATTCTTTTAGAAGTTTATTCAAAATTCTCGAAATCATTTTTGGTTTTTATTTTATGTTATTTCAACTTAAAGCTAATTCTACGCTTAAATATTTTTTTGGGAAATTTATTTGGCAAATTTTATAGAAATTCCAGCGGTAGTATTTGGAGGAATTATTCGTAGTTCCTTTATAAGTTTCTTCGGGAAATAATATAATTATTTCAACAGCAATTTCTGAAATTCCTGCGGCAATATTTAACAAATATTGTCGTAAATCGTTTTAAAGTTATTTTGCCAAATTCATCAATAATTCTTTTGGCAATTTATTTGGGAATTCATCAAGCAATTCTTCCGCGAATTTATTCAATATTTTCAGAATTTTCCAGACATTATTTTCAACTTTCCTGCAACAACGTTTTCAGCAATTATTATTAAATCCTTTCAGAAGTACCAACTTTTGAAAATTTCTTTAAAAACTCTTCCGAAAAATAATTTGAAATTTATTTTAGGCAATTTTTAGAAATTCCTTCATAATTTTTTTTTGAGGGATTTCTCCAGCAATTACTTTGCAAATTCATCTTACATTATGTTGAGGGATTCTTTCGGCATAATTCGGGAAAATATTCGTATATTATTTTGAACGTTTCTTCGGCAACTAATGAGAAAAAATTCGGAATTTATGAGAAAAAAAAATCGTTGATTCTTGTGAAGATTCGCATTCTTTTCTGCAAGGATTCCTCCAGGAATTCCTCAATAAAAAACTTCAGGGATTCTTCCAAGAAATCATCCAAGCATTCCTCCAGGAATTCCTCCAGCGATTCCTCGAGGGATTCCTCCAGGAATTCCTCCGAAGATCCCTCCAAAAATTTCTCCAGAGATTCCTCTAGGAATTTCTCCAGGGATTCCTCCAGGAATTTTTCCACAGATTCCTCCAAGAATACCCCCAAGGATTCCTCCTGGGAAACTGCCAGAAAATCGTCCAAGCATTCCTCCAGCGATTCCTCAAGAGATTCCTCCAGGAATTTCTCCGGCGATTCCTCCAGAAATTTCTACAGGAATTCCTCCAAAAATACTTCCAAGTATTCCTCCAGAGATACCTTTAGGAATTCGTCCAGGGATTCCTCCAGGAATTTCCGCAGGGATTCCTCAAGAAACTTCTCCAGGAATTTATCCAGGGATTCTTTAAGGAATTAAAATTCCTCCAGGGCTACCTCCAGGGATTCCTCCAGGGAATCATCCAGAAATTCCTCAAGGGATTCCTCCAGGAATTTCTCTAGGGATTTCTCCAGGAATTCCACCAGGCATTCCTACTGGCATTCCCCCAGGAATTCTTCCAGGGTTTCAGGAATTTCTCAAGGAATTGTCCCAGTAATTCCTCCAAGGATTCCTCAAGGAACTCCAGCAGCGATTCCACCAGGAATACCTCCAGGGTTCCTCCAGGAATGTCTTCAGGAATTTCTCTAGAGTTCCTTCAAGAATTTCTCCAAGGATCAAGGGCGTAACCAGCTTTTCGGCCAGGGGGGGGGGGGCAAGCATCCTTACACTGAAAACCACTTTGCAGTAACAAGGAGTTCAAATACTTCATCATTAAAAAAAATAAAAGTGAAGTATGAAAAATGGGTGATTAACAGGAATGGTTCAATGGAAGAATCATATATGATTATAATCCTGAGGAATTCCTCAAGATATTGCTTCAGGAATTTCTTAACAAATGCCATCATGAATTTGAATTTATCCAGCAGTTTCTCCAGAAATTTCTTTAATATTTTTCCAGGTTATTTTAATGTAGATATTCCAGCAGAAATTACCTTCGGAAAACTTGCAGTAATTCCGTTGAGAATACCTTCAGAAATTTCTTCAAAAATTCCTCCAGAAGTTTTATTACGAATTTTACCATGCATTCTTTTGAGAATTTCCCCAGTAATTCTTTACAAATATCATTTTTAATTCCACCAGAAATCCGTTTGAGAAGCTCCAGAAAATACTTTAAGAATTTATCTGGGAATTCTTTCAAAAATTCCAATCAAACTAAGAATAGAGGAATACCCTAAGAAATTTTTGGAGAAATTTCTTCGAAAAATCCTTTAATGAATTCCTTCGGAATTATTCGGAATGCATTCAGATATTTTTAAAGGAATCAATTAAAAATAATTTCAGGAATTTATTTCGAAAATCCTTGAGGTATTCCACCGGAAATTCCTTGACAAATTCTTCAGAAATTTCTTGAGGAATTCCTTCATTTCTAAAGCTCCTTGAGAAATTCCATAGGACGTCGAGAGTTCTTCTACGATTTCCTTTAGAAGATTCTTCGGGAATTCCTAGGAATTTCTTTGAAATAGATTTAGAATATTCCTTGAGGAACTCCTTCGGAGTTTTCGTGAGGAATTCTTCCGAAAATTCCTTGAAGAAAACCTTCAAAAATTCTTGGAGGAATTCATCCGGAAATTTCTGTGAGAATTCCTTCCCAAATTTCTGAAGCAATTCTTTCGAAAATATTGAAAAAATTCCACTAAAAGTCTCATGAGATATCCCTTCTGAAATTCCATAAGAAATTTCTTTAAACATCTTTCAAAACTTCCTTGAAAAAATATTTCGGAAATTCCTGAAGAAATGCTTTTTGTGATTTTTTATTTCCTAGAGGAACTCATTCGGAAATTCTTTGAAGAATTCCTTTAAAAAAGCCTTGATAAGGAAAATTCGGAAATTGTTAAAGGAGTCCGTTTGGATTTTTTTTACATATGTCTGAAATGTCTTATGGAATACCTTCGGAAATTTCGTGAGAAATTGTTGGATAAGTTCGTTGAGGAATTTTTTCGTTTTTTTTTTATAAATCTTTTTGAAATTCCTCAAGGAATTCCAGCGAAAGATCCTTGAGAAGTTTCTTCGGAAATTCCTCAAGAAATTCCTTCAAAAATGTATTGCGGAACTCCTACGAAAACTTGAGAAACTTCTTCAAACATTCCTTCAGAAACACGTTTGGGGATTATGTGAGAAAATCCTAAGGAAATTTTTTGAGGACAACCGTCAAAAATTTTCGGAGGAATTCATTCGGAAATTTTTGGAGGTATTTCAAGGCGAATCCATAAGAAATTTCTTTGGAAATTCCGGGAGGGATTTCTTTGGAAATTCGTAGAGGAATTCCTTCGGAAATTCAGGAGAAAATCCTTTGAAAATTCCAGGAGAAATTTCTTTGAAAATTCCTGGAGGAATTCCTACGGAAATTCCTGGACAAACTCCTCGGGAAACTCATGGAGGAATTCTTCGGGAAAATCCTGGAGGAATTCCCTCGGAAATTCTTGGAGGAATTCCTTCGTGAATTCGTAGAGGATTTCCTTCGGGAATTCCCGGAGGAATTCCTTCGGAAATACTTGGAGAAATTCCTTCCTGAAATTTATGGAGGAACTCCTTCGGAAATTCATGGAGGAATTCCTTCAGAAAATCCTTGAGCGATTCCTTCGCAAAAGTCCTGGAGGAATTCCTTCTGAAATTTATGGAGAAACTCCTTCCGAAATTCGTGAAGGAATTCCCGGTGGTATTCTTTCGGAAATTCATGAAAGAATTCCTCCGGAAATTCCGGCAGGAAATCCTTTGAAAATTCCAGGTGAAATTCCTTTGAAAATCCCTGGAGAAATTCCACCGGAAATTACTGCAGAAATTCCTTCGGAAATTCCAGGAGGAATTCCTTCGGAAATTGCTGGAAGATTTCCTTCGGAAATTCCTGAAGGAATTCCTTCGGAAATTTATGAAGGAATTCCTTCGGAAATTCCAGGAGGAATTCCTTCGGAAATTGCAGAAGGAATTTCTTTGATAATTGCTGGAGGATCTCCTTTGGAAATTCCTGGAGGATTTCCTCCGGAAATTTCTGAAGAAATTCATCCGGAAATTCATGGAAAAATTTCTCAGGAATTTCTTCGGAAATTCGTGAAGGGATTCCATCGGAAAATTTCTGGAGGAATTCCTTTGGAAATTCATGTAGGAATTCCTTCGGAAAATTCTTTAGAAATTCCTTCGCAAAATTCCTGGAGGAATTCATTCGGAAATTCATGGAGGAATTCCTTCGGAAATTCATGGAGGAGTTCCTTCGGAAATTTCAGGAGGACTTCCTTTAAAAATTCCAAGAGGAATTCTTTTGAAAATTCCTAGAAGAATTTCTTCGGAAATTCTTGGATGAATTCCTCCGGAAATTTCTCGAGGAATTTCTTCGGAAATTCGTAGAGGAATTCCGTCAGAAAATTTCTGGAGGAATTCCTTCGGAAATTCATGGAAGAATTTCTTCGGACATTCATGAAGGAATTCCTTCGGAAATTCCAGGAGGAAATCCTTTGAAAATTCCAAGAGGAAATTCCTAGAGTAATTCCTCCAGAAATTTGTGGAGGGATTTTTCCGAAATTTCCTGGAGGATTTCCCTGGGAAATTCCTGGAGGAATTGCAACGGAAATTCCTGGAGGAATTCTCTCGGAAATAAATGGAAGAATTTATTTGGAAAGTCCTGAAGCAATTCCTTCGCAAAATTCCTGGTGGAATTACATCGGAAATTCATTCCTTTGGAAATTTCCAATGGAATTTCTCCAGGAATTTCCGACAGAATTTCTCCTGGAATTTCTGAAGGAATTCTTCCTGGAATTAAAAAAAATCCTTCAGAAATTTCCAAAAGAGTTTTTCCAGGAATTTCCGAAGGAATTTCCAAAGGAATTCCTCCAGGAATTTCCAATGGAATTCCTCCGGGAATTTTTAAAGAAATTCCTCCAAGAATTTCCGAAGGAATTCCTCCAGGAATTTCCGAAATAATTGCTCCACGAATTTCAGAAGGAATGCATCCAAGAGATTCCGGAAAGATTTCTCCAGGAATTTCCGAAGAAATTCCCCTAAGGATTTCCGAAAGAATTCCTGCAGGAATTTCCAAAAGATTTCCTCCATGAATCATCAAACGAATTCGTCCAGCAATTTCCAAAGGAGTTCCTCCCGGAATTTTCGAAAGAATTCCTCCAGGAATTTTTGAAGGAATTCCTAACGGAATTTGTGAAGGAATTCCTAACGGAATTTGTGAAGGAATTCCTCCATGAATTTTCGAGGGAATTCCTCTTGGAATTTGCAAAAATAAAATCCAAAAAGACTTTCCGAAAAAATTTCTCCAGGAATTTCCGAAGGAATACCTCTAGGAATTTCTGAAGGAATTCCTCCAGGAATTTCCGAAAGAATACCTCTAGGAATTTCCGAAGGAATTCTTCCAGTAATTTCCGAAGAAATCATTGCAGGAATTTCCGAAAAAAATCCTCCAGCAATTTCCGAAGGAATTCCTCCTGGAATTCCCAAAGGAATTCGTCCAGTAATTTCCGAAGGAATTCCTCCAGGAGTCATGAAAAGCATAACTCTAAGAAGTTTAGAATGATTTTTTTTTTCAGGAATGTCCTAAGGAATTCATCCAAGGATTTTCTCAGGAATTTCTCTATAGATTTCTGAAAGAATTCCTCCAGAAATTTCCGGAGGTATTCATCCAAAATTTTTCGAGGGAACTCCCTTAGGAATTTCTGAACGAATTCCTTCAGGAATTTCCGAAGGATCTCCTTCAGGAAATTCCGAAGGAATTCTTCCAGGAATTTGTGAAGGGATTCCTTCTGGATTTTTTTTAGGAATTCCTCCAGGATTTTTTGAAAGAATTGCTTCAGGAATTTCCGAAGCAATTCCTCCCGGAATTTCTGAAAGAATTCCTCCAGGAATTCCTAAAGAAATTCCTTCTGGAATTTCCGAATGAATTTTTCCAAGAACCTCCAAAGGAATTCGTCCAGCAATTTCCGAAGGAATTCCTCCCGGAATTTCTGAAAGAATTCCTCCAGAAATTTCCGAAAGTATTAATCCAAGATTTTTCGAAGTGCCTCGCCAAAGAATTTTCGATTGAATTCCTCCTGTAATTTCCGAACGAAGTCCTTCAGGAATTTCCGATGGAATTTCTCCAGAAATTTCCGAAGGAATTCTTCCAGGATTTTGCGAAGGGATTCCTCCAGGAATTTTGGAAGGAATTCCTCCAGGAATTTTCAATGGAATTCATCCAGCAATTTCCGATAGAATTCCTTCAGGAATTTGCGAAAGAATTCCTCCAGGAATTCCTAAAGGAATTTCTCCTGGAATTTCCGAATAAATTCCTCCGTGAATCTCCAAAGGAATTCGTCCAGCAATTTCCGAAGGAATTCCTCCCGGAATTTCCGAAAGAATTCCTTCAGGATTTTTCGTAGGAATTCTGCTAGAAATTTCCGACGGTATTCCTCCAGGAATTTCAAAAAAAAATCTAAAAAGAATTTCCGAAAAAAATCCTCCAGGAATTTCCAAAAGAATTCGTCCAGCAATTTCCGAAGGAATTCCTCAAGTAATTGCCGAAGAAATTATTGCAGGAATTTCCGAAAAAAATCCTCCAGCGATTTCCGAAGGAATTCTTCCCGGAATTTCCGAAAGAATTCCTCCAGGAAATCCTAAAGGAATTCCTCCTGGAATTCCAAAGGAATTCGTCCAGCAATTTCCGAAGGAATTCCTCCCTAAATTTCTGAAAGAATTCCTCCAGGAATTTCCGAAAGAATTCCTCCTGGAATTTCCGAAGGATTGCTGCAAGAATTTCCAAAAAAAAATCCAAAAAGTATTTCCGAAAAAAATCCTCCACGACTTTCCGAAGGAATTCCTCCAGGACTTTCCGAAGGAATTCCTCCAGAAATTTTCAATGACATTCGTCCAGCTTCTTTCCGAAGGAATTCCTCCAGGAATTTCCAAAAGCATTCCTCCAGGAAGTTTGGGATTATTTTGTCCAGGAATTTCGTAAGGAATTTACCTAAGGATTTCCTCACGAATTTCTCTATGGATTTCTGAAAGAATTCCTCCAGGAATCTCCAAAGGTATTCATCCAAGATTTTCCCAAGGAACTCCCCAAGGAATTTCCGAAGGAATTCCTCCAGGAATTTCCGAAGGAATTGCTCCAGAAATTTCCGAAGGAATCCTTCAGGAATTTCCGAAGGAATTTCTTCAGGAATTTCCGAAGGAATACCCTCAGGAATTTTCGAAGATATTCCTTCAAGAATTTCCGAAGGAATTCCTGCATACATCAAAAAAAAATACGAGGATGCAGTAGAATTTTATTTTTACTAGTCAAAAACAGCTCTGATCATCTATGTTTCTCCGTTAAGTTAGAATATAGTTGCTCGGTCAGGGGGGGGGGGGGTCACGGCCCTCCCCTGCCCCCCCTGGCTACGCCCTTGCCAAGGATTCTTCCAGGAATTTCTCCAGACATTCCTCCAGGAATGCCTCAAGGGGTTCCTGAAGGAATTCCTCCAGGCTATCCTCCAGAAATACCTTCAGGGATTCCTCCTGGGATTCTTCCAGGAATTCCCCCAGGCATTCCTCCAGGATTTCCTACAGAGATTCCGGAAGAAATTTCTCCAAAGATTCCTCCAGGAGTTTCGTCAGGGATTTCTCCAAGAATTTCTCAATGGTTCCCCCAGCAATTTCTCCAGGGATTCCTCAAAAAATTCATGCAAGGATTCCTCCAGAAACTCCTTCAGGGATTCCTCAAGGAATTCCCCCAGGGCTTTCTCTAGGGATTCCTCCAAGGATTCATCCAGGAATTCCTCCAAAAATAACCTCCAGGGATTTCTCCTGGGCTTCCTCCAGGGATTCCCCCAGGGATTCCACCAGAAATTCTTCAAAAAATACCTCCAGGGATTCCTCCTGGGCTTGCTCCAGGGATTCCTGCAAGGATTCCTCTAAAAAATACCTGCAGAGATTCCTCCAGGAATTCTTCAGGAAATTCCCAAATGGAGGAGAACGTGCCTCTGGAGCCGACCTACTGATACCTGAAGGATTCCTCCAGGAATACCTCCAAGAATTCCACCAGGAATTTCTCCAGGGATTCCTCCAGGAGTTTCTCCAGGGATTCCTTAAGGAATTCCTCCAGGGCGCCTCCAGGAATTTCGCCAAGGGCTCCTCCAGGGGATCCTCCAGAAATACCTCCAGGAATTGCTCCAGGGATTCCTCCAAGTATACCTTAAGAAATTCCACCAGGAATTTCCCCAGGGATTCTTCCAGGAATTTCTCCAGGGATTCTTTAAATATTTTTTCCAGGATTCCTCCAGGAATTTCGTCACGGATTCCTCCAGGATTTCCTCCAGGGATTTCTCTAGGGAATCTTCCAGAAATTCCTCCATTAATTCCTACAGGGATTCCTCAAGGAATTTCTCCAGGGATTGCTCCAGGAATTCCTCCAAGGACTCCTTAAGGAATTCATCCAGGAATTCCTCCAAAGTTTCCTTAAGCAATTCCTCCAGGGATTTCTCCAGGAATACACCCATCGATTCCTCCAGGATTTTCTCCAGGGATTCCTTAACGAATTTCTCTAGGGTTTTTTTTTTCAAGTATTCCTCCAAGGTTTTTTTTTCATGAATTTCTCCAGGGATACCTCCAGGAATTCCTCCAGAGCTTCCTCCAGGGTTTCCTCCAAGAAATCCTGCACGAATTCTTTCAAAAAAAACCGGAGATCGACCAGCCAAGGGCTGAAAATTTCCTTAATAAAGCTCCTCCTCTTCTTGGCGTAAAGTCCCAACTGGGACAAAGCCTGCTACTCAGCTTAGTGTTCTATGAGAACTTCCACAGTTATTAACTGAGAGCTTCCTCTGCCAATGACCATTGTGCATGTGTATTAGAGTGGGTCAACGTTGTATGGAGAAACTTTAAATTTGATCGGTTCAACCCGGAACAAAGCTTTTTCAATCTATAAGTGCGTCCAAAACAACTGTGCAAAATTTGGGAGCGATTAGTTGCGTCCCCGTATTCCGCATTGCAATTGAAATTTGTATGGAAGTTAGTATGGGAAAACGTACTTTTTTGCATTTTACTCATAAGTTGAATTCTTTTGCCTAATACCATATAACTAATGACGGTAAAATATAGCCTAGGATATGCCGAAAAACTTTGCCGAAGACCGCAAAGTGATCCGACGCTTGTGAAAAAAGTTATTCGCCTGGTAACTTAGGCCAAAAATTAAGATTTTATTATTGATGTTATTCCTTTACATGTTAAATGTTAAGCACCACCGGGCAATCTGTACGTTATAATTTTTTTCACAAGTGTCGGATCACTTAGCGGTCTTCGGCAAAGTTTTTCGGCATATCCTAGGCTATACTTCAACGTCATTAGTTTGATTGTTTTAGACGAAAAATTTCAATTTATGAGAAAAATGCAAAAAAGCACGTTTTTCCATATTAATTTCTATACAAATTTCAATCGCAATGCGGAATACGGGGAAGCAACTAATCGCTCCCAAATTTTGCACAGTTGTTTTGCTCGCTAAAAGGAATCGAAAAAGCTTTGTTCCAAAAAATCGACTTTGTTGACCCAGTCTAACGTGTATATCGTGTGGCAGGCACGAAGATACTCTATGCCCAAGGAAATTTCCATTACGAAAAGATCCTGGACTGACCGGGAATCGAACCCGTCACCCTCAGCTTGGTCATACTGAATACCCACGCCTTTATAGCTGTGGCTATAGGGGCCCTGTCCTTAATAAAGCTAATTATCATAATTCTTTCAAAAATACCTCCAGGGATTCCTTCAAGCATTCCTACAGGAATTTCTCCAAAAATACCTACAGGAAATCCTCAAGGAAGTCCTCAGGAAATCCTCCAGGAATACTTACTGGATTTTCTCTAGGGATTGCTCCAGGAGTTCCTCCAAGGTTTCTTCAAGGAATTCGTCCAGGGATTCCTCCAGGAATAATCCAGCGATTCGTCGAGGAATTTCTCCAGGGATTTCTTAAGGAATTTCTCCAGGGTTCCTCCAGGAATTTTTCCAAGTATTCCTCCAGGAATTCCTGCAGGGATTTCTCCAGGGATACCTCCAGGAATTCATCTAGCGCTTCCTCCAGGGATTCCTCCAGAATTTCCTCCAGAAATACCTCTAGGTATTCCTCCAGGAATTTCTCAGGAAATCCTCCAGGAATTCCTACAGGAACTCCTCCAGGGATTCCCCCAGGAATTCTTATAGGCGTTATTCCAGGAATACCTCCAGGGATTCCTCCTGGGATTCGTCCAGGAATTCCTCCAGGGATTTCTCTTGAATTTTTTTTAGTTAATCCTCAAGAAATTCTTCCAAGGATTCCTCCAGGAATTTCTTCTGGGAATTCTCCACAACTAGTTGATGAACTTACAGTGAAAATTTGAGAATATTTGATGCCCTTTTCAAAAATTTACAGCGAATTGAACATTTTTTGAAAAGTGAAAATTTTACCTGTCCCAGTTATTTTGAGTATCCCCTGTACATTTTTACTGTATTGTTGTTGAAATGCTAGATTAGCAAAGAAAATAATTCGAAAACATCAAATATTCGTATGCACAATATCAATCGCATCACTCACGAATCGCATTCGCTTGCGATGCGAATGTTGACGAATGAGTAATTTCCAAGTGTGGCTTTCCACCGTTCGCCGGAGTTTGCTGTCGTCGCTGACAAGCATACACACGAACTAAAGCGACAACCGTTCGCTGCTGACTGTCTTCGAATGTGGAAGAAGATAAAAAGTGGAAATCAGGAACCCTGCTCAGGACATCTGCTTGCTTATCACCCTCAACCTTAATCATTGTCTTTACGGTGGCTCAACGCGATAGTCGAAACGAAACGAATTTCTTTCCGTGCCTGCAATAGGCTCGACCAACCGAACCGACTAAACGAGACGACGAACAGTCGTACCTCACCGACGCCGACGACAACGGCACGGGTTAACGAACCACAACGCGAGTCGTGTGCAATGATAAAGAAGCAGCGTAGGTACTCACTCAATGACGGCAGCAGCAGTCGATCCCTGTTGTGGCTGGCTGGCAGAGAATCCTCGGGAACAGCGTAGAAAATGAAACGCGAGCAAACGAACGGCAGTTCGCTCTTTGCTCTGCTCTCGCCGACGCACATAGCAGCGGCGCAGGTAGCATACACGCAAATAATCCTCGGTCTGCGTGGGGAATACACAGCAACAACTGAACGGCGCACTATTCTCTTCTCACTTGGATGGCCTGTACCACTCAGCCGCAGTGGTCGGGGTAGCCACCACTAAAGACACTCACAAGTGCCGTATCTTCTCTGCTTTCTTTCCCCACAATACACTGGCACTGTACTTCGTGATCCAAGTTGGATCTCCTTCACTCACACACTCTGAAACCTGGCTGAATCTCGTGGAAATTTCTCGGCACAAGATGGCCGCCCTTGAACTTCTCTTTTCTTTCGGTGGCGCTTCGAGAAATTTCACTGCGCAATTTCGGATATCGACCGAATTTCGTCGATTTTTAGCCACTTTCGCACTTTTTTCACCGTTTCTCGCACAATTTTATGTGGAGGATTCAATTTCACTACACCTTGTCGGTGTCAGCCAATCCTTGGCGTAATTTCACAGTAACACGAGTCGGACGGATTTGCACTTTTGCATACCGGGAAAACGACCGAACCGAAAATTCGAGCCGAAGGACCATGTAAAATCCAGATTTTTTTCCGGTCCCGGTCACAGCTCACAACCGACCAAATCTCGGGAACCGGCCTTCGAGGGTTTCGCAGTGGACTTCGAATATGGCGGACTTCCAACTCGCGGGGAATTATTCGGACGGGGAGAAATAACAAAAGAACGCGCCCGAACAGCTTTACTGTTTGCAATAGACTCATTTTATTTCTGTTCTGACTGGGTTACACACAGGCTGTCTATAGTTGTGGTAGTGTAAGTTTACTTGGAAAGGAAAACAAGTTACATCTAGTTCATTAGGGTAATTCAAAGTAGTTAACGTATTAGGGTAGGTCAAATTTTTCTAAGTTAGCGAAAGTTTTTTCTCTTTTGGCCAGTTAACAGAAATCGTTTCAGTTTTCAGTTTTTTTTTTTAATATTATGAGGAGAGCGAACAGGTGTGTAGTGACGGCTCGGTAGCTGGAGGCCGATTTTGCGCACGCGTTGCCTTCGGTGCCTCAATTTAGTTTTGTTTTTGTTTTCTTTTGCTTTTTGCGCTTTTGGCACGGTTGATGGCAGAGGAAGAAGATCCAGCTTCAGTCAGTGTGTGTAGTGACGGCTCGGCAGCTGGAGGCCGATTTTGCGCGCGCGTTGCCTTCGGTGCTCCGATTTATTTTTTCCTTTCGCATTTTTAGTTCGATTGATGGCAGGCGATTATCCGGTGAGTTTGTTCCTTGTTATTCTCTTTCTATGGATTCTATATCAACTATTATAATAGTTCAATTTTATACCATTGGTGATAGTTTGTATTCATATATATATAATGTCCTCTCTTCAAATACTTTTTCATTGATTTTGTATAGTTCGTCACCATGAGTGTCGACTTGGATTTTTGTTCCATTTTGTAACTGTTCGGGATGGCATCTTACAAATTATTTCTTCTATTTATTGAATTTCATTTTTTGTGCAATCTCCTAACGATATACTGTTTTTCTATGTATTTGTCCATGTATATTTGTTGTATGTATTGTTATAAATATTGAGCGATCACCTTTCGTGGGTGGTCGATTGTTTGCTTTCCGCGTGAAGCGAGCAATAGCGCATCAGATTGCATGTTTTGTCACGTCTTTTGTTGTAAATCTTGAGTGTCCAGCTGACGCGTGTGGCTGTTTGTTTGCTTTCCGCGCGGAGTGAACAATAAGTTTTTATATGTTGTCGCGTCTTCAATGGTAAATATTAAACGATCACCTGACGTGGGTGGCCGATTGTTTGCTTTCCGCGTGATGCGATCAATAGCACTTCCGTCTGCATATTTTGTTGCTTCATTTGTAGTAAATATTGAGCAACCACCTGACGAGGGTGGTTGGTTGTTTGCTTTCCGCGTGAAGCGAACAACATCACTGCAGTCTGCACGGCATGCTCCAACCTCAAAAGGTCATATTACTTATCAAAGTGAATCCTGACCCAACGATACCTTTCCTAACTAACAATCACTCCTTCCTGCAGCCTTTGGTGGAGACGTGCGGTAAACGCCAACTTTCACATAACAAAGGTTGCTATTAACATTCCTTCACTCTTCCAACCTGACTGCAAGGACGTGGCCGGCGCCGTTATTGTACTGTTAAAGAGAGCCTCTGAAGCGTGCACAGTGAGAATGTTGACCACTCCCAGTCAATTATTCAGTTGATTCATTGTGCAACTGTCATTGGTCCGAGTCAATCACGGAGTAGCAACCATAGATATGTGCAGTCAGTCTAAGCTAAGCTAAGCTAAGCTAAATATTATGAGGAGAGCGAACATTTTTACATGTTTGATGAGCGCAATTTTCAAATTATCTATTTAATATGACAGCAACATTTTCCCAACTAAGTACGCGACTCTTTTATTATAAAGAGCGACGAAGTTTCATATGGCTATCCGATGAGTGAAGTTTTATGAATATAAGATCGCCGCCTCGATCGCCGCTTCTATTTTGGGGAGCCGACAAATTAATGTTCTGTTTTTAATGTATGAAGAGCGCAATGGTCTCATCTAACATTCAAACTCGTTTATTTTGTTTAAGTACTTCAAAATTGTCTCAATGTTTTCAATTAGATAAGATATTTTATCATCTTAGATTGCAAATCCTTTATTTTAAATGGGTAGACAGACATTCTCACATTTTTATCAATTTGCGATGAGAGCAATTTTCTAGTATATTGAATTAAATTGAATTAAAATTTGTCACATTTTACTTGATATTATGAGTGCAAGTTTTTCATCTGATATCACCACTAGTTTTTTTTTTATTTTATGAAGTTTCCAGCTATTACACCACTTATCTTTGAATTATGATATGTATTTTTTTCCGACCAACAAATTTGATAAATTGGAAACTATTACACTATTATTTTTCAAATATGATTGAACTTGTCCAAACAAAATCATATAAATCCGTAATTTCATATATTACATTGTTAATGATATATTTTGAGGGAATTTCTACGACTGAGATCGCAGCTCATTGAAAAGCGAAGGAATTTTCACATTGTTATTGATTAACGATGAGAGCTGTTTTCGAATCTGAGATAGCCACTTTATATTTTGGGAACTGAAAAATCTATTATCCTTTTTTGGTATAAGATGAGCGCAATTTTAACATCCAAGACTAACACTTTTTTGTGAGCGGGAAAATTGTCTTGTTTGCTTTATTTTGGGAACAGCAAAATAGTTAAATTGAGCGCAATGCTTGAATTATTTATATGGGGGCGTAGCATCATAAGGGGCGCAGCTATTTTGAAAACTTGGGTAACCAGCTCTGATTTTAGCATGACAGCACTGGTTGATTCAGAAGAGTAGGTAAAAAAATGAAAAAGCTGTCCATGCTAATGATTAGCTGAGGTTCCTTCGGGATTTCTACGAGTATTATATCAGAAATTTTTCAACTTAAGATTGTTTCAGGAATTCTTGCTGGGATTGCTCCAGGAATGATGCTGAGATTCATTCGGAAATCCTCCAGGAGTTCTTGGAGGACTATCAAGAGCAATTAAATACTAGAAAAATCCCTGCTGAAAATGTTTGAGAAATTCCTGCAAGAATTTCTGGAGAAATTCTAGTAGGAGTATCTGCTGAAATTCCTGACGGATTCCTTAAACAAATCTCTGAAGGAATCGCTAGAGGAACTTCTATAGAATGCCTTAGAAAAAATCTCTGGAGGAATACTTGAAGGTATCACAGTAAAAATGTGTGTGAGAAAATGTATAGGAATCCTTTGAAAAAAAAAAAAATCAGGATCAATCCAACAAGAATTTTCGGAGGAATCTCATCAGATACTTAGGGATATATTTCAAGAGGATTTCCCCAAAGATTTCTGCAAGGATTCATCCAGCAATTCCTGTTGTAGTTTATTCATGGATTTCTCCAGAAAATTAAAAATCATCGTGAGATTATTTTACGGACTACTTCTGGGATTGCTCCAGATCTGCTTTTAAGATTTCTCTAGACATTTCTGGTAGGAATCCTCAAGGATATTTCCTCTGAGTTTGCAATGCAATACCTGCAGAGACTTCACTGAAACCTGCTGAAATGCCATGGGATGCCTGGAAACGCATCTGAAATCCCCTGAGCCCCCGAAGAAGTCACCTAAGAGCCAGTAAAGACCCATAAGTACCTCTGAAATGCCCCGAAACACCTTGAAACGTATTGCAACGCTATAAAAGCCCTCCGAAATCCCATTGCACTCCATTGAACCCCCTTAGAGCCGATTAAGGCCCCTAAAACGGTCGACAAAACGTCGATAGACAAACCGTCGAATGCCAAAACGTCGAATACGAGTATCTAAGCAAATAGTGATTTATTTATTGTTTTAAAAAGGATCCTCATTCAGACGGGCTTGGCGGGCTAGTGGCTGCCGCTTCTGACTATTATGCAGAATGTTCTTTCCCTCTAATACCACTATGTATCATCTATGTACTTTCTCCCTCCTCTCTACATATACAACTCATGTATATGTCCGTTCATAGCCATAGCTAGATCCAGAAACGGGTTGAAAACAAGCCCTTTTTCCATCTTACTTCCAAAACACAGTGGTAATCTATCAGAAAACGTCTACGAGCTATGTTATCAAGCGTACTGTACCGCACATCTTTAGAATAATAAAACACTCAATTCACTTTACGCCTGGCATCTACGCATCAATGTGTGAACTCTCTGTCTACCATATCCCACCAACACTCATCCGACATCTGCATGAATATGTGCAGAAGCTGAGGTATATTTGATCTGAAGTGGATACAAACGATTGCAATCATTACATCCTTCCCCTTCTTATTGTCGCCTAAAAATAGAGCTCAGCTCAAGCTTAAAGGAACCCCATTCTTTCACTTTTCGACGTTTTGGCATTCGACGTTTTGGCATTTGGCGTATTGTCTTTCGTTGTTTTGTCACCCATCCCCCTAAAACTCCTTTTACAGCAATTAAAAACACCCTGAAACGCCTCTCAAACCCTCTGAATCCCACGTAAAACTCTTACCTGAGGGCCAGTGGAGACCTCTAATACCCCACTGAAACCTCCTTTAATGCCCTGAAACGATCTTAATCGTTTTCAAACGCATTGAAACCCCCATGAAACTCGCCTGAAAACCTGTGTAGACCCTTAAGATTCCCTAAACCTCCTGAAACGCTCTGAAATATCTTAAAACTTCTTGAACGCCTCTGAAACTACCGTGGAATTCACCTGAGAGCCTGTGGAGTCGATACAACCCCTCTCAAACCTCCTGAAAAACCTTAAAACGTTACAGCAGTGATTGTAAGAATAATTCGGGCAATCCCAACAACAATGTCTAGAGGTAATCCCAGAGGAATTGGAATTGGATCAATTCCAAGAGGTATTACTGGAGGAATCTATGAGAAAATCTCTAAAGGAATGACATGAGGAATTTCTTGAGCCTAGCAGGCATTTTGAGGAAAATTTCAAGAGTAATTTATGGAGGAACTTTTTGAAAAATCCCAGCAGAAATTACAGCAGCAATCCCAGTGGGCATTCCTAGAGTATTCAGGCCCGGATTAAGGATTGTAAGGGCCCGGAGCCCGAGCCGATTGGGTTCCCTTCGGAGGAGTGAGCAAATTTTTTTCTTCATTTTCGAACAGTACTTCAGCAATATGAAAAATAAATTGAATGTTGGCAATCAAAAAAAGGTTTTGTAGGGGCCCCTTAAATGTGGGGGCCCGGGGCCCTGCCCCTCCCCTTTTAGATCTGGCCCTGAGTGTTGCTTGAACTCTTGGGGAAATCCGCAGAGAAATTCCAAGAGTAACTCTTAGAAGAATCCAATGGAAAATCTCTAGAGAAATTCTATTGGAATTCCTCCATAAGTTTCTGATGGGATTTCTCTTGAAATTCTTACTGAGATAGCCCTAGAGGTTTCTCTAAGGAATCCTATACAAAACCTGCCTGTAATTCTTAATTTTCTCCACCGGTTTTCTTATGATTCTTATAGAAGTTTCTCTTGGACCATCAGCAGAAATTCTTGCTAGGACACCATCAGATAGTCCTACAGAGATTTTTCAGGAATTCATCGTTTTTTTTTTTCAGATTTTTTCAGTTGTTGTTCTTAGAAGTCCAACAAGAATTCCTGAAGAATTCCCAGCAGGATTTGCTTGAGAAACTCCAGCAAGAATTCTTGGAAGAATCTCGAGTGGATTACTGGGTAAATACTAAGAAAAATTTCTGAAGGAATCACATAAAAAAATGTGTGGGAATCTTAGCTGTGAAGATCTTCGTCCATAAAGGTTTTGAGCTACCTTGGCACAACAAAGAAACAATTTGAATTGAGCTCAAAAACTTCAAAACGTACTGTTGTTTCACTCGAACTTTTCCCCACGTCTTCAAATACTTTTTAAGCCTTCTCAACCTAAAATAACTGGCTTGAAAATTCACAAACTAACTTTTTCTATAATTTTCCAAAGTTTATGTACAGTACCGAACTACTTGAGCAGTGGCTTCTATTTTGGACACTTTCCGTTATAACTCAGTCAATTCTGAACCAATTGACAACATTTTTGGAACTCATTGAGATAGATATAATATCTGGTGGTCTACAAAATGTCAAGTTAATTCGTTCTAAATTGACTAAGTTATAGTATAAAAGTGCCCAAAATAGTAGCCACTGCCCAAGTGGCTCGGTACCCTATAAGATCTTTTAGGGATACAAATATCCCTATTAAGTTGCTTAAGAAATTCCGAAGTAAATTTCAGATGATGCTCCACCTAGAGCTTCTTTATGTCTTATATGTCTGAAGCGTCTCATGTAATTAGGGTTTCTTCTAAAAATTCAATCATAACTTTCACATCGTTCATAATCTCTGGCAAAAACTCTGAACGAGAGAAGAGTGCTACTAGAGAGTGTTTAATAGAAGCTTCATAAAAGTTTCCCAATGTCTGAACACAATCTGTCTGATTTCTCTTTATCATCTTTCTCTCCTTAATGTAACGTATCATCTGGAACAAAGCCTGCCTATTAAACATTGCTGTATAACAGCTGAATAAACCGGTCTTGTGCTTGATTTTACACATTTTAGCTGAATAAGCTGTTATTCAGCTTTCATTATTACTTGGGTATTTCTCAGCTTAGTGTTCAATAAGCACTTCGACAGTTATTCAATAAGAGCTTCCCCTGTCAGTCCGTGATCATTTTGAATGTCTGGCAGGCACGAAGATACTCTATGCCCAAGGAAGTAAAGTGATTTTCCTAAAAGTTTCTAGACCGTTTTTCGAGCCCGTCACCGTCAGCATGCTCTAGTTTTCGTCTTCCGCTTCGGCTGTATGGGCTCACTATCGAGGGGGCTTTCTGGTGTGTGGGTTAGTGGTGGCGGTGGGTCACAAAAAAATCCCAAATATTCAACGGAACCCGGTCCGTTCCGGAAGTTTTCCGCACCACCTTGACCCACTGCAAACATCCCCGCGCAGATCGCTGCAAAAGTTTGACGATTTTTTTTTCTTCTAATCATTGTTGTATTTATTCCGGCTTCATTCAGCACGAAACAGATAGAAAAAAAAAACTAACCGAAGCTGATCTCCTCCGCAAAACTCTTCGAAACGCTCGATCATTTTTCGATCGAGGCTGAATTTAATTGCATCGCGCAAAGCCAACGTGTTTTGTATACCGTCGTGTCGTGTGCGTTGCGCGATACATATACGATACATGTGGAGAGCTAGAGCTAGATCATTCATAACACTGACTGGCTGGCTGGCGAAGCGAGCTGTTGCTGTTCGTTGGTACATATAAGCAGGTGATGCTGGTCAGCGTCAATCGACTAAAAAAAACGCAACGGCCGACAACACAGTGGCAGTGCAGCGGTAACAGGTTCATCAAAACGAGATCATGTTGAAGCTCTCTGCTGGCTGGGGCTGCTGGGACTAGGCGATACAGGAGGGGGCGAGCTCCGCCACCGGTTTCGATGAGGGTCTTTGTATTTATCTTTTCGCGATACATTTTGCGTGTCTAGTGCTTTAGCATACAACGCACCGCGACTGTACACTGTCGATATGCATGCATGTACCTAGTACATGCTGCTGTACTACTCTGTATATATGTGTGATAGTCACCGGAGAAACCGATCGTTGTGATAGAGGCAATAACTACGTCAACGTCGTCCACAAGCGAGTTAGTGAAGCGGATGCAAAATTTGCATCTAATGCGTGCGAGTTTCGAGGATGGGATAATACCCTATGTTTGATATGTACGAAGGTAGTAGGTAAAAGTGGGACGATTGTTCGGTGAGATAACTATGATGAGGGACGATGACGTCAGCTCAGATGACAAATTCGACTACCAGTGGTTTTTGTGGTCAGATTTGGAACCGAACCCAATGGCGACCTCCTCCTTAATAAAATCATTCGAACCTCACTAGCATAACTCATAAGGCGTTAATTGATGTGCCCTATCAACTCTGTAACCTTACCTTTCCCAAGCAAGGCCTGATGAGCTTCCATTTAGTATCACAATTACCAACTATTATCGTATATCTTCGAATCACGAATGACGATTACGCAATCGATCATCTCAGACATTTTCCACTGTATCGCTCAACCTCGTCAACATTCGAATTTTGAGCCATTAGCCTCTAAAAGTAGTTACTAATTGAGCAATATGCACCTCCAAAACGTCTTCAAACCAAATGATGACTTAATTATCACCGATCCTCGTCACCCGGAGCATAGACGACTCGTCTTCTATAGCTATGAAGCACATCCAAAACACGATTTGCCGTTTTGGCTAAAAACTCACCTCACCAAACAACCGAACATGACATGTTGTTACGTTGTTACCTCACAAGCGCAACCCGGCGCAGCGGTGGCGCCCCATTTTCTCTATCCATCGCATACATATTTGCCCTACGCCCCGAGCCAACAGCTCGTCGCGCCGCCGTGTCAATCCGTACCTGGAACCCCCCATCCGAACGCACACGTGTGTCATAATTCACCCATCAGACTCGGAGATTTTCCAGACAGGTGAAACCGGCGTGGCGAAGAAGCCACAGTCGTCCGTCAGTCGGTCAACCGTCAAAATGCAGCCCGGTGCTAATCAGCTGCCGGGGCAACATTCCGACCGTGTTAAAAACAGTGGTGTAGCTAGAAGGGGGCTTTTTATAAATTTATGCTAGCTTGTTTGGAATTTCTGATACAATACTCAAAGTTTGTGTTTTGAATTGTAGAAAAAAACATTTAGAAAATATGAAGCAAATCCTCGGTTCACCATATGCGCTAATTCCCGTCACATCAGACAGAAAAAAGCCTATCATTACAAATATTTCGACTTAGGGACTTGTACCATTTGGGCAGGTGTGCCTATTTTGGGCCCTTCCGCTATAACTGGGGTGCCTGTACCAGTTATCGCACTACCTAACAAAAACTATTTCTACAAAAATAAGAAGAAGACCGACAAATGTAAACAATAAGTCAAATTATAGATTAGTTTTCATACATTACAGGAAAAATATAAAACCGGAGCCAAAACTACTTTTAGTGTTTATTACGGCGTGTGTCAATGATAGGAACCCTGTACCAGTTATGGACACATTTGTTAATTTGGGTTCCACTTCGCACTATATACATGCATTCCTTATGGGATTTACCATAACTGGTACACTATGGCAAAATAGGGTGCAAGGAGGCCGAAAAGTTAAGGAAAATGATTTATTTCTGCCATAATTTGAGCAAATTGTGAAGTTTGAATGATTGCAATCATCTTTTGTGATCGTGATCTGTTGTACACGATTTTTTTTTGTTGATTTGTATCTTCAAAGGTTGAAAACCAACTATGGCGAATTTGAGGTACTATAGCCATAACTGGTACACTGAGCCTAAGTCAATTTTAAACCGATTGATTTGAATTTTTGTACAGTGTTAGATACTGTACGTGCCTAACTCTATACAAAAATTCAAATCAATCGGTTTGAAAATTACTTAGTTATAGCGGCAAGTGCCCAAAATAGGTACACCTGCCCAAATGGTACAAGACCCTACTTTTACGAATGCTGCATGAGATGGAAAGACTATTGATTACCAGTCTCTTTAGCACTACAAATCGAATAACTACACTAAATTTCACGTTTCAATTTCACTCCACTTACGAGTTGACAATTTTTCTCGTTTTGTGTACGGCGAAGGCAATCGCACCAAAGTAGCCGAATTGTTCTTAATCGCCGTTTAATTTTTCACTTCATCAGATCCGCTTGTGGAACCAATCTTTAATTCACACTCCAGACAAGCTCTGTTGCACGTCAAAGTTTGATTTCACTGCTGCAGAATGCAGCTAAAGCTGTACAATTTATCAAATCAATCGATTTTTCCCGTCGGTAAAATGTTTGTTTACAGTTGTCTTCGTTTACGAAGAATGGAAGTAAACGTGTGCGTGGATTTTCTGCACACGAAACATCATATTTCACAACTACAGAGAAAGATTTCTTCGTTGCGCTGTGATGGCGTATTATGATCTGACGGGGAAAAAAATATTAATTGAAATATGTTGGTTGTTATTCTAAAGCTACATCCCCTATCAATTGAAACTTTCTGCTAAATCGGACCCTAAATATTTTAATTGATTTGGATTGCGAAGAATTTGACCGACTTTTCGAATAAACACCAACGGTCAAATCATAATTTTTGACCATCCTATGTATCATAGTGTCAAGTAGAAGGTGTGTGTTATTATTTTGAGGAAATTGTAGTCACCGATTTTAGTAGTATAGCGCATTTCTGATAAAAAAAATCCCTTTTTCAGCCCCATACAATTTTTGAGAACTTTAGGCTCCTTGAGGGACCTCTTACATTTGAGATACGGACGTAAACTTTAGTCACTATAATTTTTCAGCTAGAACGACCATTTTCCAACGGAGAACTTTGACAATTTCCCTTTTTTGCAAAACAAGAGTCGGCCTAATGTTCATCGTCATGCTCAAGGAAATTTCCGAAAAGATTTATCGCATTCCTCATGATTTTTTTTAAGAAAATCGTCCGGTACTCCTTTGACGGATTTATCCAGGAACTCTTCTTAAGTTCTAAATTGTCTTGGAATTTCATCGTTCTACCAAGCGTTTTTAAGCAGTTTTCCCTGGCATTGCTCCAACTTTTTTTTTCAGAAATGCCTTCTGAGATTCCATCAGGAATTTCCCTAGAATTCCTTCTAAAAATAACTGCAAGGATTTTTACAGAAACTAGACTGGAGATTTCAGCAAAAAAATTCTTCAGGGATTCCTTCATGGATTCCTTCTAAAACATCTTCAGGGATTTCTTTAGAAATATCTCCAGGGAATCTCAAAATTTTATGAAATTCTTTAGGAATTTCGACAAGAATTGAAAAAAAAAATCCTTTAAGAGTTTCTTTAGGAATTGTTCCTGCAATTCCGTCAGAAATATGTCCTGGGATCCATCCTTAGATTCTTTCAGAGATTGTCCAGCAGTTCTTCCAGAAATTGCCAAAAATGTAGGAATTTTTGAATTTCTGAAGGGATATCTTTGAAATTCTCAGTAAGAAAGGACTCAGGATGATAAATTTAGAGATTCCTAGAAAAAAGTACTGAAATCCTGTAATCTTTGAAGCAACTTCTGAAGTAATTTTTGGAGGAATTCCTGGAATAATCCTTGGGGGAAAATCTGAAAGAATTCCTAAAAGAATCAATCTAAAATCGTCTGTAGGAGTTCTGAAAATAATTCCATGGAATTTCTGAACAAGTTTTTGGAGATTTTTTTCTGGAGGGATGGAAATTTCCCGAAGAGTTTCTAATGGACACCTTTAAGAATATTTTGAAGGATTCTCTGGTGAAATTACTTATACAGCCAGAAAACTCTTGGAGCTACTTCAGAAGAAAAGCTTCGAAAAGCTTATTGCGCAATTTCTCATGATAAAGTCTTGTATCATTCGGGCAGGTGTACCTATTTTTGGCTATAACCAGGTCAATTTCAATCCAATTGGTTCGAATGTTTGTACAGGGTGAGATACTGTACGTATATCACCGTGTGCTAAAGGTTAAGTTATTAGGTATACGATTGACTTAGTTATCGCACAAGTGTCCAAAATAGGTACATTTGCCCAAATAGTACAATACCTTATGAGAGGGAGTCCTGCTGAAATTTTTGAAAACCAAACTCCTTCAGGGATCCTTTAAGGAAATTACTGATACAAAGGATTTTTTTGGAATGAACCTCTAAAGCAATACCTGGAAGAACTAAAGTTGCTCTCTTGCCGGTCCCAGAATCATGTATTAAAAATATTATTGAGGAGTGCCAAGGAATGAAACTCTGGAAAACAGCTTAAGAACCTTACCGTTTGTTCCTGAACATGCCTCAAAGAATTCCTGAAGAAAGATAAATCAAGCAAAATCCTAAAATGAATTTATGAGCAGTCCTTAGGATGCATCCATGAAGTAAGTCATGCTTGTAGAGGAGGGGGGTGGTTTCTCAAATGTATGACAAGCAATGAATTGAGTATGGGAAAAACCCGTACGAAGGGAGGCGGAATGCAAATTCCCATTTTTTGCGTGACGTACTTAGCCCGGAAGCGGTCGCGTCGTGTACTGAATACGCGTACCATGAGAAAAGCACGCCTGTGGTACAAAGCGTGAGCGTGGTGTCGCTGATGGTCGTGGAAGACGCAACTGCTCGAGGGTTAATAGATGCTACCTTAGAGGAAATTTTTAAACATCTTTGGAGGAACTTTTAAAAGAATCTCTAGAGGATTTCCTAGAATAACTTCGGCAGAAATGCCAAGGAATAATTCGTGGAGGAATAAAAAAATGCTGGAGGAAGTTTCTGGAGCAATTTTTGACGGTAGCGCAGCAGAATATATGGAATAAACCGGAAAAAATACTCCGGACGAATACCAGTAAGCATTTCTGAAAAACAATCCTGGAAAAAAATCTGAAAGCATTGGTATAGGAATTCTTACAAGAACTCCTGCCGAAATCTCTGGAGGAACTCCTACTAGAATTTTTAGACGTAATCCTGCAAGAACTGTAAAAAATGTCTGCCAGAACGTTATTTTTAGGAGATTTTTGGAGGAATACCCGGAGAAATTCCTTGGAAAACCACCAGAGGAATTCCAACAATAGTTTCTCAAGATATTGCAAGAGGAATTCCTGGAGAAATTCCTAAAAAAATGCTGGAGAAAATTTTAATAGAGTCCCTGAAAGTATTCCTTCAGATGTTTCTGAAGAAATATATTTGTGTATGAATTTCTGAAACAATCTTTGATGGATTTTTTTAATTCTTAAAAGAATTTTTAAGGAATAACTGGAATACTTTCTTAAGAAACTCTTCCAGCCTTTCTTTGACAATTTCTTTGGGAAATTTACAAATTTTGAAATGATCTGCCGAAGGAGTTAGTAAAGATATTACAGAATGATTCTACAAAGTAAATGCTGGAGGAAACAATCTGAAAATCAACAGAAAGAAACAATCTTAAAGATTTGCCAAACGTATTAATAAAAGAATTTCAATAATTAATTTTCAAAAGACGGACCGAGGAATTTCCCTAAAAAAAATCCATAAATATACCGAAGAATTAAGCAAAAATAAATTGGCAGATTAGTTGTTGAAGGAATTTCCAAAGAATTCCCGAATTAATTGAAATTTCCAAACGAGTTGCCTTAAAAAATCCAACTTAATTACCGAATAAGATACCGAGAAATCCCCATAGAATTTTTAGAAGGATTTTTTTAGAAATTGCAGAAAATTGCCCATAGCTTTTGCCGAACAAGTTTGCAAGGATACTTCCGAACAACTTCCCAAAAGAACAACCAGAGGAATTCCCAAAGGGATTGGCAGAAGTTGTCCCAAGCATATAATCTTGTGTCGGACGGGCGGTTCGGGGTTTTAAAAAAGATTAAACTTATTTAACTTTTAATTCAAAGATTATTAATGATCTATTCACTGATTCTTCATGTATTTTGATTAAGTAATTAATTATATTGTATACTGATGGGACACCAACGGTAACGAACCGGCTTACTTACCTTACCGGTCAGGCTAAGGCCGGGGTGGCCTCTGCTGTACATAGTAGCCGCCTCCATTCCACTCGGTCCATGGCTGTTTGCCTCCAGTTCCGCACTCTGCGTAGGGTCCGCAGATCGTCCTCCACTTGGTCGACCCACCTAGCTCGCTGCGCACCACGTCTTCTTGTACCGCACATTGGTCGGGCTCCATACAAAGGGGCGGCCAAAACTCTCGAAAAACGAAATTGATAATTTTAAACTTTATTTCACCTTATAACAAAGCTAATGTACTGTACTTTTATGATTCTTAATTAAAAAAATACCAGCTTTTGTATTTCAATGACATTTTCACTGCCAAAGTGGCCTAAGTCATAAAATTGAAAAATGAATTATTCGAAAAAAGTAAAATAATAATATTTTGAGAATGGAATATATGTTTTAAGTTATCCAGCATATGAAAGCTTGTTATTGGACTGTTTGAATGCACGTATGGTGCAAAATTAATATGTCACAAAACTTTTCAAATTTTCATATATTGTACCTTAGAAATTTTGGGATTTTTTAAGTTAAAAAACGGTTCGTGTCGTCACGTGTCGCCGCAATTTCGAATAGTACATCTTAAACATCATGCTTAGAGCTGCCTAAAAACGTTTAAATATTTTGCAGAAATTTGCTGTTTTTCAATTTAGAGCTATTTAAAAAAGTCATGTTTTTTCATATATTTTACGATATTTTTCCATTTTTTACTGAAATAAAATTTATCTTTCCACATTTTTCACACGTTCTGAACAAACTTGATTGGATTTGATCGAAAGATGATCATTTATTTAAATCCGAATTGATTTTCTAACAAAAAACGCAAAAAATATGGGGTTCACTGTTTTTTACCGTTTTTGAAATTATTGAAATTAAGTAATTTTTGAATACCCCTTTTTAAACACTAAAAACACTATATACCATATCTAGGCAACCTATAACTTCGATTAAACACATAAAAAGAGTTTTGGCCGAACTTTATCTTTTCCCGACCATTGTGTACCGGTCGGATAACTCTCGAGAACCATTTTAGTCGGGTTGCTATCCGACATCCTGATGACGTGACCCGCCTACCGTAGCCTCCCGATTTTCGCGATATGGACGATGGTTGGTTCTCTCAGCAGCTGATGCAGCTCGTGGTTCATTCGCCTTCTCCAAGTCCCGTCTTCCATCTGCACTCCGCCGTAGATGGTACGCAACACCTTCCGTTCGAAAACTCCAAGGGCGCGTTGGTCCTCTGCACGTAGGGTCCATGTTTCGTGCCCATAGAGGACGACCGGTCTAATCAGCGTTTTGTAGATAGTTAACTTCGTGTTACGGCGAACTTTATTCGATCGTAGAGTTCTGAGGAGTCCAAAGTAGGCACGATTTCCTGCCACAATGCGCCTCTGAATTTCTCTGTTGGTGTCGTTGTCGTCGGTCACCAGTGAGCCCAAGTACACGAATTCTTCAACCGCCTCGATTTCATCACCGTCGATATGAATTCGGGGTGGCGGGCGCGGTGATTCCTCCCTGGAGCCCTTTGCCATCATGTACTTTGTCTTCGACACATTAATGACTAATCCGATTCGCCTGGCTTCACTCTTTAGTCGGATGTACGTTTCCGCCATCGTCTCAAATTTACGAGCAATAATATCAATATCATCGGCGAAACCAAACAGCTGAACGGACTTCGTGAGAATCGTCCCACTCGTGTTTATCCCCGCTCTTCTTATTACACCCTCCAAAGCAATGTTGAACAGCAAGCACGAAAGACCATCACCTTGCCGTAACCCTCTGCGAGATTCGAAGGGACTCGAGAGTGTCCCTGATACTCGAACTACGCACATCACTCGATCCATCGTCGCCTTGATCAACCGTATCAGTTTATCCGGGAATCCGTATTCGTGCATAATCTGCCATAGCTGTTCTCGATCGATTGTATCATACGCCGATTTGAAATCGATGAACAAGTGATGTGTGGGCACGTTGTATTCGCGGCATTTCTGCAACACCTGGCGGATGGCGAACATCTGGTGCGTTGTAGCGCGTTCACCCATAAATCCAGCCTGATATTGCCCCACAAACTCTCTTGCAATCGGTGATAGACGGCGGCATAAAATTTGAGAGAGTATCTTGTAGGCAGCGCTCAGTAGTGTGATCGCGCGGTAGTTCCCGCAATCCAACTTGTCGCCCTTTTTGTAGATGGGACACACGATACCTTCCATCCATTCCTCCGGTAATACTTCCTCCTCCCAAATCTTGGTAATGACCCAGTGTAGTGCTCTCACCAGTGCTTCTCCACCGTATTTTAGAAGCTCGCTTGGTAGTTGATCTGCTCCAGCGGTTTTGTTGTTTTTCAACCGGCGAACCTCCTCCTCAATCTCTTGAAGGTCAGGGGCCGGAAGTCTTTCGTCCTGTGCACATACTCCTAGATCTGTTACCACGCCACCTTCGGTACTTGCAGCGTCGCCATTGAGGTGCTCATCGTAATGCCGCCACCTCTCGACCACCTCACGCTCGCTCGTGAGAATATTCCCGTGATTATCTCGGCACATGTCGGCTTGTGGCACAAAGCCTCTGCGCGAGCGGTTCAGCTTCTCGTAGAACTTTCGTGTGTCCTTAGCGCGGTACAGCTCTTCCATCGCTTCGCGATCTCGTTCTTCCTGCTGGCGCTTCTTCATCCGGAAGACTGAGTTCTGCCTGTTCCGCGCCTGTTTGTAACGTGCCTCATTCGCTCTCGTACGGTGTTGCAGCATTCTCGCCCATGCTGCATTCTTCTCGTTTTTCAACTGTTCACATTCGCCGTCGTACCAGTCGTTTCTGTGATTCGGAGTCGCGAAGCCTAGTGCTGTAGCCGAGGTACTACCTATGGCGGATCGGATGTCCCTCCAGCCATCTTCAAGTGTAGCTGCGCCA
Organism: Aedes albopictus; assembly: GCF_035046485.1. Lineage (NCBI taxonomy): Eukaryota > Metazoa > Arthropoda > Insecta > Diptera > Culicidae > Aedes > Aedes albopictus. The sequence goes on along the minus strand of NC_085136.1, from coordinate 300,678,888 downwards.
AGCTGCTCTTCCGTTGATAGGGCCACTGCTAACTGCTGCGCGTAGTCTTGAGCCACTTCTACGTTACGAAGTTGCTCGATGTTGAGCCGCGGCGTTCGACTTCGACGCGTGGTGATAACTGTCGAAAGTTTTGAGCGCATGCATACAGCGACTAAGTAGTGATCCGAATCTATATTCGCACTGCGGTATGTGCGGACGTTGGTTATATCCGAGAAGAATTTACCGTCGATTAGAACGTGGTCGATTTGGTTTTCTGTTTGGTGGTCGGGTGATCTCCAGGTGGCTTTGTGGATATCTTTGCGGGGAAAGAAGGTGCTTCGGACTACCATACCACGGGAGGCTGCAAAGTTTACGCATCGCTGGCCGTTATCATTCGATACGGCGTGCAGGCTGTTTCGCCCGATTACCGGTCTGTACATTTCCTCCCTTCCTACCTGCGCGTTCATGTCGCCGACAACGATTTTCACGTCACGCGGCGAGCAACCATCGTATGTTTGCTCTAACTGCGCGTAGAACGCTTCTTTCTCGTCATCAGGTCTCCCTTCGTGTGGGCAGTGGACGTTGATGATGCTGTAGTTGAAGAAACGGCCCTTAACTCTCAACATGCACATCCTTGCGTTGATCGGCTGCCACCCGATCACACGTTGTCGCATCTTGCCCAACACTATAAAACCTGTTCCCAGTTCATTGGTGGTGCCACAGCTTTGGTAGAAGGTAGCCGCTCGATGCCCGCTTTTCCACACTTTCTGTCCAGTCCAACAAAGTTCCTGCAACGCCACGATGTCGAAGTTGCGGGGATGTAGTTCGTCGTAGATTATCCTGTCACATCCTGCGAAACCTAGTGACTTGCAATTCCATGTTCCAAGTTTCCAATCGTAGTCCTTATTTCGTCGCGTTGGTCTTTGCCGATTGTATCGAGTCGTATTTTCTCCTATGTTATTCGCAATGGGGATTTTTACGGGTGGCTTATTGGGCCTACGCCAACACTCCTGTCTCGCCGGAGGGCCATCGTGCCAGTTCTGTTTAACGTCCCAACCAACACTGGGACGACCACGCTGATGGGGCTACCACCTTGGATCTAGCTGGGCGTGATGCAGCGTTTCTTACTCAGCCGCTGGATGCCAGAACAGACGCTGTTTGAGCCGCACCTCCTTGGTGAACAGACACTCGGATCGTACCTCCTCAATCTAGCTGAAGTCAGAAGGACAACAGTGCCCAGGCTGCACTTCCAGCTAAGCACACAACTCTTAGCTGGCGGTCTTTGTCATCGCTTGGCCCGTGGAAGCATGAGGTAGGAACTTGTGAGGACCAGAGCTATATTGGACGCTCTCCTTATCGACTCACCGTTTTGCAGTAACGAACCGGCGCGACACTTGATAATATGAAACTGAACAGCGGACACAGTCCGCGAATTGGTTTTGTTACTCGCGTTTCCGGCGGTAGAGGCTCAAAGTTGATCACGTTGCGTGCCACGTCGTAGCAGCTCAGAACGATCTTGCTGACGGGGCGATCGATGTTTCCCTTGTGGTAGATGGTTCAGTTTCATATTATCAAGTGTCGCGCCGGTTCGTTACCGTTGGTGTCCCATCAGTATACAATATAATTAATTACTTAATCAAAATACAAGAAGAATCAGTGAATAGATCATTAATAATCTTTGAATTAAAAGTTAAATAAGTTTTATCTTTTTTAAAACCCCGAATCGCCCGTCCGACACAAGATTGGCATTTCTGGAGAATTTCCCCTACTACTTGCTAAATTTGTTTCCAAAGAATTTGCCGAAACAGTTTACCTAAAACTTGCTGAAGATCTTCAGTAAGGGAAGTGCCATGCCTAAGAAATTCCCAGGGCAATTGACGACGGATTTTTTAAAAATCTCCGTAAAAATCCCAACTCCGGAAGAATTTCCGATTCAATTTTCAAGAGAATAAAATTGAATTAAATTTCTAGAAAAGTTTTCGAAGTCGTTTTCAATGTATTTTTTTAACATATCTTCGGTGGAGTTGCTGATGAAATTCTCATTGAAATACTGAGGAATCCTGCAAAGGATTGACGAAGAATTTACTAAGAAATTGTCGATATCTGTTCTCATAGGAAATATAGAAAATTGCTGAATTAATTTTCACAGAATTGTCGTAAAAATTCGGCAGGAAATCCCCAAAAGTACATTTAAAACAAATTGCCAAGAAATCACCAAAGAAATTTACAAAGAATAGTTCAAAAGCGTTTTCGTTGAAATTTACTCAAAAACTATACCGAAAAAAGTCCTCAAAAAATTCCTTGACTTCATGTCAATATCAATTGTATTATAAGTATTTATGTGGAGATTTTGAATTAAAAAACCGAAATCGTTTTTATTTTCTTTGATATTTTTTGTTGCAGTACTTTTAATGACTTTTTTTTTATTAAATTTAGGATTTTCGAAGCCTTACGAATTGCGATGAAGACTTTTTGAACGCATAGAAATCATGCAGAAGTATGTACACCTAAAAACGATCTCGCTTGGAAAACTGTTTGAAAACAATATCAAATGCTTAGACTCTTAGACACTAAAGAAGTGCTACTTTTTTAAAATCGTATTTAGACAGATCTATTGAATACTTTACAGCTTAAAAAAATAGTTTCTAATTGGGGCTATTTTGCCACGGAAATCAAAGATTGAAAACAATAAAGATTGAAATTCACTCACACCGTGGCGCTAGTGCCGTAATAAGATACCAGTTTGGTCTAAGCGTTGGATATTCCGCGTTCTTGAACGTTTGGTAGCATACTATCTTCGGCAAAGTTACTTGAAAAGACGAAAGATTTCATTCAAAAAAAAAAAACAACTTAGTTCGAAACACACTAATTACCTGGCACCTGTGTTCTTAAGAGCTATCAGACTGGGCTAAGCATCATACATCTCGCATTAAGGACCACTAAGAATGATACTATTTTCGGAAACCTTTTTTTTTTATCTGTACATATTAACGAGATTTTTAGCCCTAGGCTAGTTCATCTCGGGACCCACGCTTTACTTCCCTTCCGAAGGAAGAACTCACATTTTGCGAGTTTGTCGGGAGTGGGATTCGATCCCAGGTCCTCGGCGTGATAGTCACGTGCTTTAACCATCACACCAGATCCGCTCCACCGGAAAACTTATTTAGAACATAGTATATGTTCTAAGTAAGTTTTCCGAAAATAGTATCATTAGCATTCACATAGAAAACAAGTACTACTTGACCCTAAAATGATCAGAAGAATGTAAGCTTTCTGACTTTTTTGGAAGTGTTTATTAAATTTATTAAAAAACTTTCTAAAAGTACATTTGGATTTTTTTCGGCAATCCCTTTGTAATCTGCTTCACCAATTCTACTGGTAACTTATTCTGCATTTTTTTTTTTTTGAAAATGTTTTGGCATTTTTATGAGAGTTAGTTTTAAAATTTCTGTAAGAATTTCTTTTGTTATTATTCTGAGATATTTTTATACAAAACTTTAGGTTTTTTTTCGGGAATTTCTTTCAAAATATCTTTTTGAATTCTTCGGAAATTCCTTTTAGAAATACTTTGGCTATTTCTTTGGGAAGCCATTCAGCAATGCTTTTGGTGTTTCCCTGAGCATTTATTTTTTTTATTTTTTCAGTAATTTATTTGAAATTCTTCAATAATTACTTTGTACTTTTCTTCGGAAGTTTGTTTTTGAAGAGACAATGATTTATGTTTTGCAGAATCAGCTGCGGGAATTCCTTCAACAATGCCATTATGCATTGCTACGGCAGTTCCATTTCAACTTGGTTGGCAACTATTCAGCAAAAAATTCGTTCGATAATTCTTTCCTCTAACTCTTTGTTTAAATCTGGCAATGTTTTATGCTAAATCTTTCAATATGTCCTTTGAGTATTTCTTCAACAATTATAATAAATTTTCAAATATATCAAATATAATTATCACTGTCACTGTCATTTCTTTGGAATTCCTTCGGCAATTCCTTGGGGATTTTTCCGAGATCTCCTTTGAAAATTCATCGGGAATTTCTTTGAGAATTAATTTGATAGTGCCTTTCCAAACTTATTCGTTTTTTTTTATATTGCTTCAGCAACTCTTGTGTATAATTCTTTGTTTGGGTTTCAGTCGGTATTTCCTTCCGGATTTCCTTTGGTAGTTCTTGTTGCAGTTCTTTTGGAAAGTTGCTTCGGCAATTTCTATGTGAACTTTGTGGAAATTTCTTCGTGAAATTTTTCAGCAAATCTTTGAGAATTTCTCTGATATTGTTTTATGTTTTTGGAAATTTCTTTGGTAATTATTTTAAGACTTCCTTCGGCCATTCCATTGTGAACTCTGGAATTCGCCACGGAATATCTAATGGATTTTGCAAAGTAATTTCAAGAGGAATCTTTTTAGACATTTTTTGAGAAACTCCTGAAAAAATAACCAAGGAAAATTTTTGGAGGAATTCCTGAAAGAATCACCGGAGAAATTCTTCGATAAATTTACAAAGAATCACTTAAACAGTAGAACAGTTCACTTTGTCATTTCTTTGATTCTCAAGAGTTTATCCCCATATTTTGATAAGCATGAGGAAAGAAGCCACTGGTCGAAATTTCAAATTCATTGAAATTTAGAGATATATCAAATCAATTTTGTGTTTCAGAGTACATTGAAACTAACTGCTGAATGAGCAGATAAGAGTAATCAATGAAAATCTCAACAATCTGTGGGAATCTATCCACGGAGCACAGTCGAGCGAGATGTGATAGGTACTGCTCAAAAACCTCCCAGAAACGATTGGTTAAGGTTTGTAAAATGTCAAAAAATGTCATTTTGTAATTGATCAATTTCATTGCCCCTTTTTTTCTCCCCGCTGTTGGTGAAATTTAGCCTCTGCGTCCAATAAATAATCGCCCCTATTAAGCAATGTTTGTCGATGACATGACATCGTAAATCCAACATAACTATCATTATTGAAGTTTTATGCTCACGGTCGGAAATTTGTACAAAAAACGGTGGAACTGAAAAATGTCACGACATTTTGCAACATTTTCCAACCCTGGATTGGTTTCATGGGAGTGCCATAAGCTGTCAGAAGAGAAGAACGTTGCAAGAAGTTGGATGGTAGAATGTGGTAGGTATATAGAAAATAGAAATTGGTACAAGAAAGTGAAAGCAACCGAGAAAAGAATTCACCGTATTTAGAAGGAAGATGTAGTATGAAGAAGAAAATAATATGCGTAGATTTGACGAAACTGTCAAATACGTGCGGAAACAGCTTCGTCTTGCGTTATGAACAATGACGCCACTGCCAGTGGAGCGAGCTATTCACACTGAAGTCCGGAATACAGAAGTTAGGCAAGGTTGTTCAGTGCCGAAACTACCGGCACCAAGCTGCACTCAGTACTGATATTTTCGGTTCCGGTACTACACCCCTACAAGTAAGCTTACGCACAGCTCAACAAACAAGAGCACATAATTGCTACCTATGTGCATTCACCAAAAACTTCTTCTGCCCAGGTAGTTCCTTTTTTACCGAATTGTGAATACTTCAACGGACGGACCACCCATACAATTCACTAGTTACTCCGGAGTATATGGATGACGGCTTCACGACCTGACACAACCTGGACAACGGGTCCAGAGCAGAGGAGCGGGACAACATGGAAACGGGGAATTGTGTGCTGTAGTAAAACGAACAAACAAGCCATGATGCGAATCAAGCCGTCAGGTTTCGCAACTGAACAAAGAGAATTTGTTTGTGCGACTTTTTGGCAGGTTGTTGTTGTTTGTATTGACACGCTCATCTTCGTCGGATTGAAAGGCAAATAAGGTGAACTAATCCCCAGCGGTAAAGGTTACGTCGTGCTAGTGGTGTACTTCCCCATGACATCTCTGCACTATACATTATCCAGTGACCCCGCCCAAAACTCCGCGCTTCCGGCAAACGGTATCGATTAGTGGAGTTGCGCGATTTTCAAACTCACGCAAAACTTGCACCAGGGGTCATTTCATCACTCGTGTAACCGCAAATTGAAGCCTTCACCCAGACAGAGCGCTCGCTGCTGCATGCAATTGGTCGCATTTCGGTACATTGCGTTGGTTCGGGGTCGTCAGTTGCATTTCCAGCTTCTGACGACGAGACCGCGACCGGTGCGGCAGCAAGCGGCGGCGGTGCTTGATGGCACGCGGTGATTCGGACTTAGGTAACGGTTCATTACAAAACCGCGCAGTGCATGCGCATTGCGCATATGGTGATCTAGTCTGGTTCGGGGTCGATTGATCGCTGCACGACCGACCGATGATGACACCTTGTGCAATTTTGGTGGCGCTTCCATCGATCTCTTCTACTTCCTCGAAGTTGGCCCATGGGTTATGGAAGAATCACACGGTTCGTGGCTGACATACGATCGGGCACTTCCATAAGACCGCAGAACTGAAACTCACCGCATCGTCGCTAATTCAGTGGCAATATAACACATTGCTTGGAGGTACCTAAGCCGAAACCACAAAAGGGGTGCTAGAAATCTATCCGGTGCTTGATTTGAAAGCGAAAGCATGTGAGTACCTTATAGGTAGCTGCGAAGCGACAACGGCTTCGGATTTCAAGTATGGTTTTGCCAGGTGGTTGGACTGCGTAACACCCAGCGCTGCCAATTCCGGCACTTTTGTGGGTGATTGAAGTGGGTACCTACATATGCTATACGGTGTTTGGTGGTGGTGTATGGTGCCTGAGGTAGGTACATTAATCAATGCTTCCAAAGTACTTCCGAAACATTGCAGACGAATCGAAGTGTGTTAACCGCAACTATCTTGATTGCAATCTCTTGAGTTTGTACGGAGGTAAAATTTTAAATTAATTATCGTAAGCCAGAATAGATGTTTTCCCGATAAAAGTTATACAATAGCATACATTTTAGAGATCATCCAAGAAAAGTGACTTCTGTACTACTTTGCTACTTTCAGTTCTGAACACCCATGGTGCTGCTTAGGGCCGAATTGAATGATCTCCATTCTGGGCGATTATCCGCCATTGCCTTGACCTGTGGCCAGGTGAAATTTCTGTCGACTTGCTTGATTTCGTTGTTGAGGCTGCACCGCCATGAGCCTCTGGGTCTGCCTCTGCTGCGATGTCCTGCTGGGTTCCAGTCTAACACTTGTTTGCAGATTTCGTTTCCGCCCCTGCGTAGAGTGTGGCCGACCCACCTCCACTTTCGCTCCCGAATTTCTGTCGCTATTGGCTTTTGATGACATCGACGATGGAGCTCCACGTTGGAGATCCAATTGTGAAGCCACCATGCACCAATTATATACCGCAGGCATCTATTGATGAGGACCTGCAGCCGTTGAGTGTTCTCCACTGATACACACCAGGTTTCACTGGCGTATAGCAGTACAGATTTCACGTTCGAGTTGAAAATTCGGATTTTGGTGCGTTGACTAATTTGGTTGTTTTTCCATACATTTCTTAAACTCGCAAAAGTAGCCCTCGCCTTTTTGTTCCGTGCACCTATGTCGATCTTGGTGCCGCCATCGGCCGCCATTTGGCTACCAAGGTATTGGAAGCTTTCCACATTCTCCACTGATTGCCCAGCTACCGTATAGCTGGAAGGGTTGACCTTGTTCACATCCAACGGAAGGTGAACTTCACGGGACTTTCAGAAGCGTTCCAAAGCATTTCAAGGCGTTTCAGGGCGTCGTTTCAGAGGTATTTTAGGGGGCGGCTTCAGAGGCTTTCAGGTGCGTTTCACATGGATCTCATTTGTGGTTCAGAGGTGTTTCTAGGCGTTTCAGGTGGTTTCAGACAGGTTTTGTGGGGCTTCAGAAATTCAGGTGAGTTTCACGGAGGTTTCCTGGAAGTTTCAGAGGCGTTTCAAAGCGTTCCAAGGTGCTTAGATGCGTTTCAGGGCGTTTCATGGCCTTTCTGGAGAGGAGGTTTAAGGGTGCCTTCAGAGGGTCACAGATGAATTTGATGAAGGTTCAATAGGGGTTTAGAAACGTTTCAAAGAGATTCAAGGCGTTTCATGGCGTTTCAATGCGTTTCAATGCGTTTCAGGGCGCTTCAAGAGGATTGAAGGGGGCTTCAGAGGCTCACAGGTGAATTTCATGGGAGTTTCAGAGGCGTTTCAAAGCTTTTCAATGTGTTTGAGGGCATTTCAGAAGGTTTCCGATGAGGGGGTTTAAGGAGCTCGCAGGTGAATTTCACCTTGATGGTTTCATGAACGTTTCAATGGCGTTTCAAAGCGTTTTAAGGCGTTTCAATGCGTTTCAGGAGGTTTCATGAGGGTTTCAATGGTGTTTCATAGCGTTTTAATGCGTTCCGATGCGTTTCAGGAGGTTTCACAGGGATTTAAGGGGGCTTCAGAAGAGTTCAGGTAAATTTCACTGAAGTTTTATAGAAATTTCAGATGCGTTTCAAAAGGTTCCAAGGCGTTTCAAGGCGTTTTAATGCGTTTCAGGAGGTTTAGGGAGCATTAAGGGGGCTTTAAAGGCTCGCACGGAGGTTAAATAGGGGCTTCAGAGCCGTTTCAAAGCGTTTCAAGGCGTTTTAGGGCATTTCAGGAGATTTCACTGGGTTTTTAGGGGGCTTCAGAGGCTCTCAGGTATTTTTAAGGAAGTTTTATAGGGGTTTTATAGGTGTTTCAGAGCGTTTCAAAGCGTTTCAAGGCGTTTCAATGTGTTTCAAGCCGTTTCAGGAGATTTTACAGGAGTTTTACGAGGCTTCAGAGGCACTCAGGTGAATTTCATGGAGCTTTTGTAGGGGTTTTAGAGGCGTTTTTCTGCGTTCCAAGGCGTTTTAAGGGTTTTCAATGCGTTGCAGGGCTTCCCAGGAGGTTTTAGGAGAGTTTTAGGGGGCTTCAGAGGCTCACAGGTGAATTTCTCGCAGGTTTCATAGGAGTTTCAGCGGCGTTTCAAACCAATTCAAAGCGTTTCAAGGCGTTCCAAAGCATTTCAAAAGGGCTAACAGGGCCTCGGAGGATAATCGGGTTTCATGGAGGTTTTGGAGGCGTTTCAAAGCGTTTCAAGGCGTTTCAATGCGTTTCAGGTCGTTTCAGGATGTTTCAGAGTGGTTTCAGGGGGTTCAGAGGCTCTCAGGAGAATTCGATGAAGATTTCATTGGGTTTCTAGAGGCGTTTCAAAGCGTTTCAAGGCATCTCAATGGTCTTCAGAGCAGTTTCAGGGGAAAATATAAGCCCATTTAACTTTTCCTCTATTGCGTAAATCTCTTAGAGACAAACAAATACATTAGTAAATCCGATGACCTATACTCAAGGAAGTTCTAGCAGATCCTCAAACTGACAACAAGTGTTGAATTAGCCTAAGGTAAAATACACGTAAATGAAAACTTTGAAAAAAACAAACTGACAATGAACTCACCACTTGATAGCACATAGCTACATGAGGCTGTGGAAGCATAAACTTCATTCATAATGTTACAGTTGTAGATCAGATGGCCTTAGCTGCAGGGGGTTCTCGGGTACTCCTATACAATCATAGAACCCACCACGTGATAGAACATAGATACCTGGAGCTGTGTGAGTATAAACCTTATTCTTTATGCTCTCAGATACAACTAGTAGCCTTCGTAGATTCGATGACCTATTCTCAAGGGAGTTCTTGGAGACCCTTAAAGATACTTCGAACTCAAATCTTGTTGGTCATAGTCACCTGAGGTTGTGTGAGTATGAACCTCAGTCGTAAATCTCTTAGAGACAACCACATACGTTAGTAGATCCGATGAGTTATACTGAAGGAAGTTCTTGGAGATCCTCAAACTGACAACGAACTCATCACTTGATAGCACATAGCTACATGAGGCTGTGTAAGCATCAGAAGGCCGGCTCCAGGGGCGCGTTATCCTACATTTGGGACATTTGTGAGGCGGTGTGAGTATAAACCTCATTCTTAATGCTCTTAGATACCGCTAGTAGCCCTCGCAGATTCGATGACCTATACTCAAGCGAGTTCTTGGAGAACCTTAAAGAATCATTGGTAGATCCGATGATCTATACGCAAGGAAGTTCTTCGAGATCCTCAAACTTGCAACGAACTCATCGCTTGACAACACATAGCCACATGCGGCTGTGTAAGCACATATTTCATTCATTGGAGCATAGATCACTGATTACGCTTGTAGATTAGATGGCCTAAACTCCAGAGAGTTCTCGGATATTCTTAAACATTTAACACTTAAACACTCCGTAAACGTTCCTTAACTCTTAATTCTGCTTTTTTTTTCGCAAAACAACTTTATCAGTAATCTAGAGTACTCCAACTGCTCTGAACACAATCAAATTCCATTTAGGTAACGTTACCTAGATGGAAGGACCTAAATAGATTCTACCTAAATGGATCCTACCTAAATGGAGGTTTCACTGTACTGTTTTGCTAGTTTATCCAGGTCGATCGTCTGCTCCAAAAGCTTCAGGCTATCAACGGTTCTGATTTCCGACAACTGTAACTTCCTTTGTATCCCAGGTTCTGAAATACTCAGCATAGCTATTTGTGTTGAAGCAATCTCCTTGTCGATTCCGGTCCACTGCATGTTCAATATGATAGTGCTTTGCCGTATACTCTTAGTCCATCGGCTCTAGCTTGCTCCCGGAGGCTTGCTGACGATCCATCATTCAAGAACGCATCGGTTACTTCATTACGTTTCAGAACAGAGAACCAGGGGTTGCCAGAACTGGAGAACAGAGGTCTCCAGTTTGCCTAGTGGTTAAGGCTATGGATCTCCAATCCGGAGATGGCGGGTTCGATCCCGTTCCGGTCGGGACGCGCTTTCCACTTCCTTCAGCTGCTGCCGCTTCGCATATCATTTATTTGGCATTACATTTTAATCATAATAAAACTGAATCAAATATTCTTCGCCACACACTCGGTCCATGGCTTCAGTGCTTCATCTTCAGCTGCGTCGCACATTAATCAGCTCGTTCTGCACCTAGTCCGCCCACCTTGCACGCTGCCCTCCTGGTTTTCTTGTACCATCCGGATCTCTTGCTAACACCAGCTTTGCAGGGTTGTTGTCCGGCATTCTTGCAACATGCCCTGCCCACCGTATCCTTCCAGCTTTGGCCACCTTCTGGATGCTGGGTTCGCCGTAAAGTGCAGCGAGCTCGTGGTTCATCCTTCTCCGCCACACACCGTTCTCCTGCACACCGCCGAAGATCGTCCTTAGCACACGTCACTCGAAAACTCCGAGTGCTTGCAGGTCCTCCTCGAGCATGGTCTATGTCTCGTGCCCGGAGGATCACCGGTCTTATTAGCGTTGTTCTGGAGCCCGTAGTAGGCCCGACTTCCGCTGATGATGCGCCTACGAATTTCACGACTCACGTTGTTGTCAGCCGTCAGTAAGGATCCGAGGTAGACGAATTCCTCCACCACCTCGGTGGCAGCTCTGCCACCGTTTTAAATGTTCTGGCAATAATGTCCATGTCGTCCGCAAAGCACACAAAATGACCGGATTTTGTGAAAATCGTTCCCCGGCTGTTAAGCCCGGCTCGTCGCATCACACCTTCCAGAGCGATGTTGAAGAGTAGGCATGAGAGTCCGTCAGCGACGAGATTCGAATGAACTGGATAGTCACCCGAAACCCTTACGCAGTTTTGCACAGCGTCCATCGTTGCTTTAATCAGTCTAGTCAGCTTCCCAAGAAAGCCGTTTTCGTCCATGATTCTCCATAGCTCTGCGCGGTCGATACTGTTGTATGCCGCCTTGAAGTCGATGAACAGATGATGCGTTGGGATCTGGCATTCACGGCATTTTTGGAGGATTTGCCGTGCGGCGAAGATCTAGTCCGTTGTAGACCGGCCGTCGATGAAGCCGGCTTGATAACTTCCCACGAACTCATTTACTTTAGATGAAGGGGACGGAAGATGATCTGGGATAGCACTTTGTAGGTAGCATACAAAATAGTGATTGCCCTAAAGTTCTCACATTCCTAATGATCGCTTTTCTTGTGAATGGGGCAGATTACCCCTTCCTTCCACTCCTCCGGTAGCTGTTCGGTTTCCCAGATCCTGACTATCAGCCGTTGCAGACAGGTGGCCAACTTTTCTGGGCCCATCTTGATGAGTTCAGCTGCGATACCATCCTTACCAGCTGCTTTGTTGGTTTTGAGCTGGTGAATGGCATCCTTAACTTCCCTCAGCGTGGGAGTTGGTTCATTTCCGTCCTCCGCTGCTCTGGCGTCGTCGTTTCCTCCGTTGCCGTGGTCTCTCGTGCCTACGTTCTCCACGCCATTCAGGTGCTGATCGGAGTGCTGCTTCCACCTTTCGATCACCTCACGTCCGTCCGTCAAGAGGCTCCCGTCTTTATCCCTGCATATTTCGGCTCGCGACACGAACGGCACAGCAGTTCCATTTCTTCGCACTCCGTTTCTTCCAGGCGACGCTTTTCTCCCGAAAGAGGCGGGGCTGCTTTTTCCGCTTCTGTTTATAACGTTCCACGTTCTGTCGGTCCCTTGCTGCAGCATTACCATCCTCGCTGCGTTTTTCTCCATCAAAACCGTTCTGCACTCTTCGTCGAATCATTCGTTCCGTCGATTCCGTTCCACGTACCCGATGGTGCTCTCGGCTGCGTCGTTGATGGCTGTTTTCACTGTACTCCAGCAGTCCTCTAGAGGGGCCTCATCGAGCTCGCCCTCGTCTGGCAACGCGGCCTCGAGATTCTGCACATATGCTGAGGCAACATCCGGTTGTTTCAGTCGCTCTAGGTTGTACCGTGACGGTCGCCGGTACCGTACATTGTTGATGACGGAGAGTTTTGGGCGCAGTTTGACCATCACCAGATAGTTGTCGGAGTCGATGTTGGCGCCGCGATAGGTCCTGACGTCGATAATGTTGGAGAAGTTCCGTGAACGGAGGTCTGAGAATCCAGTTCGCAGATTGTTGCGATATGACTCTTCCGTTGGCAATGAACGTTGCTGGCGCTAACGCTTGAAAAAAAAAGGCTTGACTGAGGATATCTCGAGGATATTCTGACTTTTTGTCCACTGTTTTTTTGTCCCAAGTGGCAGCACGAAAGAAGCTGAGTCGATCTTCGATAGAACTTGCTGTATTGCCCCCATTGGCACAACAGTCCCATGTGAATAGGAAACCCAGCAAACATGGGACTGTTATGCGAATAGGGACAGTGTAGATCCGATCCATTTCAGGCATCGACTCCCTACAGATTTATTCCTGGTGATCGTATAAGCTATTTCTGAAGAAGGAAATGTTTAAATTGGATGAAAACAAACGATTTTGATGTCGATTCTCTTTTATCTTACCTAGCGCCTCTACAATGAAAGTGCATTCGAGTTCATCAATTCTAGGCGGACTATTCGTAATCAGCATATTACCATACAAAAAGTTTGATGATGAAATGGCATCTAGGAGATGAAGTTTATTTCATTTACAGTAAAAAAAATGCAATATTTTTTCCACTCAATTTAGGGCACGCTCCTCCCGGAAAATATACTAGCAGCCACGCGCCTGATCAATAATTCCGTACACGTACATTTCCAATCCAACCTGCAACCTGGTCTGCATTCTAATACCTGTTCCATTTCTTTCTCTCACGCACAGCTGTTCCCTGCGTCGTCGTCGTGACCGCCGCGCTACAACACGCTGACATCGGATCGATTTCCTAGTGCACAGGCAAAGGCATCAGTAAGTCATGACCGTCCGAAACACCTGACGCCGGGACTGCAGAGGATCCCGCACATCGAATCCATTCCAACCCGAACGTGTGCAACGTGTGTGATCGATGTAAAACATCAAGTTAGTCAGTGCTCAATCGATCGTTGCGTTGCCGCGGCGCGTTGTTGTTGTGTGGAAAGGAGGAAACAAACCAAACCGCGAAGGTGATCCACTTCTCTCTCCATCTCTCGTCGGGCTTCGTCGCACCGCGACCGCGCACATCAGCTACATAGTACAGTACTAGATACAGTCCACCGCATGTTTGACTAGGGGTTGCTCATCAGTCAGCACAGCAGCGTCACGCTCAATCACATAACGCGAACAGCAAAATTCCATTCCACAAACTGCGATCGCTGTCAGTCGCGCGTCCGTCGGTTGCATGACTTCAATTGACTAGAGTACATGGTTCATCAACGACGACTACGACGACGGGTACAAACGATTTTCCGATGCTAGGTGAGAACTCTAGAACAATGGCCCGAACCCCGAGCGCTAATGGCTTCGCGTTGTTTGGGGTGTGCAATTAGCTAGACGCGCGATTTTCATCTAGATGAATTTGAGTCTGACTAAACACTGACTGGCATTCGATCGGACTAGGACTCGGATCGGACACCGGGACACCTATTGACGACGGGGCCGTGCTGCTGCTGGATGCGCTTGATCTTCGTTCGCACGTGTGACAACTGCGGATTGGAATGTGTGCTCGTTCGGTCGGTGTTCAAGTGCAAGCGGACGGTGCTCTAAATTGACGAATTACACGCGTTGCATAGTTCGCTGGGAGCAAATAGTCACAACAATAGAAGATCGTTTTTTCTTTTGTTCAACTGTGCGCCGCGACGACGACGCCCGAATCGCGACGCGAAGCCACGATCATCGCCGGGCGGGACGGCGCGTGAGGTTGCATCGCGCGAAGATCAGTTGGAACGAACGTCCGAGCGATATTTGGTGTGCAAATCCAATGCTCTCGTCGCGTCTTTGCGATCGGTACGGTAGCGACGACGGTTCGCGTAATTTTCGAAAAAAGCCGAAGATCGAGAGCATCGAAGAGAGTGGTGATCGTCGCGGCCGACGTCGAGGTTTGGTTTTAAACTTGTTTTCTTTTGGTTCTTTTATTTTTGGCTTGGTGCGGCGGAGTAGGGGCACGATCGCGTGGAGATCTCAACGCCACCGTCTGCTGCAGTGAGGCGAACGTTCGGAAGAAACGACCCGTGGTCGTCACCAGTCTTCGATAGTGAGTGAGTGAGTGAGATTGTTTCGCGTTCGCGGCGCGCGTCCAGGTCTAGGCCAAGTGACAGTGACGGATTACTCAACGGCGGTGACATTCAGGTCTAAGGGCGTGCTTGCTGAAAAGTTAACGGGAAGGTTTCGGGTGGTTGTGAAAGTTCTGGGTCCTCGACGGAGCATCCTTCAGAGCTTATCCGCGGCAAGTGAGTGCCCACGCAACGAAGATCGCGGGCGCGTCACGACACGTTCCGATAGATAGTAGGTGTGCGGTTTTGAATCGCAACGAGCTCAAGGAATCTTCAAGGTGCAAACGAGCGAAACGATAAGAAAAGCGAACGTGCAGCGGGTGAAAATCTCTCGTAATTTTGACGGATAAGAGAAGCGTGTAAAGTGAAGCGATTGATAACAACGGCGCAGAGGAGTGGGTGCAACAAAAGTGAAATTAATTGATTTTCCGTCCAATTGGAAGGTGAAGAAGGCCCGACGCTTAAACCTGTTGAGGTATTAATTGAAGGTGAATTCGGATGAACGTGGTGCCGTACGCGCTGGGAAGCAGCAGTGAATTGATTGATCATCGCTTGGGAGCCGACTCAATCGTTAATTCGTGATAATCGACGCAGACAACATCACTTTGGGCCCGAAATTATACTTGAAAAAGCTGCGGAAGCGCAGCGAAGAGAAAGAAGCAAACGAAAAAAAAGTGCAGTTAGATAACCCAGTGCAGCGTTGGAAGATTTGCAAGTGATCCCAGGATACCCGTGTAGACGACAACAGAAGAAAAAAATATCCAGAGGAAGAGTTCCACCGAGGAAGGAAAATAAGTGAAGAGTGATTTGGAGTGCCTTTCGTTGACGTCGTTGTCATCGTTGTTTGAAGTGTTCCGGTCCTCCTCCGGTGGAGTGTGAAATCAATTCAGCGCTTTTGGAGTGCGTTTTTTTGTGAATGTTTCGAAAAAGCTTGTGTGGAGTTTTTCCGTCAATTAAAAGTGACATCAATCGTTGAGGTGTGTGTGTTTTACGGGCGCAACGCATCGCTGGAAGCAGGTAAGTTACGGATGTGGACGATGTTGAACAAGCTTGTTTGAGGATTTATTTTTTCATTAGGTAGTTCATGAATGTTCAATTGATTTGGAGCTACTGGGCTTCAAGATTAGAGAGGAGCTTCGCCTGAGTGATTATATTGTAGTTAGGTAATTCTTAGGTGTGTTCGTTCGATGAAGCAGTTCATATAACAAATTCGGCTTTTAACACATAACATCAAATCAAACTAGACGTGTGCGCCGAAGCAGTTTTCACCGGCGGCGGCGGTTATAGTAATTTGAGGCAGCGGCGGCGGCGACGCCGGCGCCACGCCGTTCGCCCTATTCGGCGGCGGCGGCGGCGGCGTAATCGGCGTGACGATATATTTTTTGGTGAAATGCTAATAATCCAAAATTATTATTATTATTATTATTATTATTTATCTGTATTATCGAGATTTTTAGACCTAGGCTAGTTCATCTCCGGTAATACAGAATAATATGTTTGCTTTCAAAGCAATCGTCTATTTTGCGTGAAAGGTGTAAACGCTTGTGTAAACGTATGTATATCAGAGATTTCAATAAATCCTTGCAAGAATTATGCTATAAATTTTAGAGAGAATCCTTGAGCATATTTACCAGAAAATTTATGAAAGATTCCTCTCGATAGAAATTTACAACGTCGCTCGTCTCTTCTTGGGATAGTTTTTCTAAAACTCATTTTAAATCTGTGCTGTCATGGTAATACCTGATTTTTTTTAGTCCTGTTAGGGTTCTTTCCAGGAATTCCTCGAAGGATTCTTTCATCCGATTCTTCAGGAATTCCTCCTCCAGGGGACTTCCCGGAAGATCCTCAGATAGTCCTCCACGTTTGGGATCGTAAACTTTTCTACAGATTTATAAAAAATCTTCCTTCATGAATTCTTTCAGATTTTTTTTCCAGCAAAGATTCTTTCAGCAGTTCCTTAAGAAATCACTTCAGGATTTATTTCTTGACGTTTCTCCAGGAATATCTTAAGAATATCTCTTCTTGGAATTACTGCACAGCATTCTCCAGTTTTCCAGGATATTTCTGCAAGACTTTTTTTCAAGAATCCAGAGGTATGTCCAGGAGTTCTTCCAGGGTTTGTTCTAAATCATCCTTCAACAATTCATAAGGGGATTTATTGAAGAATTCTTTTAGTACCTTTGTCTGCATTTTTTGCACAAATTCTCGATGAATTGTTTTCAAGAATTCTTCCAGAAACTTCTTCATGATTTAATTCAGAAATTCTTCAAGGATTTTCTTTAAAAATGCCTTCAGTGATTTTATCAGAAACTAGTCCAAGATATTTTTCCTTAAATTATTCCAAAAAATTATCATTAAATTTTTCTAGAAATTTCTCCAAAACCATCTTAGGAGTTTTTTTTTCTTACCCTGTTGGGGATTTTAAACTACTGCGTCCAATTAACTGAACTTTTGTGGTGAATCTATGGAGGACTATTCCTGGAGCTCCTCCAACGGTTGTTTCTGAAATTGTTTCAATGAAATTAAATCTCATCAGGATTTTATTTCAACATTTCTATAGTAATTCTTTCCGATAAACCTCCAAGAATAACTCCTATATGTGTTATAAAATTTCATAAAATATTTCTGTAAATATCTGTGGAGTAATATCTCAAAGAACTTCCGGAGGAATCTCCAAAGGAAGCCCAGAAAATATTTCTGAAAGATTTGCAGGAGGCATTCCAAAGAGAAACCTTCTAGTCATTTCTTCGGTAACCCCTGACAATATTTTCCAAGGGATTCCTTGGAAGAAAATCGTTGGAAAATGTTTGAAGTAATATCTTACTGTCATTCATTAAAAATCATTCAACTACTGAAGTGATATTTCAGATGGCATTCTTTAGTAAGCTTTAGATGGAATTCATGGAAGAATTTCTGAAAGAATCCTTGGAGGAATTTTTGAATAAATTGTTTATCTAATTCCTGAAGATTATGTGAAAGAATCCTAAGGAATTTTCTGAAATAATTCTAGAAAGAGTTACTAAATGAATTTCTGGAAACTCTTCCTTAAGAACCCCTTGGTGAAATTTCTACAAGGATTTATAAAACATATTAAGAAAAAATCCGAGACAAATCTTTCAATAAAATTCATGGAGGATGTTCGGAAAGGAATTCGTGAACATAGTTTTAAAAGAACCCCTGAAAGAAAAACTGGAGAAATACTCAAACTTCTGTAAAGGTTCCTAGAAATTTCCAAAAGAATATATGTAAAACTTTCTAGAAATTGTTATTGAAGATATATCTTTATTTCTTAAAGAATTCAAAGAAAAATTCTTAGTGGTATCCTTGGAAGAATTTCAGGAGGTATTACTGGTAAATACGTTAAGGAATACCCGGAGTAACTCATGAACTATATGATTTTCTTTTCAGAAATCACTGAAAGAATATCTACTAGAATTACAAAACAAAATTACGGAAGAACTTTTGAAAAATGTCCTAGAGACACTCCATGAAGAAGTTTATAAAAGAAGCCCTAAAAGATTTTTCGGAGTATCCGATAGAGGAATTTCTGAAAGAACCCTGGAATATCTGTGTAAATATAATTTGTAGAGTTCGGAACCACTCGCCATGCTTTGAGGAGCGAGGGGTTCCGAAGAATGTGATAATTTCAGAGGAGTTCTATAGAAAAAGTGTGCCATAGAACGGAAGGGGGAGGTATGTTGTGTTGAAAATTGATATTTTTGCGTGACCTTATTTATGGAATTTCCTAATAAATCAATGGCGCTATTTTAGGAGGATCTCCATAGAAATTCTTTGAAAAAATTATGGAGAAACTAAAAAATATTTCTGAAGAAACATTTTTTTTTAAGAATCCCCTGAGAAATGTCTGAAAGAATTCTGGACTTTTTATTTCCAAAAAATAAAACCCTGTTAGATTGTCAGGAATCCATGGGTGGTTTTATGAAAGAATCTCCGGAAAAATGTCTGAAATAATCCATGGGGGAGTATCTTAAGCATGGAGTTTTTTTAGAAGAACTCATGGTGAATTTTCTGGAGGGTCCTCTTTAGAAATTTGTGAAGATTGCATGCAATATATGCCTCCAAGAATGTCATTCGTAAATTGCCATGCAAATTTTCCAAGAGATATGTGGGAGTATATGTTTGTGAACCTAGATCACTGCCAAGAATTTTGTTGATTATTCGTTATGGTTTACAAAAGAGACTTACTTTGTACGTAAAATAGAATAAGTGAGGATATTCAAAGTATTGCTGTTAGAAATCACTAAAGTAAACCACATAAAAATGTTACAAAAGATAGGCAAGAAGAACTTCAGAAAAATACAACTAATATATATACAGAAGAAAAAACAAAAGAAACTGTTAAAAAATTGCTATCAGGTTTAAATAGGTGGTTCGTAAAGCGTTGGTGAATAAAAATCTTTGTCGTTTTCTCATCGGCGTGGGAAGTTTTGTTCGGCGGCGTTGAAAAATATGAACAGCGGCGCGCCGAGTCAATTTAACTGGTGGCGGCGGCGTGGAAAAATCGTCGGCGACGGCGGCGCGGCGCGGCGGCGCACACGTCTAAATCAAACACCGTTGAGACATACACACTTGGAAAAAATCACCGACTTCGGTAATTTTTTTACCGAAATCTCAACCGTTAAGTTTTTTACCGGAAAATTCGGTGACGTTTACCGAATTTCGTTAAATTTTGACAGATAAACGATAACATTTTACCGAAATTTGGTAATTTTTACAGGATTTCGGTAAAAAACCATTACCGATCGCTCAGCTTTTTATAAAAAATCTGCCATGGATGACTTCGGAGTTTTATCTAAGAAATTTTCAAGAATACTTCCATTGATTCCTTCAAAAAATTCTATGTTTTCTTCAGAATTTACTAGATTACCCCCAAAATCAATCTAGGAATTTTTAATATAACATTCCCTATTTTTTTTTTCGATAGATATTTCTCCACGAAAACCATCACAAATTTCTTTCGAAAAGCCTTCCACGGATTTCTTTAATAAGTACTTTTGAACATGTTCCATGATGATGATGATTAACCTGGGCTTGTTAGGGGAATATCTGTAAATAAAAAGAAAATCGGGTTAAGTACGGTTCCATGGATTGCTTCAGAGTTTCCTCTAGAATTTCCTTCGAATTTTCGTTAGAGGATCCTTCAGAAATTTCTTTAAAACATCTTCAATAAAAGCTGCATGAATGGTTTTCTTAAAAGTTGCTACATATTTTTTTAGGAATCCGTACGAGAATTATTTCTAGAAATCGTCCACAGATTCCGTGGAAGTGCTTTCAGCGATTCTTTAAGAAAATCAAGGATTCTTCCAGAAATTTTTCCAAGGATTTTTTTAGCAAATCTTTCACAGACTCCTTCAGAAACTCTTCCAAAGATTCCTTCAGATCTCAGATGTTCTTTCAGAAATTCTTTTAAAAATTCCCTGGGAATTCTTCCAGGAATGGCTTATGAGATCCCTCCAAAAATTTGTTCAAGGATTCCAAGTCCAAGGGCTTGGTGGTCTAGTCAGTGGCTACCGCTTCTGATTCGTATGAAGAAGATCCTGGGTTCAATGCCTGACCCGTCCCTTTCCTTCTACTTTGTAACTTTCTGTTTACTTTCTCCCTCCTCTCTCCATATACAATTCATGTATATTCACATGTTTATAGCCATCGCTAGAACAGAAACGGGTTGAAAAATCCGTTTCCTTGCTTCCTAACTTTCACAGCAGAATGTCAATCTATCAGATAACGCCTGCAAGTTATGCAATCATGCGAACTATGTCGCGCATTTTCAGAATAATATAACACACAATTCTATCATCTTACCTTGGCATTCACACACCAATGTGTGAACTCTCTGCCAACAAAATCCCACCAACACTCCGACATCCGCATGAATTTGTGCAGATGCAGAGGTATATTTGGTCTGATGTGGATACAAACGATTGCAATCATCACTTCCTTTCCCTTCCCCACATTGACCTGCATCCTGACGTGACAGGCGCCATTGTCGTCTAAAAATAGAAGATCACCTACGCTCGCACACTGAAGATGCCTGCTAGTCCCCGGCAGATATCTCATTGCTTCCTTGTGTGAGTGTAGCTGGTCTGGCAATGCTGGAGTAGCAACTACGGGCGGTCAATCAAGCTCAAGCCAAGGATTTCAAGTCGAAGGAAATCTTGTATGTTTTCTTCCATAATTTTTTCATGGCTTGCTTCAGAACTTACTCCAGGACTTTGACATTTATCAATGTTTGTTTCAGAAACTCCTCCAGCAATTTTTTTTCAGAAATTCTTGCAGAGATTCGCAATGGATTTTTTCCAAGGCTTTCTTCGAATATTCTCTGATGAATATCTCAAGATTTTCTACAGGATCCGTAGGTAGGTTCCTGTAGATTATTTTTGACACACCATCGCAAATGACTTTAGAAATTCTTCTTAAGACTCGTTTGAAAATTTCATTGAAAATTTCTTCAGAAATTCCATCATAATTGTCTGCGGAGATTATTTTAGACATTTTTCAAAGATTTCCTAATTAATTGTTTAAGTGGTTTCTCCCGAAAATTTCCCAGTTATTTATTCATAAATTCGTTCAGGTATTTGTTCAGTTCACCAGAGATTTGTGTAGCAATTGCTCTAGGGATTCCATTGAAAATGCCCATATGATTGTGTCCAGAATTTTTTTCAAGAATATTCCCAGGAAATCCTGCAGAAATTCCTCCGGAGATTTTTACATTACTACTTTCACTTATTCAGGAAGGAATTCCTGCAGGAGTTCAACAAAGAGATTTTTCCAACTATTCCTCCATGTTTCATCCCAGATATTTATCCGGCATTTCCTCTTAGAATGACTCCTTTAATGCTTCCATGGAGACCTTAGGACTTTTTTTCCAAAATATTTCCAAGAAATTTCTACGGAAATTCGTTTAGCAATATCTCAATTTTGTTAATCGAATCTTTGCAAACGTTCATCTATGCGTTTCTCCAAATATTCCTAAAAGGGTTTTTTTTTTCAGAAATTCGTCCACGGATTTCTTTAGGAATACTTCTAGAAAATCTTCCAAGACTTTTATTTTCAAGGTTTTTTCTAGGAAATGCAAATCCCTCAAGAATATTTTCTAGGAATTCCACCAATGGTTTCCCGAGAAGATTCTCCAGATAGTTCTGAAGTAATGCCTCCTAGGATTCTTTCAAGAATTGCCCTTGCATTTCTTCTAATATCCTTGTAGAGATTCAGACAAACGTGCATCCTAAGATTTCTGTAGGGATGCTACTGTTCAGAAATTCCTTCAGGGTTTCTTTTGGAAGTTCGTGCTAGGACTCCGTATGAAATTCCTTTGAGATGAAATTTTAGGGGTATCTGCGAAAGATTTCTTTAAAAGCTCTTCCATGGAGTTTTCAGAAATTATTCTAAAAATTTCTTCACAATTCCTTCAGGGATTTCTTTAGAAATTCTTCTCAGGGTTTTTCCAAGCATTCTTTGAGTAATTCTCCTTCAGTGATTCCTTCAGAAATTCCTACCAGATTTTTTTTTTCATAAAAACTGCTCTTGCAGTTCCATCTGAAATGTCTCCTGGAATGTCTTTAGAGACCCTGCAGAATTTGTTCAGTAATCTTCCTGTGTTTTCCAGAAGTTCTTACAGAAACTACAAAAACATTACTGAATAATTCATTAAGGAATCTAAGAAGGAATTTCTAAGAAATCTGAAGAAGATTTTTTGAAGAAATAAATCTGTTGTAAGAACTCCTGGAGATGCCTTTGGAAACTTTGAGAAGAAATTCTTGGATTTGTTTTTTTTTTAGGAATTATTCCTGAACAAATATTTCTGAAGCTGTAGTTATCTCTTGATCAATTCCTGCATGAAAGCCTACGATAATGCCTCTGAGAATACCTGAAAATCACCTTTTGGGATAAAAAAATCTTGAGAGACTTCTGAGGGAACTCTGAAAGTAATTTAAAAAAAAATACTACAGTTATTTCTGAAGGGATCTTTTTATAAATGTATTCAGAAATTGCAGACAAAAACACTGGTCGAAGTTTTGAAGAAATTCCTTAACATATTCATGAGATAGCTCTGGGAGATTTTCAGCAGGAATGCTTGTGAGATCTGCTGGAGATATATCCTAAGAAATTCTCAGAAAAAAAAATCTTATGCAATTCCTGAAGGGATATCCTGGAGGAATGCTGTAGAGAACCACTGAAGAAATTTAAAAACAATAATTTTTGATTGAATCTTTTTAATAATACCTGGAAGAACTGGAAAACCCTTGAAAACATCATTGCAAATGCTTATGTATAGATTCTAGAATCCTGATTATATCCAAAGCAAGAAGCTTGAATGAACTATTTGGAGGAACCCCTCCCGAGCAGAGGAGAATATCAAATTCATAACAACAGAAATACATAACCTCTTTTTATACCATAACTTGTTATTATTAACATATCGAAGTAATACTTTTTATAACATATTTTGTTGGGCAATCTTTTTTTGTTATGATAAAGTTTTTAAGATTTATCCACTTAATAACATTTCAATAATATACTTTGTTGAAGACCAAGTATTGTTATCATTCTACTATTGAAAATGTACAAATATGTGATGAATTATAACACAGCAATAACAAGTTTTCAAATTCACTGCAAGATTCATTGTTATTAAGTTGTTATTTAACCTAACAAAACATGTTATTACATTGGTCTTCCAGGAATATTTTTTTGTTATGATTTTTGTCATTTTGCCGCTTATGACAGACAAGTTTATAACAAAATTAGATATGTAAATAACATAAAAATTACTGATTCCATTATACAGTTATTCTTTATTACACCAACGAACCTAACCTCAAAATGACTGACAATTGGGTTGTTTAATGAATAAAATATTGCTATTTTTTCTAGCCTAATCGAAAGAGCTCATTTTTCTGAGTATAACGTGGTTTTACTGGATTTCAACACCTTTGTTTTGATGGTTAAATTAACAAAACAGTTTTAATTTTCGTGGATAGATAAATCGATAAAATGACAGTTCGACTCGAACAAAAAACATCCCCATACAAACTTTGAATGCATTTTAAAAATAGTTCCCGGACTCCAAAAATTATGAAATTTTGGATTTTGACTAATATTTGGGTGGAGAATCTGATTATTAAATAATCTGGATACCCCTAAAGAACCCAATTCTCAGGTCATTTTGACAGATGTAACATGAGCATGAAAAGGACGGCAACAAGTTCGATAAAGTAGAGTATATGATCCGTCTTTTTCGTGCATGTGTGTGGTCTGTCAAAATGACCTGTCAAGTGTCAAACATTTTCATGGCTAGCTTTGTTGGTGTAATGAAGAATTATGCCAAAATGACATATATTATTATGCTGTCGATAACTGAAAAAAACCTCTGGAGAAATCCATGTTAAAATACAGAAATTTTATAATGAAAACCTTAAAGGAGTTTCTCAAAGAATTTTTTGTGCAATAAAATCTCCTGGAATTGCATCACACGTCTATGTTGCCCTTTACAGGCTTGTTCTGGTACAACTTAACGTACTGGGAAAAACTTGTAATTTAGAAGACTCAGAATGTTGATTAATTGGCAACTTGAGAGATGAAATTGTGAAAAAAAATCGCGTTCTCGTGGGATTCGCACTCACGAATTCGTATTTGCTCGATCGGCGCTTTAACCAACTGAGCCACAGATCAGGTAACGGTTCTGCGGAATAGAAGGCCAAACTAACTCCGAGCCCACACCATGAACACTCATATTTTCACAATTCCATCTCTTTTCGGCTTAGAAACCAGCCTCTCAATACGCTCGCAGATGTGCCTTCTAATTACATATACAAGCGAGAGCGAATGTGTTGCCGGTGTATATTTAGTATGGCGTAGGCCCGAAGTCAGTTTGGCTTTCTGTTCCACCAAACCGTTACTTGTTCTGTGGCTTAGTTGGTTAAAGCGCCGGTCTAGCGAATACGGATTCGTGGATCGAATCTCTCCAGAACGTGATTTTTTTTTCACAATTTCATATCTCAAGTTGTCAACTAATCAACATTCTGCGTCTTCTAATTTCCAAGTTTTTCCTAGTGGAATATCATAGTTTGAAAAAAAAAATCGTTAGGAAGAATTTCTGGAGACACTCATAGAAATCCCTTAGAAAAACTCCTCCAAAAAACATTCATTTTTAAGAGGAAATCCGTTTGAAATACATGAAGGAATGAATACACGCATTAACTTATTCAGCATTAGATATTCTCTTTAAAGGATTTTTTTTGTAGGAATCCCAGGAAGAATTTTAAAAGGTTTTTTTGCGGAAACCCGTGGCTCAGCTTCAAGATGACAAATTCCTTGAGTAATTTTTGAAAAAGTCACAGAAAAAACTACTGGGGGTATTTCTGAAATAATCCCAGATGACATTGTCCAAGAAATCAATGGGTGGCCCACACTTACATATATGAAAAACAAAAATTTCTAAAAATGTCTTACCTCCTAAATCAGTTGTTTTGGACGCCCAGAAGCTACGTTAAAATTTTTAGCAAAATCGGTTGAGCCTAAGGAAGCGCTCAAAACGCTTGAAGTTTGTATGGGAAAATTTGGCGAAATGTATGCAGAAATTTTAAGCTTTCGAATTTTGCCGCTAGGTGGCGCTGTAAGCGTTCAATAATCAAACCCTTTGGTATTATTGTAGGTGACTATATGCCAAACAACTTTGTCGAAGACCGCGAAGGAATCTGACGCCTTTGAAAAAAGTTATACCTTAGGCATGTCTGAAACATACTGGAGTAGACACGAAATGTTGCTAATTGACAAATTGAAAAATGGAATTTGTGAAAAAATCGCTTTATGGTGAGATTTGAATTACCACTCCGTATTCGCTAGACTGGCGCTTTAACCAACTAAGCCATAGATCAAGTAATGATTCTGCGGAATAGAAAACCAAACTGACTTCAAAGCCACACCGTAAACATTCCTTTTTCACAAACCCATCTCTTTTTCGGCCTAAATGCCAATCCACAGTGGGCACAAACGCGAATGCGTTGTTGAATTCGCTTATTGCTATACTCAAAGGTCGGGCTTGAATGGAATAATTCTATTTTTATTGAAGCTTCGCTGCAGACGTAAACCTGAACCGCGGAGACGAACCAGCCTCGGGCTGAAAGTCTCGATAATAAAGATAAAAAAAACCTGAACCTGGACACATTACTGTTCGACCTCAATGTGTTTGTTGGTTATACGTCCTACTTTATTGATTTAAAATCATGTAAGTCAATGATCACAAAATTGTCAATTCGTAAATAAAATGTAATGTTCAACGATATTTTTTCCTAATTAAAATTGACAGCGAGCTAATCGATCTTCTTCCACTTTCGAACGCGTGTCGCATCGATCAAAAGCGCATTACGCATTGGCGGGCGTATTGGAAGAAAAAAAAAATACCGCCAATATTCAAACGAATCGAAACACGTGCAATCAGAATTGGGAAACCGCCTTGCCGCACCGCACTGTGCGTATTATGCAAGCCTTAGAGTGAGTGCCGCTGCTGAAGAAAGCAACGAAAGTTGCCGTAGTCAAGCCACCACCGTTTCAGCGCCAACGTCAATATCTAATGATGGAGGTACTGAGCCCTAATTAGCCCGTGAGATATGGGTGCACTGCGCGTGGACCTCATCGTCACCATTATCTCAAAGTTTTAGTACAGACAGACAGAGTCTTGCCTCATCAACAAGTTCGATGTGTTTTTGAGTGCAGCACTTTGATGAACTACAAGTGAATTTAAATAATTAACTTTAGTCGGGCATTGCGGGGTCATTATGAGCCAAACAGGCACGCTAAGCGTACCCTACGTATGCGGCGTGAACGTTAGCTAATGCACGAAGAAGGCCAAGTATTACGAAATGTATCTCTAAGTAAGGTTCCAGACAAGGTAACTCTGAAACTATCTGTTTTATTACCGGTCGATCGAGAAAATTTTTGTCGCGGAAATTTCCGAGTTCCTTGGACATGCATATTGTTGGCTACAAAGTAACTTTACTTGAACGCCGAGAGGATAGTAGAGCACCATCTTCGTCGGTCTTGGTGGGCGATGGTCTTCCAGTTTCCCCGAACGTGTAGGGATCGAAGATCTTCTTCAACTGGGTGCAGCCAGTGCGTTCGCGGCCGCTCATGAAATCGTCGACTTCTAACTGGTTTCCTGCTGAATATTGTTTTCGCTATTCTTTCTTCCGACATTCACACTACGTGTCCAGCCTACTGAAGTCTGTCGTATATTATCCGTCTCGCAATATTCGCATTGTTATACACTTGGTACAACTCGTGATTTACGCGTCTGTTCCACACTTCATGTTCTTGTTTCCCTCCGAGAATTATCCGCAGCACTTGGTGCTCAAAAATTCCTACAGATTTTCGGTCTATCTCCTTTAACGTCCACGCCTCGTGATCGTAGAGGGTAGCCGGACGAATTAGCGTCTTATATAGAGCGAATTTCGTTTGCGTTTGAAAGTTACGGGACCTAAGCTGGTTACGCACGGTCCGTGTAGCTGCCGGCTTAGAATAGCACTACGGATCACCTGTTCCGGGGGTAAAAGTCCACCAAACAGGTAACCCCAATCCAAGGTGTCAGGCGACCCGTGCTGAGGGATGAATGGTTGAGGGGGTTTAAAAGATGCTCAATCTTTAACGGAGCCCGTAGCGTGGGTAGATCGCCTTTTTGGGTTGCGTTGCGGTGTTAGATCTACCAAACCGAAATCTAGTGTCGTCCTATTTTTCAATTTTGGAATATGTGTTCTGATAATTATAGGCATTATAGTATTTAGTCCTTGTTACTGGTGTTGTGATGACTTCCAGTCTTTGAACAAAACTAAGTTTACCAACTTTACTTTGCATATAGTTAAAAACCTCACCATCTGAGGCTAAACTCAATGCAAAGGAAATCAAATTGGGTTAGGGATCCATGTATGTACTAACTCTTCGAAGACTGGAAAATGCTAGTACGCAAGGAACATACTAGAATCCTTATTACTGAACACCTGTTTCATTGTTGGAATGATATTGCTGCTAATGTTAAAACCCGGGTCCTAAACTTCCTACTGGGGAGAATTTAGCAGTAAAACAAGGGTGATGCTAGGTTTCCGATGCATGACCAATATCAGTACTCTTGTTTTGTTTTCTAAGAAAACAAAACAAAAACTGTATCAAAATCGATACTTTATTGCCCCTCAATGGCAATTGAGTAATGCGACATGCACTACACTAAGGATACGGGTAATGTCACAATAGATCTAAAAACTGGTCGCAGTGACAAACCCGAACAGGAATAAAAAAAAAGCTGGTTACGCAATCCGTAAAAGGCCATAGGGCCAGCTGCAATACGCCGTTCCATTTCACGGGAAACGTCATTGTCACATACATGATAAACAAATTCTTCAACAACTTCAAACACATCTCCATCAATCACTACCTCAACACTAACATCATTACGCCTGCCTTTGTCTCTACCAGATATCATATACTTCGTCTTGGTAAGGTTAATCGCCAAGCCTATCCTCGCTGTCTCTCTCTTCAAGGGATCATAAGCTTTTTCCACTGCCCTACAATCGATGCCGATGAGATCAATATCGCCCGCAAAGCCAAGAAGCATGTGCGACCGTGTGATGATAGTGCCTTTCTTCTGCACGCCAAACCCTTGAATCAGTCCTTCGAGTGCAGTGTTGAACAACACATTTTTGAAAGAGCATCACCTTGCTTCTCCATCCATCCAAGGCCACAAATGAGGTAAACACTTTGTCTGCGATCCGAACACTTGATTTTGATCCATCCAACGTTACGCGTATCAGCCCTTGTATCAGCCTAATCAGTTTCGCGGGAAAACCATGTACGCTGCTTTAAAATCAATCAACAGATAGTGAGGCTGCAAATTATATTCTCGAAATCTATCTAGTATCATTTTTAGGTTAAACATTTGATCCGTCGTTGATCGGCCGTCACGAAAACCAGCCTGGTAATGGCCGACAAAGGACTCTACAAGAGGTCTCAGTCTGTTGAACGCGACAGTATCTTATATGTCGAATTTAAAAGGAGAAATCCCCCTGTAATTGACACACTCTAGTCTGTGCCCTTTCTTGTAGATTGGGTACATGAGTCCATCCAACCAGCTGGTGGGTAATTCTTCATCGTCCCAAATCTTTACAATAATCTGGTGGATTGATTGATGTAGCTGCTCGCTTCCGTGCTTAAGAAGTTCGACCGGTATCTCGTGCTTTTCAGCTCCTTGAGGGCCTTCTTCCAGTTTTGGTGGTTCCACTGCTTGGCCGTCAACCATTACGCTTATACTGTTCCTGGGTACTGCTTCACTGCTACAATTCAACAATTCTTCGAAGTGCTTCTTTCACTTAGCTGCCATCGTTGTTTTGTCTGTCAGCAAATTTTCTTCCCGGTCATTGCACATGGCGACCACTGGCGTAGTCTTGTACCGCGCACTATTACTATTGACAGTTGCATAAACCTCCGTAAATTGTTCCTGTCCATATTTTCTTGCGCTTCAGCAATCACACTCTCTTCGTGCTGCCTTTTTTTTTTTCTGCGGTGGATTCGATTCTCTGCTGCTCTTGCCACCCTGTATCGCTTCCTATTGAGCCGGGTACCGGCCACTAGCATTCGACTTCTTGCGGTATTCTTTTCATTCGACACTCCTCGTCGAACCAACCATTACGTTGGCGTCGCTGAGCGGTACCTATCACCTCTTGGGCTGTTGTTGTTACTTCTTCATGGATAAACTCCCATAAACTGTTGACATCTCCAGATCCGTTGGTCTAACCTATCCTCTCGTTTAGCTTTTGATACTCCTGTGCAGCAACCCTTTTGGCTGCCAAGCGTTGGATATTGAAACGCATCGTTCTGTTGTTTTTTGAACTCGTGACGCTGGATAATCGCGTCCGGATTTTTACGGCTACAAGATAATGATCCGAGTCAATGTTCGGGCCTGTGTAGGACCTTACATCTCAGATGTCCAAAAAATGTATCCCGTCGATCAGTACGTGGTCTATCTGAAAGCAAATTTCACCATGCGGGTGTCGCCAGGAGTGTTTTCGGATATTCTTACGTACAAAGCAGACTGTACTGCTGGTTGCCATTTCATGCTTAGCAGCAGCGAATGTCACAAGGCGCAGACCATTATCGTTGACAACGGAGAGAAGGTTTTCCGTTTCAATGACAGGTCGAAAGAAACTTTATCTACCGATCTGCGCATTTTCATCTCCGATGACTATTTTGCCATCTTGTTTTGGGCACTCTCCGTAAGCTTCGTAGCTCCGTAAGATCTCTTAGAACTCATCCTTCATGTCATAGGCTTTATCGTTAGTTGGCACATAGATGCAGATCAGGCTGTAATTGGAGAATTTGCCCCTCATCCTCAACACGCAGATTCGGTCGCTTATCGACTACCACCGAATAGCTCGCTTCATCTGTTTCCCGATCACTTTGAAGTCAACTCCTTACTGCCTTATCGCCGCCGCAGTAGTCAATGTGGTACTTAAGGCGAAGCTGGAAGTGTTTTCTCATTTTTTCGGTTTTTAATTTTTTATTAAATAACGAAGCAATATTTTCAAAATCGGTTTTCGTGCGCATGTAGAGTATGGATCAAGGTATCTTCTGGATTTTTTTGAGGTGGAAAATGTTTTCCATTTTTGCAGAAACCATTTTTTTTTTGTGAAATTTTGTTCAAAAATGGTTTCTGCAAAAACGAAAAACATTTTCCACTACAAAAAAAAAAATCAGAACATACCTTGATCCATACTCTACATGTGCACGAAAACCGATTTTGAAAATATTGCTTCGTTATTTAATAAAAAATCAAAAACCAAAAAGTGAGGAAATGCTTCCAGTTTCGCCTTAAGAGAAGTATTAGTGAAGGGATCCACCGCTTGGAATTCGCGTTTTCCGGTTTTGGGCCAGCGTTTCTCCTGGACAGCTGCCAGGTTAACGCCGACATTCCGCAGTTAACGAGCCGGAGCCCAACACGTGTGAGTTCATTCAAAGTTTCCACGTTCCAAGATCTGACTTCGTTGTCCCTCATTCGTTGCCGGGTCTGTTGCCGTTGAATCAATCAGTTTACTCTACTATTGCTTTTTTTTTTTGGTGTTTGAAGGTTTTCAGCAGGCTACCCTACCGGGCCGCGCTGCCTACATCGCGTTGAAGCGGCTACCTCTTATGCCTGACGCGATACAAGATTTCATACTCAGTCGCTGGAAGCCAGAACAGACGCTGTTTGAGCCGCACCTCCTTGGTGAACAGACGCTCGGTACGTACCTCCTCAATCTAGCTGAAGTCAGAATGACACCAGTGCCCAGGCTGCATTACCAGCTAAGCACACAACTCTTAGCTGGCGGTCTTTGTCATCGCTTGACCCGTGGAAGCATGAGGTTGGAACTTGTGAAGATCAAAGCTATGTTGGACGCTCTCCTTTTCGACTCACCGTTTTACAGCCCACTTTACTGCACTGGAAACCACCTTCAACAAAACCATAAACCTCGCGTTGAGCGCGCTATCGCACAGTTTCGTAACCGCGACTTCCACCTGGTGCTGCTGGTACTTTTATCACTCGACCGCTCGCTCTCATCGGATGCAATAATATGAATTACATCCGATTAACGCAACTCCCGATCAGCCAGAGGCATGGGATGTAGTCAGCAACTCCGCTGGGTGGTAGAAGGGTGTCGTCGAAAGTGAAAGCAGCCACCGACCTATACCGGCCGGTGGTGCTGCAACTGCGCGAGTTTCGTGTTCGGACGTGGTCCAGGCTTCTGAAGATCACCGCTCTTCTGCTGTGGATGTGGAGTAACCACGATCAAGCTCATACGCTATAGCGATTACGTGATTCTTGATGCCGCCGGTATGCGTGAATCGATCCTCTCCTCTCGGGGCACGGCGGAGGTTCGTTTGGGATCTAGGTAACTTGGTTGCAGCGCAAGGTTGTAAAAAATTGGACCACAACCGCTGCCGAAAGCGGAAGTCATGCCGCGCCGTTTTTCGGGTTTCACTTTTTTTCTCTGTCTCTGGATCGTGGTCGTGGTTTGCAGACACGCATGGTGATACCCACTTTACCTGGCGCAGGCTGTTAAATTCAATTTTATGTTGCAGCTTTTGTTTTAGCACTTTTTAATCGGGTGCAGCACCCGTGATATTTATGTGCATAGATATAGCGAAAGTGTTGAATGCGGTAGCAACTGGCAGAGAATGCACATTGTTCGGCTCCAATGTACGGAATGTGCGAGAGTGCGGGTGTTTGCGCTGATAGAGGCAACTTTAGGCCAGTAGTGGGTCCTCTCCTGCTGTTGTTAATAGTGGTGAATCAAATTACCAGTGACATCTATAATTGGGTGATGTTTTATTGGAAAGTTTTATGGCGATCACTGCGCGGTCGGTACCTAGATGAAATAATCACTTGCTTTATGGGACTTTCACCGTCATTTGAAATGGAAACCAAGTCAATCGAGCGAATGGTTTTTATCAGACGAAAATTTCACACACGGCTGCCAAGCGTGGATGATGTGGATAAAATGCAATATTTGCTCATCTGAAAAATAAATAAAACGTCAATTAATGTACTGTTAGAGTTATCCATCATAGTGAGGAATATTTCGTTTTTATAATAATATACGAAAGCTATCACTGACTGGATGGCTTTTATTGTTCTCTCGAACTTTACTGAACACTGCATGTGTCAACCTCTGCAGAAGGCTTCGCCCCTCTTCTACGTTCAAGAGTTCAGCTGAACCAACGTTATTGCTACTGTTCACAAGCCATTAGCCCACATCCTTAGTTTCTTCGTGTTTCCAGTTCCCATAGAATCCGCCCATGGGACCACCAGCCTGGATCAAGGTCAGCGCCAGCCAGTGACGGGAACCGTCCTGACTTTCCCTTTCGCGCGAACCACTTCAAGCCCATCATTATCAAGATCTTGAGGAGCACTTGGAAACACAAAGCTTACCCACGCCCCGTTTCTTGCGGCAAATTGGGCACAATCACACCATTCTCGAAGTCTAACCGGTTAGCAAAGCCGCTTCCTAGAATGGGCATCCCCCTAGCAACTGGAAGAACCAGGGAGCCATCGACTTCCTAGATAATCACCGCCGCCGCCGCCGTCGGTCACTTCCCGCAATCGATCGCGGGGTTCCAATTATTCCAAGAAATGGAACTTGAAGTTGATACCATCAAACCCAACGGCGGCGTGTGACGATCCCTACCAGTCAGGACTTACCCGGTCACTTACATAAAAATTCAATGATCGTCGTTCGGAGCATGTGCAGCAGTACGGTGTATTTAATCTACTGTAACTACCATAATCTTATTCCAATTTAAGTGCGGACCGGGTCTTAATTACGCTGGAACTCCATTTATCACCGCTGTTCGATTGCGGTAGAAGGGGCTTTGCGACAATGGAAGAACTAATGTAGTTCATGAGAAAATCGAAGAAGTACATGCATTCATTTATTTGCTCAACATCACATTAAGGTAAGATATAATCAACAATAGTACGCCACAATACTCGGTTTGTGGCTGCCACTCTCCATCCTCGGTCACGCCCAACGGCTTCTCGGTCAACGCCTTCTTGCACCATCCGGATCAGTCACGAATAGCAGCTTTGCAGGGTTTTTTTCAGCATTCTTGCAACATGTCCTGCCCATCGTATCCTTCCGGTTTTGGTCACCTTCTGGATGCTTCGTTCGCCGTAAAGTACAGTGGGCTCGTGGTTCATCCTTCTCCTTCACACCGCCAAAGATCGTCCTTTGCACGCGTCGCTCGAAATCTCCGAGTGCTTGCAGGTCCTCCTCGTGCATGGTTCATGCCTTGTGCCCGTAGAGGACCGGTCTTATTAAAAAAAAACCTGGTGCATCTTTTTAGACCGCAGATTCTTCTGAAACTCGTAGTAGGCACGACTACCACTGATGATGCGCCTTCGTATTTCCCGGCTAGCATTGTTGTCTGCCCTCAGTAAGGATCCGAGATAGATGAATATTACTACCTAGACGGAACAGGTCGTGTTCGGTTCCGCCTGCTAGCATGTACTTTGTTTTTGACGCATTCACCCACAGTCCAACTTGATAAATTTCCACAAACTTATTAACTTTGGATGAAAGACGACGGAAGTTGACCTGGGATATGACTTTGTAGGCGGCATTTAGAATTGTAATCGCTCTGAAGTTCTCGCACTCCACCTTACCACCGTTCTTGTCGATGGGGCAAACGACTCCTTCCTTCCTCTCCTCCGGCAGTTGTTCAGACTCCTACATCCCCGGCCAACTTTTCCGAATCCATCTTGATTATTTCAGCTCCTAAATAGGTGTTTGTAGTAGTGCTGCTTCCACATTTCGTTCACCTTACGTCCGTCAGCCACGAAGTCTTTTCGGGATGCGTTGAGCTTCTGGTAGAACTTCCGTGTTTCTTATGAACGGCAGCTCCATTTGTTCATATTTCGCTTCTTCTTGGAAGAGACAGATCTGCACTTTCCGATTTTTTTTATCGCTTCACGTTCTGTCGGGTCCCATGCTGCAGCATGACCGCCGTCGCTGTGTTCTTCTCTTCCAAAATCTCTATTCTCATCGTCGAAAAAATTGTATTTTTTTTTGACTCTGTTCCCCATACCTGAAGTTGGTCTCAGCTGCGTTGTTGATGGCTATTTTATCGTACTCCAGCAGTCCTCTAGAGGGGCTTTATTGAGCTCGTCCTTGTCCGGCAACGCTGCGTCGACATTCTGCATCTGTGCGATGGCGGCCGTCGGTACCGTACGCTGTTGATCGCAGAGAGTTTTTGTCGCATTTTTACAAACACCAGGTAGTGGTCAGAGTCGATGTTAGCGCCATGATTGATTCTAACGACGATAATGTCGGAGAAGTGCCGTCCGTCAATCAGGACGTTGTCGATTTGGGATTCCGTCTGCTGTGGTGATCAACCCTTAACAGCCTTAGACGAACTACTTTTTTCAAACAGGTACTCTTCAAAGACCATTCAATCAACGTTTTGAAACCAATTTTTAATTAAATGCGGTTAGTTGGTCTTCCAATATCTGGGTGTGGCATCGCTCTGACCCCTCCTCCCTTTCAGGGTATTGAGAAACGCGTTGCCACGAGGGTATTTTTCGGCAAATTTATTGAATTTCACGCATACCGTTAAGGAGCTACCGGATGTGGCCACCGGACATGATCTCTGGAGAAACCCCTTACTACAGTATACTGGAGTTCACATACATAATCAATTCGTTGTAGCTTCTTGTATTAAGTTCAGTGGTATGGTGTCTTAGAAGAGTTTGTTCTATATACTTAACACTTTAGGGGGATTCACTAAACAGCGTAAACCGATTAAACTGGTTAAACATCGCGATCACCAAGGCAATCTTCGATTATATCATTCGCAAAATAATGAAACATTTCAAATAAGCAGAAAATCATGGCTTACGCAGCAATTTAGTCTGTTTAGTGAGTACCCCTTTTATTTTGTAATTTTCTCCTTTGTGATTAATCCACCTAGGACGATAGGAATTTACTTTTCTTGAAAATGAATATAGCGTATTGGTGTCTTCTGCAAAGTTGCAGAAAAATGTATTTGCCGAACAAACTATCACCTCATTTGCTTAACTTTTAAATGCTTTGTGTCATTTTCGTGGACGACCCCTTGTAATAGGTTTTGCGATATAACTTTTTTTTATAGATTTTTGGAAACTTTCAAGTGTTCTCTAAAGTTGTTCTTTATAATGAGCAATACACCTCTTTCTGCTCCCTCTTCCATCCTTTTCTTTCTCGTGTTTGTTCTGAAGAATGAGGAAATGAATGAAAAATGATGCTAGGAAACATTCATAAATTTCTGGTAGAATCCACCAGGAAATTTGGATTAGATTTCTCAGGCAATGTCTGCAGGGATTCCTTCAGGACTTTTAGAATGGCGTCCAAGAGCAGTTTCTTGAGCAATGCCAGCTAAAATTGTTTAAAAAATCTCAGCTAGAATTCCTAGGAAAATTCTAGTAGGTATTTCTAAAGGAGTCCTACAAGAAACTTCTGAAGAACCTTGGAGAAATCTCTGGAGACAATTTTGAAGGTATCACAGAAGGAATATGTATAAGAATATGTTTAAAATTCTTCGAAAAAAAAAACTCTGAATCGATCCAACAAGAACTGCTAGAGGAAGCCCATCAAACATTTGTTGATGCATTCCTAGAGAATTGTCTTTAGGAATACCGGATGGGCTTCTCTCTGGGATTCCTGCTGATATTGTTGAAGAAATACTTTCAAGAGTTCCCTCAGGAACTTCTCCTGGTATTCCTCCAGGGAATCCAACCCAAGTATTTCGCCAAGAATTTCTTCATGAATTCCTCCATGTATTTTCCAAACATTTCCGCAATGGTTCTTCCAGTGATTTCTCCAAGGATACATTCAGATTTTGCTCTCAAAACCCTCCAATATTGTCTGCAGGGATTCCTCCAGAAATTCTTACTGAGACATCTGAAGAGATTTTTCCATTAACTGTTCCAGAAAATCCCCCTTCGGATTCCTCCAAAAATTTCTGCAAGGACTCACCCAGTAATTGTTCTGGCATTACCAAAAGGATTTTATTGCTGGGATTCCTCCAGTAATTCCTGCTGTAATTTATTCATTCTCCAAAAAATAGGTATTCCTACCCGAGCAGAAGAGAATAGCAAAACAATAATTAAAAAATAACATAACTTGTTTTATTATTATTAACTTATCAAGGAATTACTTTTCCATAACATGTTTTGTTGGACAATCTTATTTTGTTATTACATATACATCTATTGATATGCACCTATTGAACAACATTCAAATAACATATTTTGTTATTGAACAAACTAAGTTATTTTTGTGATATTGAGAGTGTACAAATATTTGATAAACAATATCACAACAATAAAAAGCTTTTAAATTATAACTACAACATTGGAGATTAACGTTATTTACAGCATTCCGTACATATTATCAAATCATTCTAATTATTATTGTTGTCAGCTTATTATTTTATGAACACTTCGACAATAATGTCCTGTTATTATCTTGTTTTGTATCCAATTACATATAGTCGTATCCATTCCATAGAAAATTTCAGAATGTTGTAATACTTGGTGGATTAGTAGTTCTTCGGAGATTCGCAATTAGAACAACTCTATCTGAAGGGTGGTCCAAAAAATTTTGCTTTTGGTTTGTTATCAATAACTTTTGAATATCAAAATTTGTTATCGAAATATTTTCCAAATTCATGGTTATTAAGTTGTTATTGATACAAACCATACATGTTATTAAATTGGTCTTCCAGAAACATTTTTTTTGTTATGTTGTCTGTTATTTTGCCGCTTGTGACACGCAAGTTTATAACATAATGTTTAATATTAATAACATTAAAATAACTGATTTCATTGCTTAGTTATTTTGCCAAAATAACGCATTTTGTAATGCGATTGTTATTCTCTTGTGCTCGGGTACTGGGAATCCTCTTGAGATTATTTTAGGAACTACTGCTGGAATTGCTCCAGGACTACTACCTGGGTTTCTCCAGACGTTTCAGGTAGGTGTCCTCCAGGTTATTTTTTTTTTCTGGGTATCCCTCCCAATATCTGCAAAGAATCCTCCAGGAATTCCTGGAGAACTTAATTGCACTTATTTTAAGATATTCTAGCTTAAAATGCTTGTAAATCTCAACAAGAACTCCCGAAGAAAGTGTGGATGGCTTTGAAGGAATCCCTGCTGTTTACTGGATCTATTGCAAGAGAAGTTTTTCTAGAGGAATCCTTGGAGAAATCATGGCAGAAATTCCTGGACGAACTTCAGGAGTACTCCTTTGAAGAATCCTATGAAAAACCTTGCAGGGATCCTAAAAGGATTTTTTGGAGGAACCCCAGCAGTCATTTAAAATTCTTCTTAGAATTCCTGCAGGAATTCCTGATGCAATTCTGCAAAAAAAAAAATCGGCTGGCATTCTTCTATTGATTTAGCGAAGGACTCCTTCAGAAATTGTTCCGATGATTCCTCTAGGGATTTCTGCAATAATACCTCTAGGAATTCCTCTTTGAATACATACCACCATGTATTATTACTGGAATTCCTACAGAAACTCCTACCAGGATTTCTCCAAGCATTTTTGCTGTGTTTTCACAAGCATTCCCAGATGGTATTTTTGCAGTTATTGCTCTTACGAATCCTCCAGGAATTGCTGAAGAATCTCCATTAGGAATTGCTTTAGGAATCCCATTACGAATTTCTGGGGAAATCCCATCAGGCCAGAGACCTGCTTAATCGAACTAAGTGCTATAAAATGTATTCTAGATAATTAAACGTACAGTTCAACCACTCACAAATAAATAACAGCCAAGATTATTGAACTGTTGTGGTAGAACAGAATTGAAATGGCTAGTTTGGCATTGCCCGACGTTTCGGTCCCGTGTATTGGACCTTTTCAAGGGATAAGCAGTCAACCGAGGAGCTTCTTGAAATGCCATTTAGCATTGAACATTAAACAGAGATATTTTCTCATAATTTGTTGGGACTTCTTGCACTGCATACTACAGATCACAGCGAGCGACACACATCTAACCAGATAGTTAGACGCATATTTTGCGTCTGTGTACGTGTCGAGCATTCGTGCCGTAGCCTCTACAACCAACTCATTCGGTGTGGCTCGGCTGTTCGAGTGTGTGGCGACACTGAAAGATTGAAACGAAATCGTTTGCGATTTACATAATGCTCGTTTTGCCACCTCTTTGCATCTGATGGTCATCGATTGGCAATGCACGGTTCAATCGTAAGCGATTAAAATACGGTTGATAAGTTGTGATGAGCACTCATGAGGTGATAATTTGAAACATTGATTGGATCTTCCAACACCTATATTTCAAACAACGTGTTCAATTCGCTCACAGATTGTTTTTTTTTGTTCGGGTGAGCCACTGCGACCAGTATGTAGATCTTTCGTGGCATTACCCGTATCCTTAGTATTTAGTGCATGTCGTACTACTTCATTGTCATTGAGAGGCAATGAAGCATCGATTTCTGTACAGTTCCTGTTTTGTTATCCCTGAGGTGTAAGAAATCGATTGCGATGAAAAGGTTACGTTATCATAGAGATTTAAATCCCAGTGAAAGAGCGCGCCTAATCAAACACAATCCATTCGCATTCTGAGAAAAACAAAACGGTGGTACTGATATTTATCCATGCATCGGAACTCTAGCCCCATCCATGTTTTGCTTCTAGTTTAGTCCCAGGACAACAAAGAAAAACCCGGGACTTTAGGCTAGTTGCAAAACTCTGTCAAATTAGAGAATGTGTTCTGCAATAAGAATGCACGTGAGTCCTTAAATTACCAGAACTTAACAGTCCTTGATAGGTTAGTACGCAATTAGATACGTAAAGCATGTTTGTTTTCCTAACATCAAGTGTAGTCTCGGGTGGGCAAGGTCCGATTCTTTAACTATCAGCAAGGCAGAATAAATGCAATTTTAGAAATTGTAACAAGTAACAAGGACTTTATACCATGCATCCTTATTACCAAAACACATTACCCCAACTTGACAAACCGGATGTCACTAGGGTTCGGTTTGGTAGATCTTGAACCGTAACGCAACACATAAAGGCGATCTACCTACGTTACGGGCTCCGTTAAAGATCGAGCATATTTTAAACCCCCTCAACCATTCTTCCATAAGCACGGGTCGCCTGACACCTTGGATTGGGGTTCCCTGTTTAGTGGACTTTTACCCCCGGAACAGGGGGTCCGTAGTGTTATTCTTAGCCAATTGAGACAACCGCTACCGACACTACACAGCTACAGCTATCTAGGCTGATCGGGAAAAGAAGTTAACATTGATGGTTAACTTCATATGGACCCGAACAGCCGGATCACAGATTGTTACTATGAGTTGGTAAAAAGTTAGAAATCTGACAATGTTAAGGAGAACCTGAAGGGTTCATCATCATGACTAAAAATAAAATATATCGCTGATTCCATGGAATGCCACAGTGGGAAAATAAGGTAAAAAACCGACAAAGAATTCTGTAACTTTTGAAAACCACGAATGCGGTTTACGAAGTTATACTTTTCTAATGCAAAAATGTGCGGGGAATCCAATAAAACCGGTTTCATAGGCCGCACGGATCGTTAACATGCTCATTTTACCCTAATTCCCCAATTTTTTAGCCATTTTTATAGAAATTCATGTATTTTCAGAAGCGGAAATGATCTTGAAGTATGAAAACTCGACCGATCATGCTCATATATATTGCGGATATGAATAAAAATGTTAAACTTGACCGCATGAATGATTGTCATGCCCGTTTTACCATATTCCCCCAGATTATCGCATTTCTGGCAAGATATGCCATTTATCTAGGGAGAAAATCAGTAAAAATCCATCAAAATGAGTTTTTACCTGGTAAATACATTTGAGCCATCGAATATATCGGGATAAAAAATCGAACGAACTGGTTTTTGGTCATTTTGCCTTGATGCCCCAAAAATGTCATTTTTTGAACTGAAGAGCTCTGCAACTTTTGAAAACCATGAATGCGGTTTACGAAGCCATACTTTTCTGATGTAAAAATGTGCGGGGAATCGAATAAATCTGGTTTCATAGACTGCACGGATCGTTAACATTCTCATTTTACCCCAATTCCCCCATTTTTAGCCTTTTTTGATAGAGATTCATATATTTTCAGAAGCGGATGTGATCTTGAAGTATACAAACTCGACCAATCAAGCTCATATATATTGCCGATATAAATGAAAATGTTAAACTTGACCGCATGAATGATTGTCATGCCCGTTTTACCATATTTCCCCAGATTATCGCATTTCTGGTAAGATATGCTATTTATCTAGCGAGAAAATCAGTACATGTCCATCCATATGAGTTTCTACTTGATAAACACATTTGAGCCATCGAATTAATCAGGATAAAAATTTAACGAACTGGTATTTTGGTCATTTTGCCTTGATTCTCCTAAAATATCATTTTTTTTTAATTGAAGAGTTCTGTTACTTTTGAAAACCACGAATGCGATTTACGGTCATGTTTATCTAATGTAAAAACATGTGGAGAATCGAATAAAATTGGTTTCGTGGGCCGCACGGTTCGTTAACATACTCATTTTACCCCAATTCCGCAATTTTTCGTGTGTTTGATAGAAATTCATGTTCAGATGCGGATACGATATTGAAGTTTAAAAAGTCGACCAATCAAGCTCTTATATATTTTGCTGTAATAAATAAAAATATTAAACTTGACCGCATGAACAATGCCCATGCCCGTTTTACCATATTTCCCAAATTATCGCATTTCTAGAAAAATATGCTTTTTGTCTAGGGAGAAAATCGGTAAATGTCCATCTAAGAGATTTTAATTTGAATAACACATTTAAGCCATCTATCTATTAAATCAGGGAACAACAACGAACATATATCTTGGTCATTTTGCCTTTATGCCCCATGTATGCTATTTACAAAGTCATTTTTTTTAAGTTAAAATGTTCGAAAAATTTAATGAAACTGGTTTTAAAGGCCACAAGGATCGTCAGAATACTCATTTCGCTTCAATTTCTCAATTTTTTGTGGATATTCATAGAAATTAATGTTTTATTTTAAGTGGAAATGACCATGAACTTTGAAAACTCAACCAATCAAGCTCATATATACTGTCGATACAAATGAAAACGTCACACATGACCGCATGAATGGTTGTCATACCCGTTTCACCATATTCTCCCAGATTATCCAAATACTAACTGTGAATAATGTGTTTGTTAAACATTTTCAGTTTTGTACTTTTTAGGGTTAAACAAGCTATACATCTATAAACAAAATCAACAAATTACAAATTTAATAAAATTTTGTTTATTACCAATTTTAACTATCTAAAGAAAACGTGTTACGAAAATCGGTCGGAAATGCTTTTTGCCTATTTAGCACTGATTCCTCGTAAAATAAACAATTAACTTTACATAAGTGTGTAACACAAAAATAATCTGATCCGTTTTTCTATAAAAACAGTTTTTTAAAGATAAAACCCGTGAATTCTAGATGCAGCTTGTTTAACCTTGAATACAATAATTTAGATGAATTCGCAAAAAAAACGAGTTCAAATCACAATTATGACTCATGCGGGCATTAATCCAATTTACAGGATTTTTGTCTTAGAAAATTCACATCTTAGAATAAACGCTTTTGATAACATTCTGAGTTGTACAGTTATTCAAAAAAGGATATTTTTCGGGGCATTAAGGCAAAATGACCAAGAGCATGACCAAGATACAAGTTCGTTCGATTGTTGTATCCTGATTTATTAAATGGCTCAAATGTATATTTCAAACAAAAACTCATTTGAATGGGCCTTTTTGGATTTTTTGAGTGTTTATATTTCAAAGTCATTAACGCTTTTGAAAATACATGAAATTCTATCAAATCCCAAGAAAATTGAAAATTGGGCTAAAATGAGTATGCTAACGCGCATTAACCCCTTGAGGCCTATGAAACCACTTTCATTAGATTCTTCGTACAATTTTACCTAAGAAGGTTATGACTTCATAAACTGCATTAGCGGTTTTTCAAAGCATATAAAATTCTTGTACATATTCAAAATATTATATTTATATTGCGGGATTTCCAGCAAAATGGCAAGATAGTTCGTACGATTTTTATTTCCTGATGTATTGGATGGCTCAAGTGTGTTTTTCAAATAAAAACTTATATGAACTCAACAGATTTTCTGAGCTTTTATACTTCAAAGTCGTTTCCGCTTCTGAAAATACATGAATTTCTATTAAAAAATACTTAAAAATAGGGAATTGGGGAAAAATAAGAAAGTGCGATAACGGTCCGTGAAGCCTATAAAACCACTTTAATTCAATTCCCTGCACATTTCTACATTAAAAAAGTTTGACTTCGTAAACCGCATTCAAGATTTTCAAAAGTTTTAGAATTCAGCAATTAAAAAAAAAGATACTTTTTCAGGGCATCAAGGTAAAATAAACTAGATATAAGTTCGTTAGATTTATTTATCCGGTTCAAAAGATGGGTCGAATGTCTTTTTTAAATAAAAAAACTCATTTGGATGGCATTTACTGATTTTTCTTAGATGTATGCTATGCTTGCCAGAAATGCGATACATAGGGTAAAATGGGCATGACAATCATTTTGTCAATGCGGTCAAGTTTTCTCTCCAGATAAACAGCATAGCTTACCAAAAAAAAATGCGATAATCTGGGAACATATGGTGAAACGGGCATGACAACCATTCATGCGGTCAAGTGTGACGTTTTCATTTGTATCGGCAGTATATATGAGCTTGATTGGTTGAGTTTTTAAACATCAAGGTCATTCTGCTTCTGAAAAAAACATTAATTTCTATGAAAATCCACAAAAAATGGAGAAATTGGAGTGAAATAAGTATTTTGACGATACTTGTGGCCTTTGAATCCAGTTTCATAAAATTTTTCGCACATTTTAAATTTAAATAAAATATGACTTTGTAAATA
This sequence comes from Aedes albopictus, assembly GCF_035046485.1. NCBI lineage: Eukaryota > Metazoa > Arthropoda > Insecta > Diptera > Culicidae > Aedes > Aedes albopictus. The sequence goes on along the minus strand of NC_085136.1, from coordinate 300,635,479 downwards.
GCATACATGGTTTTCAAAAGTTACAGAACTCTTCAATTCAAAAAATGATATTTTTGGCGCATAAAGGCAAAATGACCAAGACATAAAATCGTTAGATTGTTGTTCACGGATTTAATAGATAAATGGCTCAAATGTGTTATTCAAATAAAAATCTTTTCTTCCTCGACAAATAGCATATTTTTCCAGAAATGTGATAATCTGGGGGAATATGGTAAAACGGGCATGGCAATTGTTCATGCCGTCAAGTTTAATATTTTTATTTATTTCGGCAATATATATGAGCTTGATTGGTCGAGTTTTTATACTTCCAGGTCGTTTCCGCATCTGAAAATACATGAATTTCTATCAAACACACGAAAAATTGCGGAATTGGGGTAAAATGAGTATGTTAACGATCCGTGAGACCTATGAAAACAATTTTATTCGATTCTCCACACATTTTTACATTAGATAAACATGACTCCGTAAATCGCATTCGTGGTTTTCAAAAGTAACAGAACTCTTCAATTCAATTGATATTTTTGGGGAATCAAGGCAAAATGACCAAAAAACCAGTTCGTTCGATTTTTTATTCCGATATATTCGTTTTTTTTTATTTTTATCCTGATTTATTCGAAGGCTCAAATGTATTCACCAATTAGAAACTCATATGGACGGACATTTACTGATTTTCTCGCTAGATAAATAGCATATCTTACCAGAAGTGCGATAATCTGGGGGAATATGGTAAAACGGGCATGACAATCATTCATGCGGTCAAGTTTAACATTTTCATTTATATCGGCAATATATATGAGCTTGATTGGTCGAGTTTGTATACTTCAAGATCACATCCGCTTCTGAAAATATATGAATCTCTATCAAAAAAGGCTAAAAATGGGGGAATTGGGGTAAAATGAGAATGTTAACGATCCGTGCAGCATATGAAACCAGATTTATTCGATTCCCCGCACATTTTTACATCAGAAAAGTATGGCTTCGTAAACCGAATTCATGGTTTTCAAAAGTTGCAGAACTCTTCAATTCAAAAAATGATATTTTTGGGGCATCAAGGCAAAATGACCAAAAAACCAGTTCGTTCGATTTTTTATTCCGATATATTCGATGGCTCAAATGTATTTACCAGGTAAAAACTCATTTTGATGGATTTTTACTGATTTTCTCCCTAGATAAATGGCATATCTTGCCAGAAATGCGATAATCTGGGGGAATATGGTAAAACGGGCATGACAATCATTCATGCGGTCAAGTTTAACATTTTTATTCATATCCGCAATATATATGAGCATGATCGGTCGAGTTTTCATACTTCAAGATCATTTCCGCTTCTGAAAATACATGAATTTCTATAAAAATGGCTAAAAAATTGGGGAATTAGGGTAAAATGAGCATGTTAACGATCCGTGCGGCCTATGAAACCGGTTTTATTGGATTCCCCGCACATTTTTGCATAAGAAAAGTATAACTTCGTAAACCGCATTCGTGGTTTTCAAAAGTTACAGAATTCTTTGTCGGTTTTGTACCTTATTTTCCCACTGTGGAATGGTTTAAAGTTCACTCTGATTGGATATCATTTTATTTTTTTTCTGTGTTCTGCCAAACAGAAATTTTGAACTTACTTCACGAAGAGCTGTTAGAATTACTGGATATTTTACATGGGGTTTTTGACCCTATTCCCGGCACAATAGGTAAACAAAATTGTTCATTGCCTAAATTTACAACGAAACGACCGTTTTCGCCTATTTCTTTCATCTGAAACAGATATCTTATTGCGTGAACTTGTTGTTAACAGTGATTGTTGTGAAGATTTTCTGCCGGAAAGTTGATTTTAAACGAGTTTACTGCACCTAGTCCAACGCCAATTCTCGGCACCAGTGCCGAACTTCCAGCAAAATCAAATGGGGAATCACTTCGGCACTCATCTTTGTGCTGCCGAAGTGCACTCCTCTGCGTGTAATATTTCAGGCCAAACATTTCAATAGATCCTATCTGCATTTGAGAGGCTCTCTTTGTTCACTTTCTCTTTCAATTATTACAATGTAATGGTACACTTTTCAACTATTTTTGCAGTACAAATCAAAAGACGATTGTTTTGACCATCGTCCAATGTAATCATAATACAAATAAACAGCTGAGATATTAACGAAAGAGAGGGAAACCAAAGAGAGCCTCTCTTCTGCAGATAGGACCTTTAGACATGTTTGGCTTGATTTGTTTTGAGCACTTGTGCGGCGCGGCTTCAGAGTGAAATTGTAGCTCATTGACTGTGGATCCCGTCGCGGAAATATTGCGGGAGATGATTACATACGGAAGTGCGTTTGGAAAATATGCGGCAAGTGATATTTTGATTTGTTTTGCTGTGAGGTGCCGGGAATTGACGCGGGTGCCCAAGTAGGGTTTCGAACTGGAAGATTAAAATATCTTGATAAAATGGTTAAGAAAACTCAATTTTTTTAAAATAATAGTTGGTTCAGTTTTGGTTCGGTTGTGTATGTTATAACGAAAATCGACAAGCTATGTAATTTTGCTTGAACATTTTGTTTAGACTGTGTATTGCAGTACAAGCAGTGTATTTTACGAGCGCACTAAAAGAGCTCCCACTTGCGATACACATAACTAGAATCTCTGAACAAGGAAGAGACCCCCAGCGAGTGAGGTACTGCACGTTCTTGCCAATAATATAGGAGTTTTTATTCCCTTCATTCCCATCGCGTTGCATGATTTTTTTTATTTATTTCATTTTCCACTTGCCGTATGATCTTTTTAAAAGCCACCGAACCTCCCTCTCTCTATAATGGTAGTGTTGCTGGCTGCTGGCGGTAGGTACAGCCGGTTACCTACAATAGTCATTATCGTCACCATCGCACCACCGCACCGGCACGTCTCGTCGAGGAAGAAGCTGCTGCTGCTGCCGATCGTGGGCCAGTCGGCGGAGTCCTTGACTTGATCATCGGCACAATCCGAGATCGTCGCTTCTAGAAGCTGCGCTGCGGCGCACGCTAGAGAGGGAGCTAGCTTGCAGCAACTTGGACCCCCGGACGACGACGTGGAGCATCTATTTACATACCGGTAAATCGTGTGCGCAAGCGAGAGTGCAAGTGCAAATACTGTGGCCTTTGGAAGCGCTGCTGAGGCGCTTTGGATCATACCTACCTACTCTCGGAAACGATGATTCCATAATGGAGTGATGATTAGTGGGATGATTTGTGTGTGGAACAAGTTGCGCTCATGACGTTGGAGCCGTCGGGGAGGCTGAGCTAACCATACATACGTAGGGATGGGAGCAGTACATATCCGGTTCTGGGTAGATTTGTGTACCTAGTCTACAAAGGTCAAGGGGGATGTACGCCTTCGAAAACGGTAATCGAAGTAGGACAATCATGTCTGATCATGGTTATTTGCTATGGAAACGATTCTGCAGGTCTGGTCCATTAGCTCTACGGGGTCAATGTGAGGTGCGGACTTCGTGAAGGATGTAGAAGTATATCCACTATAACCATGCTAGGGCCTTATTGTCTGGAGGGCTAAATGTCCGCTTCGTTATCGGATGGTCAGAGGTTCACCATTCTTTTCCGGCCAATATACCGATTTCATGCTACGGATGACTGTTTCTATCTCCTACACTGATGGAGCTTCGGTGTTGACACGGGTAATACGTTAAACCCTAGGTGGATCATGCTGAGGTGTTGATGATGAGGCCAACACTTGAAAAAGGTCTCAAAATTGCTCAAACCAGCGTTTCAACTTGTCAGCTGGGTCGGTCAGTAACTGTCCTGACGTGTTTTTTACGGGCATCGTAGCATTCATCTTGGTCCCACTAAGGCGACGCGACGTGAGACATCGTAGAGGAGACGGATGTCACCGGTCTTTGCGGCTTTCTCGCCTTCGTCGGCTAGAATCCGCTCACGCTCTTTCATCTCGTCTACATGAGCGTTTCACTTCCTTCTCGAGAGTCGAAAAGTGCTGACGGGCTACGGCTTTGGCTTATCGTGTTTTCGCTCGCTCTATCGCGGCTTTGGCGATCCTTCTTCCTCCATGTATCATCTGTGATTCATTGCTTCCTTCGGATGCGTATCTCACCCAAATGATTCTCGCCGGTAGCGATGAAGGCGTTCTTGATGGCGCTCCATTGATCTTCTACGCTTCCACCTTCTGGAATATTCGCATCACAGTTATCTAGCTCCTTGACGAAGGACGCAGCGCCTTCCAGTCGGCGTGTGTAGAACCGGCGCCCGATTTTATACTCCTGTCGATAGATCCTAGCAATACGCAGTCGGATCACGCCGATTAGGAGATGATGGTCAGACGCAATGTCGGCGCTACGTTTGTTCCGCACATCAAGAAGGCTTCGTCTCCATTTTCGGCTGATGCGCATATGGTCCATTTTATTTTCCGTGACGCCATCAAGGGAAACCCATGTCACTTCATGCACTGGTTGATGAGGAAAGAGCGACCCCCCAATCATCATGTAATTATTACCAAAAACTCTGCAAACAGCTCTGCGTTCTCGCTCATTTCTCCGAGATCATGGCGGAACCAACCCTTGCGTTGAAGTGGGTCTTAAGGGGATTTCGGAGGCAATTCAGGAAGTCTTAGAGCATGTAGGCTGGGTTCAGATGCGTTGCGGAGGGTCTCAGGTGCGTTAAATAGGGTCCGAGGGAGTTTTAGGGAGATTTTTGAGGCATTTAGTAAAGTTTCAGGGCATTTTCGATGGGATCAAGAAGCGTTGCGGATGCGTTTCGGGAGAATTTTCGAAGGTTTCCGAGCGTTTCAGGTGCGTTACATGGGTTTCGAGGGGATTTTAGGAAGATGTTTGAGGCATTTCAGGAATTTTCAGAGGATTTTCTGAGACCCTATCACAATATCTTTCAAAACTCCCCTGGAATGCCCTTTGATATAAGGGTGTTCTTGAAACCCTTGATACGACCCTGACCTGAAATGCCTCGAAATGCCTCGAAATGCCTATGAAACCTCTGTAATCACATTGAAACGCCCTTCTAGTCATCATAATCATTTGAACATGCCTCCGAAACTCCTTTGGACGCCTCCCTGAAACGCCCTTGAAATCTTTAGCCATTAAAATGCTCCTGAAACCTCCGGAAACTCTCAGAAATGCATTGTAACGCCCCCCAACACCCTTGTAACGCCTTTAGAGGCTCCTGAAACCCTCTGAGTTGCCCATAAAGCCTCTTAAAACGACTCCCAATCCTCCTTACTACTATTGAAATGCCTCTGAATTCATCGTAATCCCATTTAAATGTCAAAACCTGACAGATCGTCCTTAAAAGGCTCCTGAAATCCCCTGAAACAACCCCTTGAAACGCCCCTGAAGACCCTTGTAACCCCTTCTTCCAGGTTCTCTGGGGAACATTCGAAGTTTCACTCGGGATTTCTCCAATAGTTCTTCGCAGAGTTACTCGCAAGATTTCAAGACAATTATCCGGAAATGTCTTGTGAAAAGATTAGGATGGGTTAAATATGATCCATGTAAAACACGCAAAAAATGCGGCTGAAAATCCAGGAGTAACTATTTAAAAAAAAATCTCAAAATCATTACTGAGAAAAATACCGTGACAATTTCCGGTAGGGATTACAAGAAGTGTTCTGAAAGCAATCTCGGGAAAATCTCAGGAGGGTTACTGCAAAACGAAATCCGGAACAAATACGAGCAAAATTTTGAGAAAAAAAAACGTGAAAACTCCACAAGACATGTCAGAAAATGATCCTGCAAACTCCGATAGAAACTCCTGGGGAAAATCCAGGATAAATACAAAAACATAACTCTTTAGACTTTCCGGAAGCAAAACCGAAAGGAATCTTTCAAGAGACGGGCCGAGAAAACTCCCAGAAAAATCCTTGGTTAAATTTCAAGAAAAATCTCGCTAGAAAATTCCTTACGAAACCCCGGGGGAAACTTAAGAAGACTGTATACGAACATGTTTTGACGAAATTACAGGTAAAACCCCAGGAGTAATCCTGCGAGGGACTCACTCTGGATTATCGGGAATGATTTAGAAAGAAATTCCGGAAAATGCTGAAAACTCGTGAGAAACTAATGAAGAAATCCTGGGTTGAGTTCTAGTAGACATCCCGAAATATAGAAAAAAAAGCTTCTCCGGAGCCTTCCCGAAGAAGGTGTTTGGCTATTCGGCTGAACGCCGTTTGGCCGAATGTCGTTGGCCGAATGCCGTTTGGCCGAATTATGATCAAAAAATTCACAGACACTGACAAACTCTGGATAACGTTCTAGCTGTCAATGTGATCATCACTGATATTTCATTCTTGTTGGCTTTCTTGTTTTACCGAGGGGATTAGTTGGCGTTGAAACTGCTAAAATTTTGGTGATATTTTTCCTTCTTTGAATCACATCACTCGATCACTCGAGGGTTAAGCGTTCTCTTTTCAGCCAAACGGCATTCAGCCAAATGGCATTTGGCCAAATGACCTGAAGCCCCTGAAGAACTGCACCATAAGTTCTGAAGGAAACTCTGGTGATAATATAGATAGATACCTCTGTAGAAACTCTAGTATAAATCCTGGGAGGAACACCGTAAGTCATCGTGAAAAAACAGTCAAGAGGAACTCTGGGAAAAAACGAAAAGTTCTGGGCTAACCTTTGAGAACCTCTTGTAGGAATCCCGGAATGAAGCCTGAGAGTAATCCTAAGAACATTTCGAGGAGAATAATTGCTATAGTTTTGATAAAAATACTGGTTGAAATGCAAGAACGAAAAAAAACTGTGAGAGAAATTCAAGAAGACAGGTCAAAAAAAGTGCCACGAAAAAGTACGAAAGAGTTCTTGTGAGACATTCTGGAAGGCGTTCCAAGAAGTATTTCTGTGGAAGTGCTCATAGAACATTAAGCTGAGAAGCAGTCTTTGCCGTGCTTGGGACGTTACGTCAAGAAAAAAAATGACGGTAAACCCACTCTGTGAATCTGTGAACAATTGATGGAAAATTTGTAAATCTAATTAAGGGATTTCTAATTGTCCTGGTGGATACGCGGGAAAAAAAATCCTGTAGCCAAAATTGGCCAAATGAGTCATGATTTCGCGATGGAAATACCATCACGAAAAAGGTCTTGATGTCATGAATTATTTTGTCGCAACCTTATATGTAGTAACGTTTCAGATAACTGATTTGGGATTTTTCGACTGGAACTGGATGTTATTGCGTAGAAACGGCTATCTCAGTCTTAATTTACGACGATTTATTTTATTCTACCAGACGTTTCGGTCATGGGTTTTGGCCTTTTTCAAGGGAAAAATTGTCTATCGTCCTTGTCCTTGTTATAAATTTGCATTTGCGTTTGTCAATTTATCCGGGTCATTGCTTTTTTGTACAATTTTAGGGTAATTTAAATGATAATTTTGGTCAGAGTTTTGCTTACACATATAACGACTGTTTTAAAAATGGTGAATTTCTGTCTGACAGGAACATAATTCATGAAAACACATACATCGTTCGTGATTCTAGATATTGTTATTTATTATTCATACCGTCTAACCCCGTGTATTTGAACGACACCTCATGCAAACCAACGGGGTTCATTTTGAGTTTGAACTTCTAACATCCCTGTAGGCAACGGAAAAACACTGCTGACAACCTTTTTTGGAGTTTTGTTTTGATTCTGCGTTCCGTTTCACCCCGTTCCATTAGTAGAATGACGTTTGAACCATTTTTAATTTGAACTATGCGCGGGGGTTAAAGTAAAAAGTGTTCAGATTAGATGCGGTCAAACCAACGAAGGTAGACGGTATTTCAATAAAGTTGTTGCGACCCCTAAGTCGGCGCGTTAACCGAAGTTAAACGAATAAGGGTCAGCTGTGGTAACGTCCACGTGACATGTAGGTAGCCACCGATCGATCCGCTCCTCGTTGATGAATTGCAAAAACAAATCAAAACAGAAGCTACATGAAATGTGTTGTGCGGTGTATGCAAGCCAAAATTATTATTGATTTAGATTATTCTTTATTAGCATTAGTAGATCAACAGTAAAATTTATGAAATCGATCGTATAGTAGTGTGCTGGTATGCTGGAAATTCGTTAGCCTTATAACTCAATTTGAACCTGAATTGTATATTTTCAAGGATAACCTATAATTGAAGTAAAGCTAAACACAATTAGTTAAAACTAAGTTCTATCGAAAAACACTGCTGATGGAACTCCTTGATTGAGATGAAAGATTGGCTGGCAGACTTGCATTGTGAGTCGGAATCATGTTTACAGTAGTCGAAGCTATGATTGCATGAAACAGAGCTATGTTTCATGACTTAGCGTCATGCTATAATGACTACTCAAGTAACACACTTGTCACCGAAGAGTCACGGTGGCGCAGGTTTTTGTTGTGCAGAAGTCACTGTGACTTACTTCTAGCAAGTAAGTGTTTATTTGTTAGAAGTAAGTCATAGTGACTTCTGCACAACAAAAACCTGCGCCGCCGTGACTCTTCGGTGACAAGTGTGTTACTTGGGTAAACATCTTGATCCTTTATTTTTCAAAACGATAGTAGCTTCGTATAACGCTTTTCATAATCATGATTCCTTATTATTGTTGTTATTGTGATAACCATCGTGTTGGTCATATTATCACGACTTACAGTCATGATATAATAAATCAGTTCATTATTTCATGACTTTTTGGTCATGAATTCGACTACGATTTATTTAAAGTTTCAAAAATTTATATAAATATTTCATTGGTTTTTTATATTATTTCTCAATAAGAAATGACTCAAAGTCCACAGATTTCTAAATTACGGAGCGGATGGTTAGAAAGGGTTGGTTCATTTGGGTTCAAGGGCACGTCACTTCCAAAAGATTCCAATCGCATCAGCATCGACAGCGCCAGCAACTATTGATTGATTACATTCACTTCTGAACGGCGCAGGAGTTATGCTAATCATTGCCACCACCACACATACACCGCGCCGGCAGAACCGTTTCCGAGCTGACCAACTGCCAATGACTCCGATCCGATGATGACGATTGGATAACTGCTTTCCTCCAGTTTGCTTATCGTAAGCCCGCCGAAAACTGGTTTCATCTCGAATCCGGCGATGGCGATTTTCTTACACCACCGAGCCGAGACAGAGAGCTTCACAAATAGACGGGGGTCCACTTATAATATCACCATAAATGTGTCGCGGTTAGTAGCCAGCCGCACGCTGATGGGAATCAATTTTTTGTCTCATAAATCCACCGTGTATTTAGGGGGTCAATATCCCCCTACGATTGCGTTGTCAGGTGCCACGTTACTTCCGGCTTCACGAAGCGCAGGATAGAGATATCATCTTCGCTCCCTCTTTAGTAGATCGTGACTTGTGGGATGTTGTCTGATGGTTGAACTATCATCACTATAGTAAAGTTTTTAAAGCTGAACAGCTGCTGCACGAGGCTGGGCTTAGCCTCAGCCTTAAAGGTGAAACAGTTACTGGTTCTGAGAGTGTCAATCAGTCCATAAATATGAAGTTCGTTTCCCGTCTCGACGAGATGTTGCTACTAAATATACTCCTATCAGATCCGACGATGATAATTAATTTTGCGGTGTGGCAGTAATGGCGATTAGGTGGATGATAGATCACATTTGTATTCATTAGTGGCTATGGCTACTTTGTATGCGGATAAGGAAAACTACGATGTGAAACAGCATTTAAGTTATCTTTTTCATTAATTTTTTGTTATTTTTGTTTTTTTTTATGCTTTATATTTTTATTTTTTTTTATAATGGTTCTTATTTATTTTCCTATTTCTATTTATTTTCCTTCTTTTTCTATTTTTTATCATTATCTTGGAACACTGAAAACAGACAATTATAAGTCCAAATTATAAGCTCTGTAATGACTTTAACGATCAACTTTAAAATAAAATCAGGAGCTGTAGCAAAATCTTGGCAATGACAATGGCAAGCTTAGGGTTAATCAAATTGAGTGTTCAACCGGTTATTGCTAGTTTCCAAATCTTCTGTTAAATTTATGTCAAACTTGATTAATATTCCACCTTACTGGATCCATAGCTCATCAAAACATATGGCGTTCCCTTATCACTTTGAATGATCTTGAAAATTCAACAATTCACAAACAAACTAATTCGTCTTTTCTCTTTCTTTGCAGGTGGTGTCAACTTACGTCGTAGGACTTCGCAGCTGCGCCACTCCCAAACAAACAAAACTTAATCATCCCCCCAATCCCTTATCCATCATCACGATTCCCGCGCCACGCCCTCTGCCGGCCCAAATCCCAGTGCCAATGGTGAAGTGACCGTTGCGCTCTAGCCGTACGCGGTAACATCGAGGGCACCCCACGCACCTATCTTGACTTGATCCCAGTGATCCCTTCCCAGTCCCTAGTCCCTCTCCAGCAGTAAATCTCCGGCGTATCATCACCGACCGCAATCAGCTGATTAGCGGTGAATCCCCCTCGTAATCCTCTCCCCTACCCCACACATAACGAAGCGCTATGTTAAACTGTACGGATTTGGCCTGCGTGCTGCACCACCACCACTTCTATGCGCATCTGCATCACCTGAAGCACCATCTGCAGGATGACCACGACCACCATGGGCACCATGGCCACCACGAGAGCCACGACCATCATGATTCAGGTGAGTGACTGTCGATAAGAAATGTTTCATTCAAAACTAGGAGACGTACATACAGTCGGAGAGAATTTCGAAAAGTTTAAGTTGAACAGGCATAGTTTCATACGAAAAAGGCAAACACAAACAACCGTTTTGATTTGATTGATCACTTGTGACAAGTGCGAATTTTTCGACCATTTTGGGACATTATGGTGCCGTGTTTGGCAAAAGCCCCGAAAAGTGCCGAGAGGGTCCACGGGTGTTTTATAAGGTGATTTATAGCGGGAAAACCGGTTCGCGCAGTCAGCGATGTAGTAAACCGCAAGATTCCGAGAAATAATAAAGACCAACCACCATTATATGGTCTCTGGACAGAGCGTTGCCTTTGTGGGCATTGGATAATTTACATAATTTTGGCGACACTGACTGTTCAAACGCTTTTGAAAGTCGGATGTTTTCGACCAGATAAGTGGGAATTTTATCGCGTATGATAATGACTATACAGATTGCTCAACTATTGAAATTTTCGATCCGGGAGGGAACTTATTTACTCGTGTGTTGTTAATGGTATCTCCCTTTTTCTAAGATAACGTTTATTTAAAAATCTTGAACAAATCAACCAAAGAAAAAAAATAGACTGGCGTGCTCAGATGTTGTCATCTAAGCCAAAAAAAAACATGGATTGGAGTCACTTTGGATTTCTATTCTGCGGGATTCATACCTGTTCTGTGGCTTTGTTGGTTAAAGCGCCGGTCTAGCGAATACGGAGTCATGGGTTCAAATCTCACCAGATATCGTATATGTACACCCGATTTTTTTGCACGGATCGGGTTTTTGCTATAACTCAGCCAATTTTCAACCGATTCTCATTAAATTTTGAACAAATGTAGGCACGATTAGTACTATGAGTATACAAAATTTCATGAGAATCGGTTCAAAATTGACTGAGTTGTAGCAAAATGATGACCTGTGCTAAAAAGGAATCGGGTGTATAACGTGTCGAAGATAACGTTTTTTTGCTCCCATACGATTATAAGAATGTTTTCCCTTGTAAATATTAAAATGTTGTGCGTAAGAAAATTCGTCTTTATGGTATTGGAAATTGCTCATCCAAAATATGAAAGAATTGCGCCCTCTAACGAGCAAAGAAACTCTGTGAGCATTATTCCTTTCAGGAAATAGAAATTCTACCACGGTTTATTTCAGAAGTTTGTACAGGGATTTCTTCAGAAACTCATTCAGAAGCTAGGATCACTTTTGATTTTTTTCAAAGATTTTCTAGAAAACTTTTAAAAAGATCTCTTTGGACATTCTTCAGGGAGTCCATCTTAAACATATCCAAGAATTGATTTCAGTGGATTGGTGTTTTTCGGTGACGCAATAAAAACAGCATAATTCGCGTTCCGCGTTTCGGCCTTCTTCTCTTCAGCCCTCTTAAGACGCCTCAGAATCAATAAGATTCCGCGGTGATTAATCTTTATCAGTATCTCCAAGAATTTTCACGGGTTCTTTCAAAAACTTTTTCATTTTTCTTCGGAACTGAAATTCTTCAAGGTTTTTGTTCAGAAATTCTGCGGATTTCTTCTGCATATCCTCCAGTGATTTCTTTAGAATATTTTCCGGGATTTCTAAGGAAAAGTTTTCGGAAATTCCTGCAGGAATTCCATCAGAAATGATTCCTACAAAAACTACTCAGAGAATTCTTCCACTTATTCTTAAAATCAAATCCATTTACTCATTCGAAATTTTTCTTCGAGCTTTGCTTTGGAAATTTATCCAGAGGTATTCCTCAAAGGAACCCCAGAAATTTTGGAAATAATTGTTTTAGAAAATCTTGTAAAAGTTATTTACCGAAGGAATTAATACTCGAAGGAATTTCGGAGGAAATATTCTTTCACTTGCTGTCGAAGAAATTGGTGGAAGAATTTATAAAAAAAAACTCGGAAGAACTCCTACATATGTTGCTTAACTAACTCTTGGAGAATACATAATTCCGACGTAGTTTTAAGAAAAAAAATTCGAATGAGTTCCTAGATGAACAACCGAAATTCTTAAAGAAATTGCCAGTGGTATTCGAGAAGAAACTACCGAAGACAGTTCTTTTGAATAAGTCGAATAAATGCCTTACTAAATCGGCAGAAGACATGCCGAAGGCATTTCTAAGGAAGTTATCTGGAGAATTCCTGAAAAAATTGTCGAAAGTATTGCAGGTCAAATTCCTGAAAAAATCCCAACGAATTTCCGTATGCATTACTTAAGAATTTCTCTAAAAAATGACACAGGATCTTCTAATAAATTGTAAGTGGTGTTCCTTGGAAAATTTTCGAAACAATATCTGATGAAGTTTCCTGAAGAATTCCAATAGAAAATTCAGAAGAAATTGCCTAAGACAATGTTGAATTTCTCAGGGAATTTCTTGTACAATTTGCAAAGAAACTTACAAAGGAAATTCTTAAAAAAAATATCGAAGGATTTCCCAATGAACTAACTACAGAAAATTCGTTAAAAAAATTCAAAAAAAAAAACAAAATTCAAAATGTTTGCTGGATAATATAGTGCAGGAAATCGAAGGTATTTCAGAAAAATAGTGTTGAACTTACTGTCGAAGAAATTGGCGGAAGAATTTTCAAAGAAATTCTTGGAGGAACTTCTACGGAAATTGCTTGGCAATTCTGGAGAAAATTTTCAAAACAGTTTCATAGATAATATTAGAATGAATTCCTAAAAGAACAACAAGCATTCTTAAAGAAATTGCCGGAGATATTTGTGAAGGAATTGTCGGAAGATTTTTTTGTTTGAATTTACCAAAGGATTTCCTTGACGATTGACCGAATACATGCCGGTGGCATGTCTGCACAAATTTCCTCAGAAATTTCTAAAAAAACAGTCCAAGGAATCGCTGAAGGAGTCTCTAGATAATTACAGGTGAAATTCCTGAAAAAAAAAATTCCAATTGCGAATCCATTGAGAATTGCTGAGGCAACTGTCAGGAGATCCTGCATCCTGAAAAAGTAGTAGTTATTTGAAAACTTTCGGAGGAATATCTCAAGAACTCTCCTAAGGAAATCCTTCAGAAAATTCAAAAAAAAAAAATGTTAGGCGAATACCCGTGGGATGCCCTGAAAAATGAAAAAAAATCCTGAAGAAACTTAACTTTAACTCATGAATTCATGATGAAATTTATTCAATAAACTTAATAATAAAGAAGCTATGCAATAATATGGAAAACTTTTGAATAATTTTCGAAGGAGATTCCCTAAAAACTACAAGCGAATTGAAAGGAATTCTTCTCGGATGAACTCCTTTATAGATTACGAGAGAAAATCCAAAAGAAACTGTATGAGATACCACCATAAAACTTAATAAAAAAAATGTTGTAGTATTCATAAGAAAATGCTCCTGAAAGAATGTCTAGCCGAATTCCTGAGTGCAAGTAATAGAGGAATTGTAGGTGGAAATCATTAAGAAATGTCGGAGGCACCTGCATAGTAATTTCTGAGGAATTTTCGCATAAATTTTCTGTTAAATCCCTATAGAAAATAATGTGGGAGTATTCATTAGAAAATGCTCCTAAAAGAGGAATTCCTGAGAGAAGTTATTAGAGAATTTTTCGGTTGAAATCGTTAATAAATGTCGGAGGCAATCTTCAAGCAACGGCAGAGCAATTTCCGAAAGAAAAGCTCTTAGAGGAATTTTCTAATCAATTTTCAAATCTCTACTGAAACTGTGAGGGGAGCTCTTGAGTAAATAGTCTAAGAGAACCCTAAAAAAATTGCTCAAGATATTCCTAAGTAAATTTCCAAAGGATTTTTTCATAAAATTTCCAAAATATCTTCCAATTTTTAGAGAATTTTGTTTATTTAGAGAATTTTATTTATTTTTTTCTAACATTTTTTTAAATAATTACCTGAAGAAATTACCTAAAGAATGCATAACAAACTATCAAAGGAATTGCTGATGGAACTCCCAGAAAAAATGCATGATTGAATTAAGTTTGAATTCTTTCACAATTTCTACAGAAATTGTTGATAGATCTCCTAATACTTTTTTTTGAATTTCCACAGAGATTGACTGAGAAATTTCTCTCTAGAAAAATTCTCTAATTTGCCTGAGAAAAATCATGCATGAATTTGCAGAACAGTTCCTGGACAAAGTGTCGGATGAATACCAGACAGAAGAGACTACGAGAGGAATTTCACGATAAACTGTCAGAGGGACTGTCGTACAACTTCAGCAAGATTGTTGGGGAATTGAAAAAATGTGTTTCTGAAAGAATTTCCAGAGGAAATTCTTAGAAAAAATACCAGAGGATTTCTAGTAATCCTGGAAATCATACAGAAATGCTGAAAGAAACACTCGTGGAAAAATTTGAGAAGAATTTGCCTGGCAAATACAAATAGTCAGAGCAATTCATGGGTTAAAAACTAAAAGAAACCCCAAACAGATTGCCAAAAAAAATTCTGAATAAATTTCACTAGCATTTTTTCAAGAATTCTGTGGAGCAAGCCCCCAAGTTTAAGAGATTTTTTTTTGGGTAATTTTCCAAAGATCTTTGTGAAGAAATTACTTAAGGGAAAAAAAATGCCGAATGATTTGCTGTTGAAATTCCTGAAAACAACTCCAAAAAATTGCCGTCTGAAACTTTTAAGAATTGTCGCAAGACTTCTGGAAAATTGCATGAGCAATTCATTAGAAAATTTTCGGATGAATATCACAGCGTAACAAAAAATAGCTTTTGGTCTGTCTCAAGAGCAAACTTATGTGTCTCTGACAGATTTTGGGCCACTGAATCCGAATCCGGGCTCAGATTTGCTCCAGCACGTCACAATTTTGAGCTATACCTCAATTTATCGGCCAAAATATGCGATTTTGAGCTTTTTTGACTGCAAGCCAATAAGCATGGAACATTTGTTTTTAACCAATCAAAGGATAAATTGGTCAATTAACATCTTAATTAACTACTCATGCAAAATATTTCGTTTTACCAAGTCGAGGCCCCAAATGGGTATATCCATTGGAAATTCCCAAGGGGCCTGCAACTCTAAACTCTTTGTAGTATAGCAGAGTACTAAAAATACTATCGAAATACTACGCTGATACTGGAGCAAAACTGATCAAAGAGCTCTGGTTTTTTGGATGCCTTGTTTTGGTGATAATGACACGTCTGAAACTCTGATCGACTGGCGTTTCCAAATATTTTTTTCCAGAAGTTTTTTTCAGAGATTCCTCCAGAGAATATTACAAGATTTCTTTGAGTGGTTTTATCAGGATATCCCAGCGCTTGAAAATTGAAGCGTTTTTCCTCAGACGAATCAAAATTTGCTCTTCTTTGACAGGCGCTTTTCAACCCAAAGCGGTAGCAATATGCCTTCATTGGCTAACATGCTTCAGAAGCAAGTGGGAGCGGGAGCAATAAAAAATATGAGTGAGAGTGAGGAACGACGATTCAGCGCCGTGCGGCTCTCTGAATCTCTCTCTTCGCCGGTGTATACGGCAATGAATATACTTGATATTTATCTCGTTATTACAGTGCAAATGACATAAACTCCAATTAAATCGATTATAATAGACACATGTATCATTCTCTTATGGATAAATTGATTATTTTTACAAGTTTTGAGCAAAAAATAAATCCACTGAATCATTTACGCATCTTCAGCCTCACCGCAGCAAGCGAGAAATAATGGTTTCCAGTCAGTATGCTTCACCAGCCAACCGACCAATGAGGAATAGTGGTCGCGGTTGGTTCGGTTTCTTTTTGCTCCCTGTGCGTGTTCGTTTGTAGTGATGGTTGGCGTTGATGACTGATCGTACCATTCATATTCACTCAATTTCAAGCACTGGGATATCCTCCTGACACACATGCAGAATCTTCCTGATATTCCACAATATTTCACTACGTATTTCTCTTAAATTTCTCCAATACTTCCTTCAAGGACTCCTTTATGAATTTCTCCTCGAGTTCTATCAAAAATAAATTCAGATATTTTTACCTACCTCGCTCTAATGATATTTCACGGTTTTATAGTTGATTATTTTCCAAGCTATATTAAAGTTTTTTTTTTGTGATAATTGAAGCATTTTTTCAATTTCAAGGTCCATTAGAAAGCGGCTCTAAAAACTGTATTTCAAGTATGTAGTAAATTGTTTTTGGATTTATATAATTACGTTCGAAATTATTTGCCATGGAACGCCCACAACACATAAAAAATAAATTCCTTTCTCCTCGAAAAAAAAAATGGGAAAACTTCTGGGCGAAATCTTGGTATATTCTTTAAGGAAATTCCTGGCACAGCTTTTGGTAATATTTCTGCTGAAGAAGCCGATAAATTCTGCTGGGATCCTTGGAAATTGCTTGG
The DNA here is from genome assembly GCF_035046485.1 of Aedes albopictus. NCBI lineage: Eukaryota > Metazoa > Arthropoda > Insecta > Diptera > Culicidae > Aedes > Aedes albopictus. The sequence continues at coordinate 300,618,543 of NC_085136.1, read as the reverse complement.
AGATTCATAATGGTTACTATGAAAATCTGGGCTTCTGCCAAATGATCAAAAATCTCTTGGGAGAAGTTGAATAGTAATGTATAGGAAACTCATGACGAATCCCTAGTGAACTTGATTTGTTTTTGTAATTTTAGAACAAGGCCCTCCGTAATTTTTGATGAAATTCGAAGAGGTGAGTTGAGTGGGGTTGTTAAAGAATGTTTAGCAAAAAATTTTGAAACATTTCTGTAGTTTTTGTGATGTTTTATGTCAAATTTTTCGCGGATTAATTCTGAACTGCTGAGAACAAATCCTAATGAATTCCTCATAAAAGAAAAAAAAACGGATTGCATTACGTTTTGATGAAACTTTTGCATGAATTCCTGGTGACATTTCTGGGTAAAGTAGAAGAAACTTTGGAGGATTTAAAGAAAAAAAATGGAATGTGAAATTCTCAATTGAAGATATCGGAGGAGTTCCAGCTGAAGACTTCGTTGTTCATCTAATCCCAGCCGAAGGGGATTTCGATTGTGAAAAGAAGCAAAACCATGTGCGACTGTGGAATTGAATTGAGTTCTACGGCTACTGGTGACGGAGATAGTCGAGTGACTCCGTAGCTTGAAAGAATAGAAGCGCCCGTCTTGCGAATTGAGAGTCGTGAGTTCGAGTCTCACCGGAGTACGCGGACTTCTTTTCATAATTCGAATCTCAATTTGTTCATCGAAAATGTGATTGCTCAGGCGCAAGAGAGTATGGAACAGAATGACAAACGGAAGTTTTTCGGAATTGTCAATTGCATGCGGAGAAAACCAGTGCCTTCTCCCGTCATGTACAACAACCATGGTGGAAACTTGCCGACGGACAAAACAATGGTGGCTTTCAAGTGGAGAGAACACTATGTGGAAATGGTATAACAAAAGAACCTTAAACTCATTGAACAGAAAAAATCTTGGATTTCAGACCGCTAACTTGGATACTGTGGTCGCCATTTTTGGACTCTAGACATCATCTCTATACCAAATACACACATACTGCATGATTTTAGAACTTAAAACCCAATTAGACATCCGCCGTCTTGAATTTTGATCCGCGATCTTGAGTTTTGGGTTCGAAATCGTAGAATCTCTGGTCTCTAGTGATGATTTCCGCACAAAATTTGTCACCCATGCTAAAGGTTACTCAAGTCGGGTCAGTTGAAAGGGCTCGGTTCAGTTTTACATATGGCCAGGTCCGCCGGTACTGGTCCGGATTGTAGTAGGCTGGATATGCTATGTTACCATCAGAGTAAGCTGAGCATGATTAGGTAATAAATCTGTCACTTATATTTTATCACTGAAGCAAGAAGACGTGTTTCATTTAGCACTCTTAAGCCTAGTTTGGTGTTTGAAAGGAATCGCTCAAGAAACTTCTTGACCGATTCCTGGCAGAAACTTTTCACGGTGACTACCATTTGAACTGTCATTTCTTCGCAACTGCGTACTGTGATCGAAGAAAAATGTTTTCTTGGGCGATTCAGGCAAGGAATTTCCCATGCATCAAGATAGGCCGAAAAATTCCTTCTGAACTGCAAACAGCGCTTTACATTGGCAGACGAGGATGATTTTTGGATTCCGACCAGGAGAAAACAACTGTGAAGCATCTGAACCAAGAAGTTCCTGTGAAGTCTGACGAAGCTTACTGTAAGATCCGGTCATCACAATAAGTGTGGAAGGGGAAATACTACGGTAATTATTATTTCACGTAATCTAAAATGTCCTAGTTGAACATCAATCACTCCAAATGTCCTAACAAGTGTGTTGATTGTTACGTCCAGGAAGACGGACAGAAGTTGATTCTAGTCCATGAACCTGAAGAGCGCAGGGAATGTTTTGAATTCCAGTCCGCAAACCAAAACCCAGGATAACGAAGGGAACCAAAAATTCCAGCCCGTACACCTGGTACTCTAGCGTAGGGAATGTAAAATTCCAGTCCGCAATTGAAACCCAGGATAACGAAGGGAATGATGAATTCCAGTCCGTACACCTGGTTCTCCGGCGAAGGGAATGTAGGATTCCAGTCCGCACATTAAACCCAGAATAACGAAGGGAACCAAGAATTCCAGTCCGTACATCTGGTGAGTAAGCGAAGAGAATGCTGAATTCTAGTCCGCATAGAAACAAAAGTCAAAAGACCAAAAGTATAAGAATTAATATTCTGTATTTCATATATGCTGCAAAAGTAGAGATGAATTGTTTGGAAATTTTCGTTAATTGCCATGGCGACATTTGCATATTGAATTCAGTACTAAAAGTAGGAAAGAAACCACTACTCACTTGATAAAATTCAAACAATTGACACACCGGCGCTCACGGACAACGTAGATTGGAAAATGATGAAATAATTAAAAATTTTAACTTTTCTGCCACAGGCAATTTTTCAAAGCTGCAAATAGATTTTATTAACTATCTCGGTTAGGATATTTTCGTTAATGAACTTAAAGCTAATTCTTTACATGGCTGAAAAGAATTTTTAAACAAATCGATTGCGTTTTCTGGAATTTTCAACTGAAATAAGTGTTTCCATCAAATTAGACCAAATGAGAACAGTGATCCTATGAAACATATCCCTTAAACGCAGGTGAATAGGAATAGAATACAAATATTGAGAGAGGTACTGAAAAAGCTGACAATGCCAAAGAATTTTCAATTTGTCACAAATTAGTAATGGAAACTAATATATTGCTAAGTCTAGTCATACTTGAACCATACATAAGTTGCTCAAGCAAATTGTGTAACAAAGTTCCATGAAACATCTGAGTGAATATATCGCATGCTGTAATTCAGAATTAATTGGATGATTTCAGAATAGCGAAAGTGATGATTTCATTGATGGTCTCTATATTGTAACTCTTATTAAGTTTTTTGAATTGTTGTGACAAAAGTTTAGTATTTGGTGTACTGTATATTTATACAGTTTATCGTTATAAGCATTCTTTAATCTGATCTTGATTTTTTCTGAGAATTCGTTTTGGTAATCAACCGTGTCTTTTTATGTGTTTTATAGTTCTTAGTATGAAAACCTTGACCTTCTTCAAAGAAGGTGAAACCATTTAAGGATTAGTAGTATCAAGTCCAGAACATTTTATATTTTCTGCTATACGAAAAAAAACAAAATAAAAAATAAATAAATAAATAAAAACTGCTGCTACGTCGATATCGAGATGTAGAGAGTCAACTGCATTAGTAATCAAATGATGCGATGATCGAGCACTTTATACCACTATAAAACGGCTATTTACGTTGCATTGAATGTAGGTAAAAATATTGCAACTAAATATTTACTTCACAAAAACAAAAATAGATTACCATTTGCACTTGAACAACCAGCCCGAAAACTGTGATAGTTGCGAATGGTCCACCTACTAATTTCGAAACCATATATTTAGTTATGACTAAAAAAAACAAGAATTCTTGGTGTAATCTGGTACTGGACTCTACAGAATTTTGAAATGAAGTACTAGAGTATAAGAGGTCGTAGAGATATGACAGAATGGATGATTGACAATATAATATATTACAAAGTTGCTACCGCTTACTCAATCTGATGAAAAAAAAAAAAATAATGTGAAAAGTGTATGGATCACAGGTGAAACCCAAAACGAGCATCAATCGATAAAGGCCACCATTGCGAACACATGATCAAATTGTAGACATTTTCATCCTTTGAAAAAAAGGAGCAATAAGTATTACTGTGTAGTATTATCTCACAGAATTGTATTGCTACTTAATTTAATTTTCAGCCATTCTTTTCAGAAGAGAAGTTATCGCTATCAAAAAGGATGTTATAAGACGAGCGCGGATATTGTATATTCTGATATTCAAATTTAATTTAATTTCTTCCGTAAATTAACTGTGTTTCTATTCCGTGCAGTTGCACATCAAATTAAAATTAAAATAAAACGGAGGAGAGATGTAGTAGGCTAGATATGCTATGTTACCATCAGAGTAAGCTGAGCATGATTAGGTAATAAATCTGTCACTTATATTTTATCACTGAAGCAAGAAGACGTGTTTCATTTAGCACTCTTACACGGATCACTAAAATGACCATGACTCCGGAGCGCTTTGACCGATCGGGACCATTTTCAATAGAAAACAATCGGGTAAAATTCCGGTTCGATTCGTGCTAGAATCGGAAAAATCAGCCAATAGGAAGTGCCTTAAAAGTGAGGTAACGTTTTTCGTGCACATACATACATACATACACACATACAGACATTATCTCAATTCGAACTAAGTCAGTTGGTATATGTGACTTGACCCTCCGAGCCTTTGGTAAAAAGAAACATTATTTTCTTTGAGTGGACAACATAGACTATCAGTACACTTTGGTGTACGGAAAAGGCCAAAAATGCAAAAATAAGAATCACAACAATCAGCGCTTCAATCCTTTGTTTTGAGTAGAAGGAAATTGAGAGCACCGCGCTGAACAGAGGGAACAGTCTCCCTACTTATGAAAAAAAAATGACCAATTGGCAAAGAGATAGCTCACATTAAAACTGTGGAAGTGCTCATATAATATTAAGCTTTGTAGCCGGTTCTCTTCCAAAAAAAGATGTAACGTCGGAGAATAAGAAACGTAAAGTCAGTTTTATCCTAAATAAAGTGGACTTCACGAGCTGCAATCGCCCGTTCGATCAGATTTTATCGCATAAAAATGGACGCCAACTCAATTTCACCAAAACTGGATTCCATCGTAAAAAACGCAAACCAAATTTCGCTTTTGTGTCACCAGTCACCACGGACTTCTGGGCTTCCAAATTTATGACCGCAGGTAGGTCCTACTGCGACAAACACATCGCTACCATCGCGGCTACTAGTCGAGTGTTTGGTTACGCAAGAGGTGTGCTAGAGCAAGGCTTCATCATCGATATGTATCGTAATTTGGACCAAGGTATTTACATATTCTAAGGTAGTCTTAGATGTCAAAACTGGCTGAGCGGCCATTATTTTTTCACCGTGAGAAATTCTGAAAACAAACACCCCCTCTCAGCAAATTCCTTTGAAATTTGGCTTCCTCTGCTTTTCTCCATAAACTAAACGTCCTGCTTAACCTTCCATTATATAAAAACCTTGATTTGGACCACAGACAGCGGAGACAAAAAACGTGATCTTCGGTGCCAGAGTGTCGCGTCGTATCAGCCGAAGCGGCGACAACGACGCTTGAACTCAATCATACTGCTGCAAGCAAAGCTGCACTTGATCTGATTCGTGAGCCGAAGCGTGACACCTGGTGGTAGTTGTCATATCTCCGGGTATCAATCACTTTGGCAAATCCACTTTGTTTCTACGTTGCCTAAGCGCCGGAGAAAGATCCAGATTGTGACCCGTAGGAGGTTCAAACAGGTTTGGCGCGACGCGAAAAAGTACAATTGGGTAATCCGAAACACCGCCCAGGCACGGATTGCGCGATTGTGGTAATGGCTATGGGATAATTGGCTTTTGAGATTTTCTGGGACACAGTCTAGTCACGCTGTATGCCGCCCGTCTGTCGTTGTCGTCGTCACCAAAACGTCAAAGTGCAATCGTTGTGCGACAAATTGCTGTGTCAGGTTGTGCTGTTGATTGACAGACTATCCATGGTGGAGGGAGGTCGCGGGTACGAGATGTCTCTCGCGAGTAGACAACAATTTGCATGCACTCGCTTTTGTTTTTGTTTAACGTGGATAGGAGACACTCGACTAGGCGTCCAACGACCTACACAGTAGTGACTCGAGAAGGAAACTGCATTCGCATAAGAAGGGTGGTTGAACCACGTGAATGTTCTCTTACTGGCAGCGTTGCCAGAATCAAAGATTAATCTCAGTACTGTCATGGTAGAATCAGAGCTGGTTGCTCAAGGTTTCCAAATTTCAGCGGCCCTATACTGGTACACCCTCATGGAAATGACTTCAATGTTGCGTCTAATTAAGAATTATTGCTGGGCAAAACCAGTCCATGCAAACCGTAAAATATGTCGCAATGAATTTTCAAAATTATCGTAGAAGGGGCAATCTTGCGAAAATTTCTTGAATTTCATGAGTTCAATAAGAATTCTTCGAAAGATTTATTTGAGAATACTTTTAGAATGTATTCCTTCCGTACCTCTCTAAAAATTTCTCCACTATCACCTCCAGGGACACCGGCTGAGATTCCTTTAGAAATTCATTCTGGATTTATCATTTTTTTCTCCAAAATTTTTATAGAAAGACGATACTTGGAGGATTTTCTAGAATCAGCTAGAATTGTTCCAGAAACTCTTCCGAGAGAAACGTTGATAGATTCCAAGACCAAATTGGTGGTGTAATTTATGCAGGAATCCATGGAGAAAATTTGGACTAAACCAATGGAAGATGTCTTAAAATAGTCCTTGGACAAATCTCATAAAAAAATCGGAAGAAGATTGTGGAATATACTCTAAAGAAATTCTCGGAGCATTTTCTTGGGAAATGCTGAACTTCAGATTTTCTGAAGAAATTCGTGGATGATTCCCTGAACGGATTCTCGTATGGATTTCCTAACAAATCTGTGAAGCATCTTCTGAGGAAATCCGTAGACGCTCTTCCAGCGGAATTCTTGAAGACATTTCAGAAGGATCATCTAGAGAAAATTTCGAAAGAAATTTAAATGGAATTTCTCAAGCAATCCATGGCAAATGTTTGTAAAGAACTTTCACAGGGAATCCGTGTAAGACTTTCTGGAAGGAATTCCTGGAGAAATGTCTAAGGAAATCCATAGAGTAATTTCAGAAGTAATCCAATGAAGATTTTGTAACCGAGTTCTTAAATTGATTCTAAGAGTAATCTCTAGAAAACTTTGGAGAAAATTCTAGAGGGAATTTTTAATTTACTAAACAAATCCAAAGAGATGCTGAAGGAACTCTAAGAAAAAATTAAAAAGATATTCCTGAAAAACTTTCTTCGAAAATCTTTGGAAGATTTCTGTGGGAATCTTCAGAGGAGTTTCTAAAATAATACCTAGAAATTTCTACACTGGAACCCATGGAGGAATTTATGAAGCAGAAGAGAGAGAGAGAGAGAGCGATACATGGAAGTGAGAGCAGCTGAAAAACCCCTAATTAATCCACCTAGCGGCGATGGTGCCTTTCTCGTGCCTTCGAGAGATCATTTTACATGTTGATGAGAATCATGTTATTATACGTTTAACAAAAATCAAATCGTTTATCTGGCCTTTGATGGTTAAGCCTTCTGGTCCCCATTTTTGAACTCCGGTTATCTTCTCAATACCATATATACCCATATTGAATGATTTTAGAGCCTAAAACTCCATTAAACAACCGCCATCTTGAATTTTGAGCCGCCATCTTTGATTTTGGACCATCATCTTGGATGTTTTGGAATGTGGACAACTCCCCCATACCAAATATACCAATATTACATGATTTTAGAGCCTAAAACCCCATTAAACAGCCGCCATCTTTGATTTTGGATCACCATCTTGGATATTCTAGTCGTTATTGTTGGACTCCGAACATCTTCCTCATACCAAATATACCCATATTGCATGGTTTTAGAGCCTAAAACTATTAAACAGCCGGCATCTTGAATTTTGAGCCGCCATTTTGAATTTTGGGCCAAAATCGTAGAATTTTCGCACAAAATTCGTCAACCATGATGGAGGTTACAAAAATTGACGTAGTTTTATGTGTCGCATGATGAGCTTTGGTTCAGTTTTATATATGGCCAGTTCTACCGGTGCTGGTCCGGATCACTGAAATGGCAATAACTCCGGAAGGCCTTGACCGATCCGGACCATTTTCTATAGCAATCAATACGGTAAAGTACCGGTTCGATTCGTGCTGAAATTCGAAAAATCGGCCAATGGGAAGTGCCCGAAAAGTTAGTTAGCTCTTTTTGCGCACAGACATACATACATACACACATACATACACCATCTCAATTCGTCGAACTGAGTTGATTTTTATATGTGACTTGACCCCTCGAGCCTTCTATCAAAAATTCGTTTTTTTTGTGTGAACATATAGCCTTTCAGTAGACTTTGGTGTACGTGTACGAGAAAGGTAAAAAGGTTTATACAATACTAGCTTAGTATTATTAAGTTATAAGTTTCCATGAATATATAGGGTATAAAATGTATACAAGAAAAACCTTAATGTGGAAACGTGATAAGTTACCAGTAGGTGTACTGTAAAAACTTTATAATACTCTTGCTGGCAACCCTGCCTGGAGCTCTTTTTGCTCTAGTGACCGAGTGGTAAGTGGTGGTAGGTCAAATGCAGTGACCCACGACAGTCGGCGAACTTAATTGTGATGAATCATGTGACAGAGCCAGGTCAAGTGGCTCGGTTCGGTCGGTGACGACATCCAGCAATGTTCTGCCCGTTGTTCACTTTCGCTTTCAGGATCGTGGCTGCCTTAATCGTCGCTGCACAAGGCCCAAGACACAACTGCAGAGTACAGCGTGGTTGCGCGATTCGTAATGGCGAGGCGGCGGCGCACCTTTATTTCAATTATCGGCTTCTCGACGACGAAGAGGCAGGAGAGGCCCAAACATTTTCGCTTTCGAAAACTTCCTCGACAATATAACGGCTCCGTGCAATCGACTGACACCGGGTGCACGGTGGAACTGTTGCCGACGGCGGTTGCATCAAGTTGTCGAAATAAGGCTGTCAACAACGGTAGAAACAATATAATTGAGTGGCTTTCAGTTGGAAAATTTCACAATATGCAACTCTGTTTCAGTACAGACAGACACCTAGAACCAACGTTGCTTTTCCACGCTGTAAGTTCTACCTAACGGAAAGGCACACCTTCCACAGTTGCAGAAGGGTAATCGAGTTTCTTCGCTGCATCCGTTGCAATTTATATTTCCGCCGCCCCACACGACATTCGAGATCTCAGATCAAACGGTTGCCCAAGATCGCCCGTTGCCCTCCCCAGCTCTTGTGGATGCGAATAACTTTTTTTGTGGTTGTCAATGGTCGTCGCGTTTCCATATAATAAATGAGACCTGGGAGCGAAGCAATCTCCGGTTGACAGCACCCGGAGAACTGGTGGTGGTGGCAGATTCAGATAGTGCGGTTTCCATATGAAGATTGCGTGTCCAAGTGTGGTATCGCGTGCGGAAGTAGTTTCGTTATGCAAAGCAAAAAAAAAATATGTCATCGTGGCGTCGAGAGGTGCTTTGCCGGCTTCATTTTGCAATCGTGTATCCGATCCAACTGAGTTGGGAAAAACTAAAGCAAAGTAAATGCATGTGTGCTTGTGACTCGAAATTTCGAATCTGTATGATTTATAGGTTGAATTTCCAGGCATTTGGATAAATTTCCAAAAAAAAAACTTCCTAGAGAATATTAATGTGGTAATTCTCTCGGATTTTTTAGGCATCAAATGAAGGCGTTCTTCGATATTGAATATTAAGAATTTGATGAGTATTTTGCAGATTTACACAGAAATTCACAATACAATTTCTCGAAGGAATGCCTTACGTAACTCCCAGAAAATGTTAGAATTTGATGTTGGAACCTCAAACTCTTTAAAAAAGCTGGAATCTTGAATTATTATTCGCCATTTTGGAAATTCTGAATGCCATTTTGAATGAATCATATTGAATGCTCATATTGAATAGTTTTAGGGCCTAAAACTCCATTAAACAGCCGCGATCTTCGATATAGGACCACCAATCGGTTATTCTGGTGGCTATTTTTAAGCTTCGGAAATCCTACCTATACCAAATATAATCATATTGAATGATTTAATAGTTTGAAACACCATTGAACAGCCGCTATCTTGAATTTTGGGACGCCATCTTAGATTTTAGAAAGCCATCTTGAATATTCTTGCCGTCATTTTTGGACTCCAGACATCTTCTCCATACCAAATATACCCTTATTACATGGTTTTAGGGTCTAAAACTCAAATCAACAGACGCCATCTTGGATTTTAGACCGCCATATTGAATATTTTGGTCGTCATTTTTGGACTACAAACATTTTCTTAATACCAAATATACCCTTATTACATGGTTTTAGGTTCTAAAACTCAAATCAACAGACGCCATCTTGGATTTTAGAGCGCCATATTGTATATTTTGGTCGCCATTTTTAGACTCCGGACATCTTCCCTATACCAAATATACCTATACCATATTGGTTTCAGGGCCTAAACTCCATTAAACAGACGCCATCTTGAATTTGGAGCCATCTTGGATTTTAGGCCGCCATCTTGGATATTCATGTCGCCATTTTTGGACTCCAGATATCTTCCCTATACCAAATATACTCATATTGCATTGTTTTAATGTCTAAAATTCCATTAAACAGCTGCCATCTTGAATTTTGGGCCGCCATTTTGGATTTAAGACCACCATCTTGAATATTCTGGTTAACATTTTTGCACTTCGGACATCTTCTCCATACCAAATTCACCCATATTTAATGGTTCCAAAATTCGCCGCAGTTTGATGGGGCTTGGTTCAGTTTTATACAGGGTGTTAGGTTCATGAGTGCAAACTTTTTAAAGGGTGATAGAGGACCATAAATGGTGAAAAAAATTGTTCTACGCATATGGTCAAATCTCAACCGTTACGTAGTTATTGGACTCCCCATGTTTTTGACTATTATTGCTTTAACTGGCTATAACTTTAAAATGGTCAAACTTATCGCAGTTTTTTTACTCTTATTCGAAAGATTATTGAATTTTCTATCAAATGGCATCTTTGAACCGATTGGTTTAGCTAAATAACTAAGTTTTCTAGAGCAAAATAGCTGAAAATAGCGTGTTTTTATTTGTTTATGTCCATTATCTTTAAAACATGCGTAATAAATTAAAATTCTTTCTTTGGGGAAGTTGTGGCCCCTATTCCACTCTACAATTTGTTCTTTGACGCCAAACTTCTATCTCTTATAATTTTCTTGCAATTTTGATTTAAATGTGCAGCACAGTGCGCAAAAAAGTGCTTACCATGACGATTGCAAATTTCTGATCTGAAATGCGACGTTTAAATCGAAATTGCAAGGTAACGATAAGAGATAGAAGTTTGATGTCAAAGAACGAATTGTAGAGTGAAACAGGGGCCACAACTTTGCCAAAGAAAGAATTTTAAATTATTATGCATTTATCAAAGATAATTGACAAAAACAAATTAAAACACACAACTTTTAGGCTATTTGATCTAGAAAACTTAGTTATTTAACTAAACCGATCGGTTCAAAGATGCCATTTGATAGAAAATTCAATAATCTTTCGAATAAGGGTTAAGAAAGTGCGATAAGTTTGACCATTTTAAAGTTATAGCCAGTTAAGGCAATAAGAGTCAAAAACATGGGGAGTTCAATAACTACGTAACGGTTGAGATTTGACCATATGCGTAGAACAATTTTTTTCACCATTTATGGTCCTCTATCACCCTTTAAAAAGTTTGCACTCAGGAGCCTAACACCCTGTATACGGCCAGTTCTAACGATGCATCGCGATGCTGGTCCGGATCACTGAAATCACCATAACTCAGGAACGCCTTGACCAATCCTGACCATTTTTAATAGCAAACAATGCGGTAAAATTCCGGTTTGATTCGTGCTAAAATCCGAAAAATCGGCCAGTGGGAAGTTAGTGAACTCTTTATGCGCACAGACATACATGCATACACACATACAGACATCATCTCAATTCGTCGATCTGAGTTGATTGGTATATGTGACTTGAACCTCCGAGCCTTCTTCGATTGAATATTCGTTTTTTGAGTGAACATATAGCCTTTCAGTACACTTTGGTGTGCGAGAAAGACAAAAAGTAAGTAATAGGATGCATGTTAAAAATAAGCCAGTTTACTAAAAAAAACATAAAATAAACACGCAGAAAAAACTATGTTTAAATCAAAAATATTTGAGGTAAGTTCAAATAAATTGTCAATTTGTTCAGGCCACATATATAAAACTGTTTGGAGCAAATCGAACGTCACATTTGAAGTTGATTCATGTTTGAAACAAAAAGGCATCTTCTGACAGATTAAGTTAGAAATAAATGTAAATATTTTTGTTTTTTTTTTTTGTGGCAGGTCGACCCTACGGAAATATTTGTTTTCCCATTAAACTTATTAAGTCATTTCCTTCCCTGGAAAAACTACCTCCCGTGTTGTACTTCCAATGTCAACATCAAGTGTACATCTATTAAATAACAGACGCTCCCGAAAACAACGGGATTTCGTGGAAACTTTTGGTGGACCTTGCCTTTTTTTGCAGGAGGATATCTTGCTTGATGTTGCAGCTGGAACTTGTGAGTTTTGTTTACGTTCTCGACGGCGGAACGGAGGGCTCCTCAATGGGTATTGTCGAAATCAATATGTATTGCGTTAGTTTTAAAAATTAAAATTTTAGTTTTAAACGTTTTATCAGTTTACCGAAAAAAACATGAATATTTTTGTTTCAAACGAACGAAATTTGTCTCCGTGAATGCGGTAAACCAAATGCGGAATGCGGTAAACCAAATGCGGAATGCGGTAGAATTGTCTATCCAATAACCCGATGGCAACGGAAACTTTTTGATCCTAGCTTGGCGGTGATATAGGGCACTGCAATCCGCGGTTGCTAAGATCATTTTTTCTTAGTCTTTGACGTTTCGTGGTCTTGTTGTTTACGATGTTGTTGTTGTTGTTGTTGTTATTTATGGCTGGATGACGGCACGGTGGTACCTCTCCAGGAGGTCCTTCTGAGATTCCACAGGAATTCCATCCGAGATTTCTCCAAGAAGTTTTTCACGGTTTGTTCACAAATGTGTTCCAAGGCTCCTCCAGGATTTTCTTGTGGGATTCCCAGGGAGTTCTTGATGTGATTCTTCCGGGGGTTTATTGAGGATTGTTATTGAGGAAGTTCCCTCTGGGGTTCTTTCAGGAGTTTCTCCTGAGATTCCTAAAGGGGTTCCTTCAAGAGCTCTTGCCAGGATTCCTCCAGGAAGTACTTACGAGATTCTTCCAGAGAATTGTGCTGGGGTTTTTAAAGAAATTACTGCAGGAGTTCCTAAATTTCTTTCTTCTCTAGAAAATAATTCCGAAATTCCTTCAAGAATTCCTTCTAGGATAACCCACCAATTTTATCCTGAGATTCTTTCGGGATTTTTTCCGTGGTTTCCCTACAAATTTATCCTTGGATTCTTCTAGGATTTCTTTATCTGAGATTGTTTTGAGGGGTTCCATCAGAAATTCCCTCTGGAATCCTTTCTAAGATTACTAAAAGGTTCCTTCCCAGATATTCCTTCTGGGACTTTAAGGGATTTCTTCCGGGAGTTCTACAGGAGTTCCGGAAATCCATCAGTTCCATCATAGATTCTCAAAAGTTTTTTTTTTTTCATTTCCGGGAGGATTCCACGCCGGAATATCAAGAGGAATCCTCGAAAAAGTCCCAGGAGGATTTGATGAACGAAGTCCAGTAAGAATCCCCAGAGAAATTCCAGATGTTTTTTAAAGAAATTCGAGAAGAAATCCTCGCAGTATTTCTAGGAGAAACCATCGAAAAATATCCAGGAGGAATCCTCGTAGGAACCCTCATGGGAATTTCATGAAAAAACCCTGAAATAGTTCTCGGAGGAGTTCCCGCAGGAATTCCAAGAGGAAAACCCGAAAGAATTCCAGGAGGAATCTCCGGAGAAATTCGAAGAGGAATTCCCGTAGAAATTTTAGGAGAAATTCCCGAAGAAATTTTAAAGGAATCCTCAGAGAAAGTTCAGGAGGTATCTCCGAAAGAATCCCAGGAGAAATCCCCGAAGGAACTCTAGGAGGAATCGCTGAAGGATTTTAAGGAGCAATCTTCAAATTAATTCCAGGAGGAATCCCTAAAGGAATTCCAGGAGGAATCCCTGAAGGAAGTCAAGCAAATTCTGGAAGAATTTCTGAAGGAATTCCATGAGGAATCCCTGAAGCAAATCCAGGAGGAATCTCCGGAAGAATTCTAAGAGAAATCATCAAAGAAATTTCCGGAGGAAACCCCGAAGAAATTTCAGGGGAAATCCACGGTTAGAATATCAGGAGAAAGGCCCGAAAGAATTTCAGGAGGAATCCATGAAGGATGTCCAGGAGGAATACCCGGAAGAATTCCAGGAGGAATCCGCAAAGGAATTCCAGGAGGAATCCGCAAAGGAATTCCAGGAGACATTCCAGAATGAATTCCTGGAGTAATCCCCGGAAGAAGTCCAAGAGGAATTCCTAAATGAAGTGCAGGAAAAATCCCTGGAGGAATTCCATGAGGAATCCAGGTAGAATCTTCGAAGGAATTCTAAGAGGAATCACCAACGAATTTCGACAGAATAATAGAAGGAGGAATCCACGAAGTCTAGGAGGAAACCCCGAAAGAAAGAAGAATCTCCGGAGGAATTCCAAGAGATATCCCCGAAAGAATTCCAGGACAAAGCCAGGAGGAATCCTCGAAAAAAGTTCAGGAGAACCCCTGAAGGAAATCTAGGAGGTATCCCCGAAAAAATTACAGGAGAAATCCCTCCAGGGGTTCCAGGGGAATGCTCGAAAGAATTCCGGTAGGAATATCCAAAGGATTTCCTGGCGGATCTTTCCGGGTAGGGGGAAGGATTTGCAGGAGGTATTGTCTAAATAATTCCTGGTACAATTCCAGAAGTAAATCCATGAGGAATTTTTGTAGAAACTCGCTCAGATCGCTCAAGAATATCCAGGAAATATGCTTGATTACAATCTTAAGGGAATTATTGAAGGAACTCCTACAAGATTCCTGTTTTTTTATCTGTATTAACGAGATTTTTAGCCCTGGGCTAGTTCATCTCGGGACCCACGCCTTACTTCCCTTCCGAAGGAAGAACTCACTTTTTGCGAGTTTGTCGGGAGTGGGATTCGATCCCAGGTCCTCGGCGTGATAGTCAAGTGTTCTAACCATCCAACCAGATCCGCTCCACATACAAGATTCCCTGAAGGAACTCCTGTAGGAATTCATGAATGAGCTTCTGGAGAAATCTCTGATGTAACTCCTGGAGGTATCCGTGAGTTTTCCTGGAAAAATCTTGTTCTCAATCTACAATCTGAAAGATCCCCAGGAGCGATCTTTGGAAGAACTTCTGGAAGAATTCTCAAAGGAACTTCTCGAGCAATCCCCTAAGGATATCCTAAAGGAATCTTGGAAGGAACTCTTGTATAGGAATCCCTAATTAAACTTCTGTGGTAATCCCTGAATTCTCCTGGAGGTATCCTTGGATCTTCGCATAAGATTCTCTGAAGGAACTTCTGTAGAGATTTCAGAAGGAACTTCTGTTGGAATTCCTGAAGAAATTCAGGAGGAATCTCTGAAGAAACTCCTGGAGGCATCTCTGATGGAATTCCTGGAAAGAACACCTGTTGGAATTTCTAAAGGTACTTCAGAAGGAATCCCTGCAGGAACTCCTAGACTATTTTCTGAAGACCTCCTGCAGGAATTCTTGAAGAAACTTCTCACGGGATTCTTGATGGATCTCCAGGTGTCATTTATGAATCCTCCCAAAATGAACTTTAAAGGGACTTATGGAAGGATACATGAACAAACTCCCGTTGAAATAGCTTTGGGAACTTCTGAAGGAATTCCTAATGAACACCTGGAGGCATCCCTGAACCCTTCTGGAGCTAGGGGCAAGACACTGTGAAAACGAGAGCAACTCTGAAAAATTCTGAGTTACTCTTTTTGTCACTGATCGACGAAATTTGTTGAAAGACATCCCCAAAACAGCAATTTTCATTCAATACACGCAACACTTTGCAGTTTGACATTGGTGCCAGATCATACTTTGGCGTGAATGGGAGAAAATCTGAGGAACTGTGAGGAATTCTGAACAACACTTCGAACACAGATTTTCTCTCGTTGGATCTGTCTTGCCCCTAGTTCTGGAGCTATTGGGGGAAATCCCTGAGAGATTACCGAAGGAACTTCTAGCTAGAGCAATCCTTAAATGAACTCCTGAAAGAACAACTGAAAAATTTTCTTGCGGCATCCCTAAGTAATTCCAAGAGGAATCCCCGAAGGAATTTCAGGAGGGATTCTTGAACAAATGGATGAATTTCTGGGGAAACTCCTGGACTAGTTCCTAAAGAATCTCCTGTAGGAATTCCTGAAGCAACTTCTGAATGAATCCATGAAGGAACACTCAGACTAATCTCTGAAGGACATCCTATGAGCATCCCTGAAGGATCTTCTTCTGAATGAAAATCTGATGCATCTCTAGGAAGCATCCCTGAAGTATTTTTTTGGAGAAATCCCAGGTGGATCTCCTGGAGGCATCACTGAATCCTTCTGAAAAATTTTTTGAATTTCTTTGACTTCTGGGGAGATGTGAATGTGGGTTCTAAAAGTTAAGAAATCAGTTATTGTAATCGAACTCTTATGATAGTGATCGTGGTATTTTTTTTTTTCTCAACTTTATGTAAACTTAATTTTGTTCGTGCACTGATCACCGGCGCGAAAAATGAAAATCGGCGGCGTGACAAACGGCGGCGTTTGGCGCACCGCCGATACCTCGGTCGGCGTCGGCGTGGGACAAAAAGTGTCGGCGGCGGCGGCGCACAGGTCTAAGTGTACATAACTGCTAATAATAATTATTATGTTCCAGCTCTTTCCCAGTACATTTTTTTTTCGCTGCAAATTATTGAAACGTTAAAAAAAATTAGAAAAAACCGATTTAATCCACCTATGGTGAACAGAACCCTTCTTACACTTATTAAAATTATTGTTGTATCATTTGTATTTAACATATTTATTTTGTGTAATTGACCAAAAGTTCTAGAAAATATTGTGGATTTGGCATCTAGTGGATTGGTTTCCAAAATAGCATCATGGACCATGGACTAAACTACCAGAAATGCCAGACACTTGTATGGAATGTTTAAAAAATAGCTTACATATTCTGGAATACTGTATCTTTTATTAACCGTTATGTGTCCGACAAACTTTTTGCTTTTTTCTACACCGTGTGTTTTAAATTAATGCAGGGTACCCGGGTACCCTGTCGGCCACATAAGGGTTAACTGCCAAAAGATCTTGAATCGATTAACAAATAGGTAAGAAAATCAGCGAGATACACTTTATCTAATATATCTTAATCAGTCAATTAAATTAGCTCCGAAGTACTTGGTATTCATGGTTATGGTGTAAAAACGACAAAAATGATATAGCTAATCAGTTTTGGCATTAGCTAGTTATTTTGGCTGTCTGGTTCTTGTATTTTTTCCACAATATATAAATTCAAAGCTTTCATTTAACATATTGTTAGTTTCCATAAAATTCCTGTGTATTTGTAATTTGTTATTTATAATTTTGTTGAAAGCAATAACCTGCTAGTATACACGTTGTATGAGGTTTGCATCATTTATTGAAAAATAATTTCTTATAGACTGGTCAAAAACAAATGCAAGATAACAAGTGAATATAAAAAAAAGAATTTATTGAAATACTCTTCGTAAGATATCTCAGTAATCAAATGTCGAATCGAAATTAAATTTCAGGGCCTTATACAAGCATATTGTAGCTTTCATTTGGTGCTTAGAGAACCCAAATCGGTTGACAGACGGCTGAGATATTTATTATGGTACCCTTGGTCAAAAATCTCTCAAAAAGTTAACCTGTATTACTCCCAAGTACTCTTTGAAAGATATCTCGGTAACCAAATGTCCAATCCTAATGAAATTGTATAGGGTTCTACTATAATGTTGTAGCTTTTCTTTGGTGCCAGGATTACCGAAATCGGTTGACAGACGGGTAAGATATTTATTATGATACTTTTGGTCAAAAATCTCAAAAGGTTTAGTTGTATAAATCCGAAGTACTCTTCGAAAGATATCTCTGTAACCAAATGTCCAATCGAAATAAAATTTCTGAGCGATCTACTAGAATGCTGTAGCTTTCATTTGGTGCCAAGAGAACCCAAATCGATTGACAAACGGTCGAAATATTTATTATGATACACTTGGTCAAAAATCTTAAAAAGTTTAGAAGTATGACTCATAAGTACTCTTCGAGAGATATCTCGGTAACCAAACGTCCAATCGAAAAAAATTCAATAGCGTTCTACTAGGATGTAGTAGCTTTCATTTGCTTCCAAGAGAACTCAAATCGGTTGACAGACGGCTGAGAAACGTGCGTGACTTTTTTTTGTAACGCACATACACACACACACACACACATGCACACATACACACATACACACACACACATACAGACATTTGCTCAGTTCGTCAAGCTGAGTTTATTGGTATATGAGACTCGGCCCTCCGGGCCTCGGATCGAAAGTCGGTTTTTCGAGCGATATTTATACCCTTCTTGTAGGGTTACGTCACCAACTCCGTATAGCAAACACTTCCTTTTGGTATTAGTGTGCTTTAAGCTACAAATAGATTTTATTTGATTAAATTCATTTTTAGTTAATTCAATCATATGCTTACAAATTTGGTAAACTCTTCCGAAAGTTCAGACCCTTTACGAATTCCCTCACCGCTTTCAATGTACGATCTACAATTTCATTAACATATTAATTCCCGTGCATAACATCATATGTAAAAGCCTAGTCTTTACTTACAATTATATAATAATGAATGCAAATTAGATAGACAAATTAACTCCGTAGAGAACTTCGATTGATACTGTAAATATTTCACAATTTAGTATAATAATAATAGTTAATCTAATGTAATAAATTCACCGTTGAATAAAGATTAAATTTCCACTGACTCAGCACTTTATGATAGTCACTGTTTTTTTCCTTATCGCTTGTTTGACGTTTCTCCCTTTGTAGTGGATAATGCAGAGTCAGACTGGCCAGTGTTGCCACAACGAGGGATTATGTCGTGACATACCCCCGCCCGTAATCCCACTAGAGGGTCCAAGGCATCATGGACGCTAGTGCTTGGGTTACAGTTTCCCTCGACATCCAATACAGCAATCTTCACCGCTGGTCGTCGTATTGTTCCCGTCGATGTTCGGACCAACGCCTGCCTTACTCTACCGTCCTTTCCGTGAAACACTTCTTCGATTCGCCCACGAATCCATTGATTCCTAGTAGTCCCATTAACAACCATAACTAAGTCGTCTACTGCCAGTTCCCTTGTGTCATCGAACCATTTACATCTCCGTGTTATCATAGGAAGGTATTCTTTCAGCCACCTATTCCAGAACTGATCACGGATATACCTAGCAAGTTTCCAACTGCTTCGCAATGGTGAATGGTTGCTTGGAGGATCCATCGGTAACAGTTTTGCTCCACTAGAACTGCCCAATAGAAAATGATTTGGAGTTAGAGCTTCCTGATCAGCATGTTCAAGAGGGATGTAGGTGAGTGGTCTTGAGTTGATCATTCCCTCCGCCTCGAGAAGGGCTGTCTCCAAAGTTTCGTCATCTGGTCTCCGAGGGTTGTCAAGCATGCTTCGAATAGCCACTTTTACCGAGCGGACCATCCTTTCCCATGCTCCGCCCATATGGGGAGCAGCTGGGGGAATGAATCTCCAGGAGGTCTCAGCAGTAGTAAATTTTTCGGAGAGCGTTTTGTTTCTGGTCAACTTTTGCGCTTCTAGTTCATTGCTGGTTCCGTGAAAACACGTTGCATTGTCTGTCCAAAATTCTCTTGGCAAACCTCTGCGTGCCACGAATCGTTGCACAGCCATAACACATGACTCAGTTGCCAGGGAATGTACCACTTCAATATGTACAGCTCTGATGGTGAGGCACGTGAAGATAGCAATCCACCGCTTTACGTTGCTTCTGCCCACCTTAACCAGTACAGGTCCAAAATAATCTAGTCCGGTGAAGGTGAACGGTTGAATGAAGGCTGTAACACGCATTGAGGGAAGTGGAGCCATTGATGGTGATTTTGGTACAGCCTTCGTTATGCGACAGAAAATGCAGGCCCGTGCAACCTTATCCAGAAGTCTTCTTAGTGTTGGAATATCAAAGCGCTGACGAATTTCGTTAAAGATGGTTTCCCGATTGGCATGACGATACCGGCAGTGATACCAGTCTACAAGGAGTAGTGTTACGGGGTGTTCCTTGGGTAGAATTATGGGAAATTTAGCGTCGTTTGTTACGTATGGCGCAGCAGCAATTCGACCGCGGCTTCGTGGAATTCCATCCTCGTCCATAAACGGCCACTTGGTGTAGATGATGCTGGATTTGTCAACGATGTTGTCTCGCTTTTCTGGTACGCCTTGATAACTAAGGAGGGCGGCAATTTCTTTTGGAAACATTTCCCTTTGTGCCGCCTTGAATAGTGCTTGTTCAGCTCGCAGTAATTCCTTGCTGTTGAGGGTCCCAAGCTCCAACAGCTTTTTTTCCTTTTTTGAACGGAGATTTTCTATGAATCGTAATACGTATGCTGTTACACGATGTACTTTGGACCAACGATTGAAGCGAGAAAAGTCCATTACAGGAACAAAATGCACGAAATGATGACGTGCAGGTCGGAGCTCCTCATTCGTTGGAGTAATCGTACGTTGTTGCGGCCAACGCTCTTCTGGATCACGAAGAAAGTGTGGCCCCTGGAACCATGGACTGTCAGTAGTCAACTCTGGGCCGTTACCCCACTTTGTGGCGAAGTCCGCAACATTTAGTTTTGACGGTACCCATCTCCATTCGGACTTTTGCGAGGATGTCAATATTTCACCAACACGTACAGCGATGAATTTGTTGTACCGCCTATGATCTTGTGAGCGAATCCAAGCGAGCACGGTTCCAGAATCGCTCCAGCAGTAGCGTTTGGAAACTGAAAGGCTGTGTTGCTGCTGAATAGTTTCCAATAGACGTACTCCAAGACAGGCTGCCTTCAATTCTAATCGGGGAATGGAGAGTGCTTTTATGGGGGCCACTTTTACTTTGGCACCTACAAGAGCTACTTGTACTTCATTATCTGTTTTCAAGCTGAGGTACACCACACAAGCAAACGCTAATTCG
This sequence comes from Aedes albopictus, assembly GCF_035046485.1. Taxonomy (NCBI): domain Eukaryota; kingdom Metazoa; phylum Arthropoda; class Insecta; order Diptera; family Culicidae; genus Aedes; species Aedes albopictus. Next base: position 300,597,654 of record NC_085136.1, on the reverse strand, counting down.
CTGGCATCAACGAAAAGATGTAGTTGAATACGATTAAAATCTGTAGGGACTGCTGCACTAAAATAGCATCGTGGTATGCGTAGACGGTTCAACTCTTCAAATAGGCCCGTCCACTGTTGCCACCGCTCGCATAGATCATCCGGTATTTTCTGGTCCCACTCTGTTCCTCGAGCCCAGAGCTCCTGAAGAAGGATTTTCCCATGCACAAGGAAGAAAGCGATGAAACCGAGTGGGTCAAATAGACTCATGACTACCCGGGCAATCTCTCGCTTGGTTGGAACGTGACCATTCTGGAGAACGTATTACAGGTCTTCTCTCAAACCAAATGAGTATACAAAAACATCCTCCTGCGGCATCCACTTAATCCCGAGCACCGACTCAGTCTTTCCTCCTCTTTCCAAGTCCAAATCCTTGGGCTCGATTCCGGAAGCTTCTCCTATTTCCTGAAGCACCTCCAGCTTGTTGGAAAGGAAATGTCGCAGAGTAAATCCGCCTTCAGAGTGGATTGACTGCACCTCCTTCACTACGGCGACAGCCTCGTGGATGGTTTCGAAGCTATCCAGATAATCATCCACATAATGCTTGTTTATTATAGCTGCAGATGCCCGTGGATATTCTGAGGAAAACTTTTCGGCGTTGAGATTTTTTACAAATTGTGCGGAGGCTGGAGAGCATGTGGACCCGAACGTGGCTACATCCATTACGTAAACGTTGGGGTGGTCCGTCGGTTTTTCACGGAACAAGAACCGTTGTGATTGGTTGTCTGGAGAGCGGATTCTGATTTGGTGAAACATCTCCATGATGTCACCACACACCGCAACGGGATATTGCCGGAATTGGTAGAGCACTTTTGGAAGCGGAGTCAATAGATCGGGTCCTTTCAGCAACTTGGAATTGAAGGAGATGTTGCCTACCTTAGCCGCCGCATCCCATATTAATCGGACCTTTTCAGGCTTCCTTGGGTTAGTGACTACGCCTAGGGGAAGGTACCAAATCAGCCCAGCCTCAACCGACGTCAATTCGATCAAGTTGGCTTTATGTGCGTAGCCCTTACGTTCGTATTCTACAATTTGCTCTCGCACCCGCTGTCCTAGTGCTGGTTCCATTTGGAGCTTCCGCTCGAGAGCCTCCAAACGCCGTAACGCCATTGGATAACTATCTGGAAAGTCCGGATGATCAGATTTCCACAGCAGGCCAGTCTCGAATGCGCATCCAGATTGAACGCGTTGCGTCGTATCTACCAACAGTTTTTTGGCCCTTTTTTCTTCATCAGACTCCGTGTACTCATATGGATTTGAGACTCCGACGTTCTCTAGAGCAAAATAATCTCGAAGTTGCTCGTTTAGTTCTCGGTCCTGATCGGGTGCCGCCGCAACGTAAAGACTAACAACTGCCGTTTTTGACGACTGCCCAGGAATGCACCCATAAATGCTCCAACCCAGCCGACATTTCGCACCAATAGGATCGGAGGGTCTTCCTTCTCGCAACTTCAGCGGCACACACAGTCTCAAATTGTCCAGACCTATTAGCAGTTTCGGCTGTATAAGTTCGTAGTCGTTCAACGGGAGGCCTCGTAGATGAGGAAATCGTTTTGCTAGGGCTCCATAGTTAAGTGTTTGAGAGGGAAGGACTAAGCGACCAACAGTACGAGCGTCCATCAGCTTGTATCGTGTAGCGCAACTTCTTCCGGAGATTTCAATTTGTACACGCTGTGACTTCGGTTCCACACGTTTCACGTTTCCGGTCCACTGGAGTGTGAGGGGTTCTATTTGACCACTGGTTTCCAGCTGCGTTGCGACAGATTCTTCTAGCAGTGTATACGAAGAGCCCTCGTCTATGAATGCGAAAATTGTTTGCGAGTTGTCGTTGTTGAAGAGAGTCACAGGCAGGCTTGTCCGCACTGAGCGCATGAAAATTCTGCTCTTTTGATTTACACCACCAAAACCATTGTATTTATGTAATCTTTCTATCTTACTTGATAGAAGGATGTTTAAATATCCGAAATGTCATTTCAAACTGTCAAAAAATCGCACCGCAGTGCCGCACTGAGCGTGCAAAGAGAAAATCACTGGGGTGAATTCACCCGGGTGAAATTCTCTTTGCGCGCACAGTGTGGCACTGCGGTGCAATTTTTTGACAGTTCCAAATGACGTTTAGAATATTTCAACATCCTTCTATCAGATAAGGTAGGAAGATTGCATTGATACGATGGTTTTGGTGGTGTAAATCAAAAGAGCAGAATTTTCATGCGCTGAGTGCGGACAAGCCTGGTCACAGGTACGATTCGAAAGAGTGGCCATTTGAACTCTTCGGAGGACACGTGACTTGCTGAGATACCCAAGTTTTCTAGACGAGGAGAGTCTGTATGCAGAAGGGTGTGGTGTTTTTGACGACATTCTTCGATCCCACAAGAATTCCAGGACCGGCAAGGCCACTTTCCGTGACTGTTGAGACAAGTGCGGCACAATCCCTTCTGTTGAACTAGTTCCCAGCGTTCATCCACACTAGCATTTTGGAACTGATGGCAATCGGACACTCGATGGCCGGCTCGCCCACAGGCTGCACACGGCTTGCTTGCCTTTGTGTTGTTAGGTGCGCCATCGGTAGAAGTGAACGGAGCTCGTTCACCGGAGTGTGAATAAACAGCGCCAAAATCTCTGGGCTTATGTCTGTCGTTCTTGGAAATGTTGTTGCTCAACCCAGGTAGATCGAACGACACCTCGCTAGCAGCAGTAACCAGTCCGGACATAAAATCTCCGAACGTCTCAAGGTTTGCTGGCTGATTTTTGTTTTTGAAGACGGCCCAGTCCAATTTCATCGATCCAGGTAACTTTTCCACCAGCTGCTGCATCAGTACTGGATTTGATAGATGGTTCTGGTGGTTGGCTGCCTTAAGGTGGTCTACAAAGTTTTGGACCGACAGGCCAAACTGAATCAATGTTTCTAGTCGGTCGTGCCTTGGTGCTGCAACGTGCTGAATTTTACTCATCAGCGAGCGTATGATGAGCTCTGGTCTCCCATATAACGTACGAAGAGTTTGTATAACGTGTGGTACGCTCGCGGGCAAGAGTAGTCGACTTTTTACTGACTCCAGTGCGTGACCTTTTAAGCTTCGCTGGAGACGAACTAAGTTTTCCGCGTCAGAGTAACCGCACGTAGCTGAAGACTGCTCGAAATTACTAATAAATATAGGCCAGTCTTCTGGATTCCCATTAAACGCAGGTAGGTCTTTTCCAAGCACTTGACGCGCTGCAATTTGCGCTTGCGAAAGTGAATACGCAACTACCGGTGTTAACGGGACGATAGAGTGTTGTTGATATCCATGACGGAGTGGTCTGGGATGTTCCGGATCGAGAGGCACCGAAGCTGGTGCTAGAAACGAAGGATCTACCGGGTGCATGGAGAACTGATTCATGCTGGAAGCGATCACTTGTCCAACCGGTTGCGGATTGACTGGATTATACGGTTCCAATGGGAACGGTGCCGAGGGAATATTGACCGGGTCTTCTGGGATCTGATTCAAGGTATTCACTTGTCCAGCTATATCTCCATCTGATCTTCCTGTGTCGTGTCCGTTTAACCAATCTTTCACCTTCTGTTTAGAACTGACTACCGAGCTGCTTCTGCTACTTGTTTCTGCCAGTTGTCGGATGATTTCCTGCCTCTTCTCGAACGATTCTCTTCTTACTTGCTGCTGCTTACGCTTCAATTCCATTTCCTCGTTCATTTTTCGATCACGAAGCAGATTTGCTTCCTCCGCTAGCTTCCGTTTTTCCTCAAGACGTCGTTCTTGTTCCTCCATCTGCCGTTTTTTGATTTCTTCTTGCTCAAGCAACTCTCGCTCGGCCAGGACCCGTTCTTCCTCGAGAAGTTTTAGTTGCTCGGCCAACATAGCAGCACGCACGCTTGAAGTCACACTTCCAGTTGGATCTAGAGTTTTCTTCGTTTTACGGGAAGCAGCCTTTGAACTAGCTTTGGAGCCACCTTTCGCGCCTTTAGATGGGCGATCTTCAACTGTAGGAACTCCAAGCCTTCCGCGATTAGATGTCTCGGGCTTTTCACACTGCTTGCAGGTGTACGGTCTGGTTGGCGGACCTCTTCATTGACTCCAGCACAGCTAAAGTGTTCCCATAACTTACAAGAACCGCACTGCACCATCTCATTTTCCGCAGAATCCTTCCTTGTACATGACTGGCAGTTGCGGGGGGACTTCTGTGAATCTGCCATCTTTCGGCTCCCGTACAAATTTCTTAAATTTGTTGTAGGGTTACGTCACCAACTCCGTATAGCAAACACTTCCTTTTGGTATTAGTGTGCTTTAAGCTGCAAATAGATTTTATTTGATTAAATTCATTTTTAGTTAATTCAATCATATGCTTACAAATTTGGTAAACTCTTCCGAAAGTTCAGACCCTTTACGAATTCCCACACCGCTTTCAATGTACGATCTACAATTTCATTAACATATTAATTCCCGTGCATAACATCATATGTAAAAGCCTAGTCTATACTTACAATTATATAATAATGAATGCAAATTAGATAGACAAATTAACTCCGTAGAGAACTTCGATTGATACTGTAAATATTTCACAATTTAGTATAATAATAATAGTTAATCTAATGTAATAAATTCACCGTTGAATAAAGATTAAATTTCCACTGACTCAGCACTTTATGATAGTCACTGTTTTTTTCCTTATCGCTTGTTTGACGTTTCTCCCTTTGTAGTGGATAATGCAGAGTCAGACTGGCCAGTGTTGCCACAACGAGGGATTATGTCGTGACACTTCTTATGGGTGTAAGAAGGGAAAAAACATATATTTTGCACAGATTGTTATTTTGTGTGGTGAACTCATTGAACCATATTTTTAATAATACTAAACATTTTCCAGATTTTTTCAGGCTGTTCCAAACTTAACTATATCACAGACAAACAGACGTAACACCTCGAACACTGCGTCGTCAACAGAAGGCGCTAGTGTGAAACGTCAAATGCAAAGAAAAACGATGAGCGCGCCTCTGGTTGTGAAAGTCTCAACTATGACGATTTAAAATGATCGGTAAAAGCGTGGTCGATGGCAATTTCGCAAGTATTACGTCTGTTTGTCTGTGACTATATTGTGAAGATTTGATAGAAGAACCGGAATAAAAAAAAACCAACCATGCGTCGAGATAGAGAATTTTGAACGTTTACAGTTAATTTCCGATACACTCCTTACAACAGGACCAATACCTGTCAAATTTGGCATGTGAATTGTATATGCTTTTGCTTGAAATATTTATAAAGTGACCTGGGTTGAATTTTTTCCTACTTTTATGTGTCGCAACTCGATTCGGATGAGTGCATATTGTAGCTCTTAATTAGCTGAATGAAGCGCAATGCCAACAACTAGGGGAACAAAACCCAAAATGCCAAGATGGGGTAAAATGGCCCAACTCATAAAATCATTCCTCGATGTGATTTGACCATTACTATAGGTGAATGGTGTCAAGATATGTTAACGTAAAACATTCTTCTAGAAGCTAAGCCGCCATACCCATGGAAAATCTTTCGATTTCCCAATGAAAACTATCAACTTCCGGTTTTTCGTACTTGCAATTAAGGTTTTCTGGTGATTTTATTATCAGCCAAGTGTTTCCAAGCAGATTGAGACACACATGGAGGCGCATGGTTGTTGATGTCTACGCTTTTCATGTTAGGGGTCATTCAAATATGACGACCATCGTTTAGCGGGGAGAGAGGTGACACTCCATGTATTGAGCATACGAAAATAGCGGACCAGAGGAGCAAAGGGAGTCAGAAATTCCCGAAAAATGATGGACGTAATTTGTGAACGTTTTCATGAAGTGGCATCTTACCCCATGGCAGGTGGCCTTTTTGCACCACTTCCGTTTTACGAACCAGTTTTTGAAATCGCTATAAATCGATGAAAATACATTAGTTTAGTGAATATTTTTGCTGAAGTATCGAGCAAATATTGTCTAGTTGCTGTTAACACTTTGGAAGCCTAGTAAATGAAGCTATATATTATTGAAAACGATGAAAGTTTGAAAAATGGCATATTGCCCCACTTTCCCCTAGTTCAAATTTACTTCGCACGTCGATAATACCTACACGACTACGCTAAAGCTAAAGCATTCTAAAAACACCCTGAATGACTCACACCGTTTGCTAAATCATTTCTGTTCCGTATACGGCTCTCTATACAACACCCATCGCATTGTCTATTCAGAACTTAGAAGCCACCTGTTGCCGACTAGCGCAATTTGTTCTCTTTGAATGTATTAAATCACTTGGCTTACCTGTATATAGGTTGGGTGGTAATGATGATAAGTGCTTTGTCATTTTAATCCACCGGACCGGCACGATCAATCGCTCCCGCTCACTCTCTCTCCAGCGTGAGTTCTCAAAGAGGCGTCCGATGCCGATCACCATCACCACCATCACCATCGTTGAAACGATTTGAATGAGCGAGCGAAAACAGAAACTGTTGGTAATAAAAATGCAAACTGGCTGAGCCATGGCTGTGACATCTTCTTCACTCGCTTCGAACTGTCTCGCAATCATCATCATCATTTCAGTGATTGCACTTGCCTGTGTTTGTGTGGAAGTAAACTGCTAATTGAAGGCCAGCGTGGAAAGGGTGTGCTTTTGCACGAGAGATCCCAGCCAGACAGATGAAAGCACCGACGACGCTGGAGAACCAGTTTCCCGCGCGCGCACACGAACTGGTTCGCCACGGAATCCACCAAACACGTGATTCGTGTTCGCGTTCGAATTTGTGCATCCGTGCGCGAAGCGCACCGAGCGTGGTTGGTTTCACAGATAGTTGCCGTCGTTTGAATCGTTTTAGTTGGACATGATGACGCGCTCTCGAGTCTCGTCGGTATGGCTCGGTGCAATCGCCTATCGGTTTTTGGATTATGGTCCGGAGAGGTCCGGTTTTTCATGGCGAACGCAGGGCTGCGACAGCTTCAACAAGTGCACGATGGCTTCTTACGTCTTGGGTATTTCAAGGTTTCCGATTCCGAAATTCCGGCTGCATTTGGCTACGAACTGGGTACTTGATCAGCGCCAAAACACAGCGACGCTTGTCTGGCTCTCCAAGCCGAACCACACTCAATCCAATTCAGACATGGAATTTTAGTTGTTGCAAACAATGCCGTCAATTAGTCGACGAGAGAAGTCGATTAAACCAGCAATTATCCTCCACGAACAGCAACGGCTCAACCGCGTTGTCGATTCGAAGGAATATTAACGCAATCGATAATTGCTTTCGATCGAATGTAGCGTTCTGCAGCAGAGCAGTTGTCTATTATAGCACTTCATTATAACAGGGCGGCGCGTCCCTCGGGCGGGCGGCGTCAACGACGACGGAGATAATAATGAAACGGCGGCGTGCACGAAGCAAACTTTCGCGCCTTTGGAGCTCGTACTCTCACGAGCGTGCGTGTGTGTGGTCGAATGGCACTTTGCAAAAATGGAATAACCATCATTAGTCGATTGTTTTGACGTTTTTGGTGATTGCAATGGGCGGGCTGTGCTGCGGCATATCGATCGGATTCGGTACGTCAGATGATTGCATTTATGGTCTAGGTGTGGTGATCGAATAGGATCGTGTGAATGTGATATGAAAGTTTAATTGCACAGTGGACGGACAATTCGTCGGGAGATTTGCATATACATACTATGGAGGCGCGCTTTATTTGTGTGCGATAGGTGTTAATTTTGTATTCGAAATAGGTCAGCTCTGATCCAATCATGAAAGCAACAACTACTCATATCGGCGAACTCATAATAGACCCTCAGTTGGACTGGAAAAGCAACAATAACCACACATCAACATACATTCTACCAATCCAATGTCAAAGTAGAAAAGTGGAAGCATCAAAAAGGCAACCAGCTCGATATGGTAGAGTAGAATACATTCAGGTGCTGTACAAATAAGAGCAGCTGCGCATAGTCCATTGCAATCACTCACGTAAAGGACAATAGAGCTGTAAATCGGGTTGTTATCCGACATCCTGATGACGTGACCCGCCCACCGTAGCCTCCCGATTTTCGCGGTATGGACGATGGTTGGTTCTCTCAGCAGTTGATGCAGGTCGTTGTTCATTCGCCTTCTCCAACTCCCGTCTTCCATCTGCACTCCGCCGTAGATGGTACGCAACACCTTCCGTTCGAAAATTCCAAAATCCGGTTTATCCTCTGCACGTAGAGTCCATGTTTCGTGGCCATAGAGGATTACCGGTCTACGCAGCGTTTTGTAGATAGTTAGCTTCGTGTGACGACGAACTTTGTTCGATCGTAGAGTTCTACGGAGTCCAAAGTAAGCTCAATTTCCTGCCACAATGAGCCTCTGAATTTCTCTGCTGGTGTCGTTGTCGGCGGTCACCAGTGCGCCCAAGTACACGAATTCTTCAACCGCCTCGATTTCATCACCGTCGATATAAATTCGGGTGGCGGGCGCGGTGATTCCTCCCTGGAGCTTTTTGCCATCATGTGCTTTGTCTTCGACACATTAATGACTAATCCGATTCGCCGTGCTTCACTCTTTAGTCGGATGTACGTTTCCGCCATCGTCTCAAACTTATTTACGAGCAATAATATCAATATCATCAGCGAAACCAAGCAGCTGATCGGACTTCGTGAAAATCGTTCCACTCGTGTTTATCCCCGCTCTCCTAATTACACCCTCTAAAGCCAATGTTATACAGCAAGCACGAAAGACCATCACCTTGCCGTAACCCTCTGCGAGATTCGAAGGGACTCGAGAGTGTCCCTGATACTCGAACTACGCACATCACTCGATCCATCGTCGCCTTGATCAATCGTATCAGTTTATCCGGGAATCCGTATTCGTGCATAATCCGCCATAGCTGTTCTCGATCGATTGTATCATACGCCGATTTGAAAGCGATGAACAAGCGATGTGTGAGCACGTTGTATTCGCGGCAATTCTGCTACACCTGGCGGATGGCGAACATCTGGTCCGTTGTAGCGTGTTCACCCATAAATCCAGCCTGATATTGCCCCACGAACTCTCTTGCAATCGGTGGTAGACGGTGGCATAAAATTTGAGAGAGTATCTTGTAGGCAGCGCTCGGCAGTGTGATCGCGCGGTAGTTCCCGCAATCCAACTTGTCGCCCTTTTTGTAGATGGGACACACAATACCTTCCATCCATTCCTCCGGTAATACTTCCTCCTCCCAAATCTTGGTATTGACCCAGTGTAGTGCTCTCACCAGTGCTTCTCCACTGTATTTTAGAAGCTCGCTTGGTAGTTGATCTGCTCCAGCGGCTTTGTTGTTTTTCAACCGGCCAACCTCCTCCTCAATCTCTTAGAGGTCAGGGGCCGGAAGTCTTTCGTCCTGTGCACATACTCCTAGATCTGTTACCAAGCCACCTTCGGTACTTGCAACGTCGCCATTGAGGTGCTCATCGTAATGCTGCGGCCACCTCTCGACCCCCTCACGCTCGCTCGTGAGAATATTCCCGTGATTATCTCGGCACATGTCGGCTTGTGGCACAAAGCCTCTGCGCGAGCGGTTCAGCTTCTCGTAGAACTTTCATGTGTCCTCAGCGCGGTACAGCTCTTCCATCGCTTCGCGATCTCGTTCCTCCTGCTGGCGCTTCTTCATCCGGAAGACTGAGTTCTGCCTGTTCCGCGCCTGTCTGTAACGTGCCTCATTCGCTCTCGTACGGTGTTGCAGCATTCTCGCCCATGCTGCATTCTTCTCGTTTTTCAACTGTTCACATTCGCCGTCGTACCAGTCTGTGATTTGGAGTCGCGAAGCCTAGTGCTGTAGCCGAGGTACTACCTATGGCGGATCGGATGTCCCTCCAGCCATCTTCAAGCGTAGCTGCGCCTGCTCTTCCGTTGGTTAGGACCACTGCTAACTGCTGCGCGTAGTCTTGAGCCACTTCTACGTTACGCAGCTGCTCGATGTTAAGTCGCGGCGTTCGACTTCGACGCATGGTGATAACCGTCGAAAGTTTTGAGCGCATGCATACAGCGACTAAGTAGTGATCCGAATCTATATTCGCACTGCGGTATGTGCGGACATTGGTTAAATCCGAGAAGAGTCGATTTAGTTCCCTGTTTGATGGTCGGGTGAACTCGAGGTGACTTTGCGGGGGAAGAAGGTGCCCCGGACTACTATACCACGGGAGGCTGCAAAGTTTACGCATCGCTGGCCGTTATCATTCGATACGGCGTGCAGGCTGTTTCGCCCGATTACCGGTCTGTACATTTCCTCCCTTCCTACCTGCGCGTTCATGTCGCCGACAACGATTTTCACGTCACGCGGCGAGCAACCATCGTATGTTTGCTCAAACTGCGCGTAGAACGCTTCTTTCTCGTCATCAGGTCTCCCTTCGTGTGGGCAGTGGACGTTGATGATGCTGTAGTTGAAGAAACGGTCCTTAACTCTCAACATGCACAACCTTGCGTTGATCGGCTGCCACCCGATCACACGTTGTCGCATCTTGCCCAACACTATAAATCCTGTTCCCAGTTCATTGGTGGTGTCACAGCTTTGGTAGAAGGTATAGCCGCTCGATGCCCGCTTTTCCACACTTCTGTCCAGTCCAACAAAGCTCCTGCAACGCCACGATGTCGAAGTTGCGGGGATGTTATTCGTCGTAGATTATCCTGTCACATCCTGCGAAACCAAGTGGCTTGCAATTCTATGTTTCAAGTTTCCAATCGTAGTCCTTTTTTCGTCGAGTGGATCTAAGCTGATTGTATCGAGTCGTATTTTTGACGTAGGACTACGTCTCTCTTTTCTATACCGGGTGTCATTCTAAATTTTCAGAAATCGGCCGCGTTACGTTTGAAGTGGAGATTTTGATCGTTAATAACTCAGCCATTTCTCGTTGATTTTTCAAAATTTTGGCACCAATCGATTGCAAATCTTTACACCAATTATGCCCAATAATAACATTTGCTGATTTTCAATAACAAACTATTGAAAAATTGGTAAAAGTAAACCCATGTTTATTCCAGCCAATCACGAACGAGCACATTTTGGATGCTCCCGTCGCATATAAAAGCTACTGCTTCTTCGCATCTTCCCTCATTTGTCTTTGTCGTCTCGAGGTGAACGCATCGAACGAGAGCTGCCGACTTTCTTCGTTTGCGTTTTCGCTCATTATTCTTTGACGGCCGTGTCGGCAGATCGGCTTGGTTGGTAGTTCATAGGTACCACCTTACCAAGACTGGCAAAAGTTTCAGGCACCCGACTGCCTATGTATTGTTCTGTTTTCATCACAAATTCTATCGATCGGTAGCTTTTTCGGAATTCGCACTCTATCATATCTATCATTTCATTATCCACTTTGATCTCTACTCCCTTATACTTAAGAGTAGAAAGAGACCGATATAGCCACAAAATCATCAAGTTAATTATAGAATACGGTCGATAAATCAGTACATCACACAACAACTTTACTCAACACATTACTTCACCATTTGTATTATCATAACAACAAACATTGTATTATGGAAATATAAAAGTCGAAATCTCGTTCCAGCCTTTGTCCTACGTCAACATTGCGGTTATGTCTCAGACATTGCCCACTCCTAGTTTTTCCTATGTTATTTGCAATGGACATTTTTACGGGTGGCTTATTGGGCCTACGCCAACGCACTCCTGTCTCGTCGGAGGGCCATCGTGCCAGTTCTGTTTAACGTCTCTACCACCACTGGGACGTCCACGCTGATGGGGCTACCACCTAGCGGATCTAGCTGGGTGTGATGCAGCATTCCTTACTCAGCCGCTGAATGCCAGAACAGACGCTGTTTGAGCTGCACCTCCTTGGTGAATAGATGCTCGGGTCGCACCTCCCCAATCTAGCTGAAGTAAGAAGGACAACAGTGCCCAGGCTGCACTACCAGCTAAGCACACAACTCTTAGCTGGCGGTCTTTGTCATCGCTTGACCCGTGGAAGCATGACGTAGGAGCTTGTGAGCTATGTTGGACGCTCTCCTAATCGACTCACCGTTTTGCAGCCCGTGGCTTGGCTCTAGAATCACCTTAACACTCTCCGTAAGCTCTTTGTGTACTGAACTTCTATTTTTTGGTCGTTTTTAACGTGAAGATCATATCTCCAGCTGAGGTGTCTCTGATCTTCTGGTCGTCGACATCGGCACCAAATTGGCTTCGTTAGCGGTTTTGAGATAAGGGGCTGTCCATAAACCATGGACATGCATGGGGGGGGGGGGGGAGGGGGGTTCGGCCAATGACCATTTTGTATGGACGAAAATTTTTTTTTGTATGGACAAATGACCAAGGGGGGGGGTTGAGAATTCCCAAAAAAATGACCACGTGGTTTATGGACAGCCCCTAATCCCATATTCTGAATCTGCATGCCAAATTGAGCCGAAATCCAAATTTTTATGAATTTTGGTGCCCGGGAACCTATTTAAAAATCAGTTTCAAGTTTGTATGGGAGCGATTTGTCGAACCACCCCTTGTCGCATTTTGTATTGGGCGGAACTGTCAAGCAGTTGCCCAGCTGTCAAAAGGTGATTTCAAAAAATCTCTTCGAAATTGATTTTAGGTACCAAAATGAAGTTCTAAAAATCGGAAAAAAAAATCTTGGTGGTTCAGAAATAGGTGCCCTTTCGTATAAAATCAAAAAATCAATAAATTTTCCAAAATTTAAAAACCCAATTCTTCACATTTTGTGAGTTCTTTAGGACTAGGACTCGATCCCGGATCCTCGGCAAGATAGACAGGTAATCTAACCATCAGAGATGAAAGATGGGAGATGATGATAATGATGAGAGATGAGATATGAGAGATGAGAGCCGAGAGATGAGAGTTAAGAGATGAGATGAGAGAAGAGAGATAAGAAGTGAGAGATGAAAGATGAGAGATTAGAGATGAGAAGTGAGAGATGAGGGATGAAATATGAGTGATGAAAGATGAAAGATGAGAGATGATGTTGATGTTGATGAGAGATGAGAGGTGTGGGATGAGAGATGAGAGGTTAGGAATTAGGGATGATATATGAGATATGAGTGGTAAGAGATGAAAGATGAGACATGAGATATGAGATATGGAAGATGGGAGATGCAAGATAAGAGATGAGAAATAAAAGCTGAGATATGGGGGATGAGACATGAGAGATGAGAAATGAGAAATGAGGCTCTCATCTCAGACAATTTGTTACAAATTAGTAATAAGAAATGAAAAAGGAGGAATGGAATATAAAAGAAGAGAGGTTGGAGATGAGGGATGAGAAATAAGAGATGAGAGACGATGATAATGAGAAATGGGAGAAAAAAAGTTAAGAAAATATTTGAAAATGAATAAAAGTGACAAAGAAGATAATTGAAAACGAGGATGATTGTTGATAATATCTTTCTTTAGAACAAGATTATTTGTAAAATGTGCTGTATACGAAGTGAATATTTGGTGGAAAAAATTAAACTTTTAAAATAATGGGAGCGTAGGACAGGTGGAGAATGTAGGGATTGATTGATTGATGAAAGGTGATAGATGGTAATGATGACACAGCGCAACATGTTTTTGTCTCAAGAGCAAACATATGTGTCTCTGACAGATTTTGGGCCGCTGAATCCGAATCTGGGCTCAGATTTGCTCCAGCACGTCAGAATTTTGAGCTATACCTCAATTTATAGGGCAAAATATGCGATTTTGAGCTTTTTTGACTGCAAGCCATTAAGCAAGGAAATATTTTTTTTAAGCAATAAAAAAGTTAATTGGTCAATTAACTTCTAAATTAACGACTCATGCAAAATATTTCGTTTTACCAAATCAAATTTGAGAGATTTCAGCATTTTATGTTAGTATGTAAACTTGCATGCAACTTTTGGAGGGTGACTTGTATGGGAAATATCGTACCTAACATAAATCACTTAAAACTATCAAATTCGATTTGGTAAAACGAAATATTTTGCATGAGTCGTTAATTTAGACGATAATTGACCAATTAACCTTTTGATTGCCTAAAAAAAATATTTCCTTGCTTAATGGCTTGCAGTCAAAAAAGCCCAAAATCGCATATTTTGCCCTATAAATTGAGGTATAGCTTCGCCTCACTCCGTTCAGATTCACTCCTCTTTGCTGAAGCGAATCGAGAAAGATGCAGCAAAAGGATTGTCGTGAGCAAACACGCAACCCCATCACCAGTGGGAAGCGATGCGCCAGCTGCTTGACATAGATATTCGTTACCGTTCGTCGCAGTTTGCATCGCTAGCGAATGAATGAATGGCGAATGGTGAAGAATGCTGGTGAGCGGTCTAAGCGGCTATTATCATAAGTAGAAGAGAATTTCTGCATGTAAAGCATACATTTTTACTCTATTGTTGTTGGAATGCTTGATTAGCAAAGAAAATAGTTCGAAAACATCAAAAATTCATATGCACAATATCAATCGTATCACTCACGAATCGCATCACCGCTCGATCGCTTGCGATGCGAATGTGGACGAATGAGTAATTTCCAAGTGTGGCTTCCCACCGTTCGCCGGAGTTTGCTGTCGTTGCTGACAAGCATACACACAAACTAAAGCGACAACCGTTCGCTGCTGACTGTCTTCGAATGTGGAAGAAGATGAAAAGTGGAAATCAGGAACCCTGGAGGGATGAAATATGAGTGATGAGATATGGAAGATGAGAGATGACATGAGAGATGAGAATTGAGAGATGAGAGATGAGAGATAAGAGATGGAAGATGGGAGATGAAAGATGAGATATGAGAGATGAAAGATGAGAGATGGGAGATGAGAGATGAGAAATGAGAAATGAAAGTTGGGAGATAAGAGATGAGAGATGTCCGTCCGGACACTACAGATCCTTGACCACTGAATTGTTTTAGTGATGCTTGCCAACTTTACATATTTTGCAACAACGAGCTCTCGAGCCAATGCTGTAAACGGCTGAAATATGATCCTCATCTACCGCCCTACGACGTACTTTTATGGTAAAATATTTGGAACCATACAGACTGACTACTTACTACCGACAAAAGTTACTACCTAGTAGCAATTTCGAACCCGCGGTGGCCAAGAGAGTAAAGAACTAAATAAAAGTCAACAAGGTTGTTGGGAGCATGTTTTGAGCTTGTACAACATAGAACCCTTCATGGATCTCCACCGCTATGCCAGCCCATGAGGCAGACCCTTCTCACTTTGGAATGCCAAGCGAGGAGAACTTGATGCTCTCTGTTACGCACCAACCGACCGAGACCCGGACGCTGGTTTTCGCTCTATGTATACTGTTTTTCATGATAATTCGATCACTTCGATATTCGGAAGGGCTTGCAAGCCATGGTAGTTTAGTGGCTACCGCTTCTATATGCAGAAGCTCATGGATTCAATTCTTGATCCGTCCCTTTCTTCCTACGTGTTGTATCTTTCTGCAATTATCATATTCTTCCCCTTACCCACATTAACCTGCAATTTGACGTAGCAGACATCATTCTGACGTAAAAATAAAATATCAACAGCACTCTCACACTGAAGGTGCCTGTTAGTACCAAGCAGCTGTCTTATTGGTTGCTTGTGTGAGCGTGACTCATCTGGCGATACTGCCTCTTCGGGCGGTCAAACAATCTACTAAAGCTTATGTGGACAATCAATTTCGAAAGGCATTGCATTTGATTTTGCAACAACATCGCACACACCTCACCGAAAGTGTATGTAAAGAGAGCGATCATAATCGTTAAAAACGGCCTCTGCGCTCGTGATAAACCCGTGCGGTGCGGGGGCCGAGACAACCTTTCTGCGCTAAGGCTCCACTCGTGATGTTGCATTAAGCTCTAAATTTTAATGGCTCGTATAAATTTTGCACGAAATGTCTCGGATCCGCCGATCTGCCACGCTGTTGTTGTTATCGTCGTCGTTAACGACTTGCAAGATTAATGAGTTTTCTCGGGGCCATCTGGCCCAGGCATCCAACCATCCATCCGTCATCACTGTTGTTCATGGTATGGTGCAAGATCCTTTTGCGTTGGAAAAGTCGAGTAGCTCCGGTTCGAGCGTCTATATAATTAAGTGGAATCATTGATCGATTGAATTTGATAAACTAGGAGCTTGGTGGAGCCGTCAATGAAACACAAAATATCTGCGGAAAATTCGAGTATCAAACTATCAGATAATCTCAAAAAATACCGTCTACCCCCATTGGTTTGACCGTATCTAATCTGAACACTTTTTAATTTGACCCCCGCTGATCTGCACATCGTTCAAACTAAAAATGGTTCCAACGTCATTCTGCTAATGGAACGGGGTGAAACGAAACGCAGAATCGAAACAAAACAACAAAAAGGGTTGCCAACAGTGTGTTTTTCGATGTCCGCAGGGTTACTAGAAGTTCAGATTAAAAAACGAACCCCGTTGGTTTGCATGAGGTGTCGTTCAAACCAACGGGGGTAGACGGTATAGTACTTTTCACTTACCAATAGCCAAAAATAATCGCTCGAATTTCCATTACCACGTAGATTGTATATGTGAAAGGCAGGTTGTAATCTATACGAGTTGAATTATGCATTATTACGGGTTATATTATGCATTGATACAAGTAAGAGGTGTACTTACAGACATATATCCTTCGTGATTCGGGTTTCTTAAATATACAAATAATTACATGACAGATTAATACGATCATTCTATTATGATTAAATTCATACTAATAATCTACATCGTTTACACAATCAGTGTTCAATCCTCGTTCGACTTCAAGCCGTATAAGAATAATCATTTGACTGTCGCAAAATCTTTTTATCTCTGATAAATTGCAATGGGGCGTGTCGCTCGTGTCTATCGATCAACTGATCGATAGACAGTCCAAGCCAATTTTAACCATTACGTAATTTGCACGTCGTCATCAAGCCCCAGCACGGAAGGTACTACCCAGTCGGCAACCTTCCCCGAAGGCAATGCCACAAGTCTAAAACTTTGATCGAGACAAAAGCCTCTGCGCATACCGATGCGATGTCGCACGGACTGGACCACTCCAGGTCATTTTGGACCGACGACGGACGCAAGGCCGAACAAGTGGGCCAATTTCCATCGAATCCCACCAACACAGTTTCTCGGAGGTGTCGCCCGATCGTCGACGAACATGACCATCACACACGTTCAATAGATAAACGCTGCTGTGGCGGTTGCTGAAAATGCCTTGAAGTCATTCGGAGAATTCCAACTGGCACAAGTCACTAATTACCAGGTACACGGTGCCTCCAGCAGGTTCTTCGCTAGAATGTGGGCTGCCCCGGGATCGCGAAAGGCTTCAATCCGCTGTTATTTTTTCGATTGTTACACATTAAGACTATTGTAGGAATGACTTGACACAAAAACTAACAACATCTTACTCCAAATGGGGTGCGTACTTATTACGTAAAAATGAATTTCTCGAGGGGACACTTTCCTAAGAAGGCGCCTGTTCCCATTCGATTCGTGTGTCCGAATGAAACGAGTTATGACAGGTGGTTGATGACGAAGGAGAATTTTGGAATCATGTTTAGCAGTAATGGCAATCGATAATGGGTGGTAATAAGACGCTAGAACAGGGACCTTCAGGGCATATTTATATTGCTGACGCCGTTTGCGTTTGTAATGCGTTCTAAACTTGGATACATATTCTAATAGACGGGCTTGGTGGTCTAGTGGCTATCGCTTCTGATTCCTATGCAGAAGATCCTGGGTTCAATCCCTGACCCGTCCCTGTCCTCCTACTTAGTATCTTTCTATATACTTTCTCCCTCTTCTGTATAAACACAACTCACCTATTCACATGTTCATAGCCATCGCTAGAACAGAAACGGGTTGAAAAAGCCGTTTCCCTTCCTTCCAACTTTCATAGCACAGTGTCAATCTATCCGATAACGCCTACGAGTTATCCAATCAAGCGTACTGTGCCGCACTATCTCCACACAGAAAGAAATTCTGAAATCTACACTTGACTTAAATATTGGAACGCTAAAATTTCCATTTAATTTCATTCGGTTTTACATAAAAGAATTCCTTGCACGCAAAATTGTAAGCAAGCTCCATACTGCAGACAACCTGTAATTTAACGAACCGATGGAGAATTGTGTTGAAAGTGATGGAGGTCATTTTGTTACAGCGAACTCGATGTAACAATTTGGAACTGTGCAGAGTAATAAAAAAAACACTTATCTTTCACCTTACGCCTGGCATCCACGCACCAATGTGGTGAACCCTTTGCTATCCATATCCCACCAACACTCCGACATCCGCATGAATTTGTACAGACGCAGAGGTATATTCGGTCTGCTGTGGATACAAACGTTTGCAATCATCACTTCTTTTTCCTTCCCCACATTGACCTGCAACCTGACGTGGCAGGCGCCATTGTCGCCTAAAAATAGAAGATCACCAGCACTCACACACTGAAGAGGACTGCTTCGCCCCCGGCAGATATCTCATTATTGGTTCCTTCAGGCTTCCCAAAAGTACCGCATCATGATAGCATTTTGATGGCTGTCACACTCTTATTCCCATGACAGCCTTGTGAATGCATGGTTCATGACAGCCCACAGAATAAAACTCATGCGACCTACAACATCACTGTCGGGAACTGCTCACATCGTTTGCTTTCGCTGTGCGTTCGTTCGCCGATGACAACCTCGGCTCTAGCCCAAACCGTCTCTCGTTGGCTGGACACGAAGTGACGAAAATCGCTGCGCTCGGCCCGAGCATTTTACTTCTGTTGAACGAGTCGAGTATCGTGGTATATCGCACGCTCAAAATTATCGACGCGTTTCATGTATTATGTATTTTTTCAAATAGAGAATATGTACCTGTAAGTCTTATTCTAGTAGAGTATTTTGCATAGCATTATTTTTTATTGGCATGTTAAATGCACTGCCATGTTTTCAATATAAAAGAGAGTTTAATCTCACATCAGTGGTATATTTTAGCCAGATTACAATTTTGACAAACGCTGGCACAAACTTCTTTTCGCCCCTGGGGCATCTTGTGAAAGGCATATCATGTTTATAAAAAATATTTATTGAGCACATATTTTGTGAATAACTTTTAGCGTTAAGCCATGTGCTCCCGTGACAGCCTATGACACCCTTTACGCGACAGCCGGCTTGGTTAGCCGAAGATTGTCATCGCCATGCGGCCAACAATACTGACGACGTTTCCCACTCGGCTCGAAACGACTCGAGTATGCAACTGTCAGGCAAGCAGCCGAAGCAGCGGCTGTTTCAATACATCTTTCGCTCATGCGTGTGCGTGCTGTTGGCGATACATTTCTTACTGATGGTGTTGCACACGGTAACGAGAGATGGTCTGCACACATAAGAGAGTGTCGATTCAGCCTTGCGCGGGCTGTTGCGAGAAGGATGTACATTTGGAAAGCCTGCAAGTGTAGCTTTTCTGGCGATACTGGAGTAGCATTCACGGGTGGTCAATGAAGCTCAAGCTTTAAGCTCATAGGTATTCTAATCAAGCGATGCGAAAATTATGATACGCCAAGGAGTCTAAAAGAATTCATGCTCATGCAACTATGTGCTGTCAATTGGTCAAGTCAGTGGCTGTTTGAGAATCTCTAAGAACTCCCTTGATTATAGGTCATCATCGGATCTGAATCTGAAATCTGCAGCTCATCTGAAAGCTTATGAAGCCCCGTAAAAGTCCTCTGAAACATCCAGAAATTTCTAGCATTGAAATGCTTCTTATCGCCTTGAAACGCCTATGAAACCTCCAAAAAGCTCACCTGAAAGCATGTGAAACTGAGAATCTGTGAACCCTTGTGGAACCTCCTGAATATCCAGAAACGCCCTGAAACGCCTTGAACGCCTTTCAGCTGTCTCTAGAGCTAATAAAGCCCACTAAAACTCCTTTGAAACCTCCTGAAACGACCTGAAATGCATTGGAACGCCTTGAAATGTCTCGAAACGAGCCGAATCCTCCACCTGAGAACCATTGAAGCACCCGAAATCCCTCTGAACCCTTCTGAAACGCCCCGAAATTCCCGTGAAGCACACCTGAAAGTCTTTGAAGTCCCCTTAAGCCCACCAAAAGCCTTTACCCCTAAACGCCCTAAAACGCCCAGAAACACATTGAAACGAATTGAAATGCCATACATCGCCTTTAAACCATTCCCCACCCCCCAAGTGTAGAATTAGCTCCTAAGTTAAAATACACATTAATACAAACAAAAAAAAAATTCCCCACCCTGAAACTCCCGTGAAGCTCACCTGAGAGCCTCTAAAGCCCCCTAAAACCACTCTGAAACCTCCTGGAATACGCATTGAAACGTCTTGGAACGCTTTGAAACGTCTCCGAAACCCCCATGAAACCTCCGAGAAATTTACCCGCGAACCTCTGAAGCCCTCTTTAACTCCCCGTAAATCTCCTGAGACGCCTTGAAACGCATTGAAACGCCTTGAAAAGCCATGAAACGCTTTGAAACGCCGCTCAAACCCCTATGAAACCTCCGTGAAATTCACCTGAGATGCCTTGGAGCACTTTGAAACGCATCTGAAAGCCCAATAAAACTTCCGTGAATTTCAGCTGCGAGCCTCTGACGCCCCTTTAAACTCCCCTGAAACTCCTCCTGAAACGTCCTGAAGCGCATTGAAACGCTTTAAAATGCCTTGAATCGCTTTGGAACGCCTTTGAAACCCCCTGAAACCTCTGCGAAACTGAACCTCCATAGCCTCCTGAAACACCTCTCAAACGCCCTTGAAACTCCTCCTGAAACGTCCTGAAGCGCATTGAAACGCTTTGAAATGCCCTGAAGCGCATTGAAACGCTTTAAAACGTCTCTGAAATCATCGTCAAGCTCATATGCGAGCCTATAAAGCCCCCTGTAATCTCCTGAAGCACCTTGAAACGCTTTGAAACGCCTCTGAAACCCTCGTGAAGTTCATCTGAGAGCCTATGAAGCCCTAAAAGCGCTTTGAAACCTCCTGAAGCGTCCTGAATCGCCTGGAAACATCTCTGATCCACCACCCCGCCGCCCCTGAAACGTCCTGAAGCGCATTGAAACGCTTTAAAATGCCTTGAATCGCTTTGGAACGCCTTTGAAACCCCCTGAAACCTCTGCGAAACTGAACCTCCATAGCCTCCTGAAACACCTCTCAAACGCCCTGAAAAACATTGGAACGCTTTAAAACGTCTCTGAAACCCCTCTGAAATCATCGTCAAGCTCATATGCGAGCCTATAAGCCCCCTGTAATCTCCTGAAGCACCTTGAAACGCTTTGGGACGCCTCTGAAACCCCCGTGAAGTTCACCTGAGAGCCTATGAAGCCCTAAAAGCGCTTTGAAACCTCCTGAAGCGCCCTGAAACGCCTGGAAACACCTCTGATCCACCACCCCGCCGCCCCGGGCACAGTGTTAAAGGGAAGCCAAACGGGGATCTAGGGAGAATGTCAAAGGAAGCACATAAGGGGACAATCGAAGTGAATGCGAAGAGATATGTTAAGCGATAATTCTAGTGAGACACACAAAACCATTACCAATGTAGAAGTCAAGAGGTAATATATAGCCAATGTAAGAGGTCAAGGGAACAATTTATGAAGAAAAACCAGGGAGCGAAGTAAAGGAAGAAAATCAAAAGAGAAGACAACAAAGGCAATTAATGGAAGGAAGTCCAGGGGTTAAATATATTCCCCTAAGCAGAAAATCAATGTGAAAGTAAGGTAAGTCTGAATAGGAAGATAAGAAGGGATATGGATTTGGCGAATATATAAAACCAAAGGTGGAAGTCCATCGGAATGTCTTGGAGGAAACTGTAAAGTAGGGTGGCCCACACTTAGCATTAGCATTAGCATTAGCATTAAGCGAGTCGCACAAATTCGTAGGTGGTACAGTCCTAGACCGCTGTTATGAGGGTTGCCTCCTTCCCGTCCGAACCAAAGCACAAAGATTTGGGACTAATCTCTGTCTCTTAGACAAGACTGACGCAATCCTCCAATGGTCGAGCACTGTCCTGGCCACGTCCTTGCGACTGCTGAGGGATGGGAAAGGATGGTTAGTTTTGGACACCTATGAAAAATGTAGACAGCTCTACGATCTCTCAGGCCTAGGTGTCACGGGAATTTGGGTGTTGTTAGTGGAAGGGTAAACTCCAAAGGATACGCTTGGTCAACGTTCAGGCACACCATTGTAAGTCTTCTTCGAATCAGTTGTCTGCCCGATTCATCATGGCTTCCTCGTCGTCTTGATGGCATTTGGTTGAATTACT
Source organism: Aedes albopictus (assembly GCF_035046485.1). Taxonomy (NCBI): domain Eukaryota; kingdom Metazoa; phylum Arthropoda; class Insecta; order Diptera; family Culicidae; genus Aedes; species Aedes albopictus. Next base: position 300,575,450 of record NC_085136.1, on the reverse strand, counting down.
AGATTCTTCGGTTGATAATCTGAAAAATAAAATAATTTTAACATCGTACGTCAAATAAGCTACACATTAGTGATACGCTCGCCACAGTTGCATATTTTTACAATATTATTTATATCATGCGATAAATTTACCTCAAACCTGCTGAAATAAAATGTTGATTAGCAGTACATTTAAACAAAATTAACTACAAAACACAAAAAAGCATCAAACTTTGATCTTGGAATATTTATAAATACGGTAAATATCAAGATCAAAATTTGATTTGGTAGATCTTACGGGTTTAAAGTAGGGTGGCCCACACTTATATGAAAAACATAAATTTCGAAAAATGCCAAGTCTTACCTCCTAAATAAGTTGTTTTGGACTCCCAGAAGCTACGTTCATAATTTGAGCAAAATAGGTTGAGCCTGAGAGGGCGCTGAAAACGTTTGAAGTTTTTATGGGAAAACTTGGCCAAATGTATGCAGAAATTTTAAGTTTTCGAATTTATCCGCTAGGTGGCGCTGTAAGCGTTCAAAAAATAAACCCACTTTACCTAGAGTATAACTTTTTTCACAGACGTTGGATCACTTTGCGGTCTTCGACAAAGTTGTTTGGCATATAGTCACCTACAATAATACCAAAGGGTTTGAACGCTTACAGCGCCACCTAGCGGCAAAGTTCGAAAACTTAAAATTTCTGCATACATTTGGCCAAGTTTTCCCATGCAAACTTCAAGCGTTTTGAGCGCCCCCTTAGGCTTAATTGATTTTGCTCAAATTTTGAACGTAGCTTCTGGGAGTCCAAAACAACTGATTTAGGAGGTAAGACTTGGCATTTTTCGAAATTTTTATTTTTCATATAAGTGTGGGCCACCTTACTGTAAAGTCAACTTGTTGGATAAATTCAAGAGCAAATATCAAGGGAGGCACTAACAAGGGAAGAATCAAACAAGGACGTAGCGGAAAAGTCAGAATAAAGTCAGGTAAGGCACACAAAGCAATAGTCAAGGGGAAAGTAAAGATAGAAGTCAAGCGGAAGAGCCAAGTTGTAAGCCAAGGAGGTAAGTTAAGAAGAGAATTCAGAGAGAGCAGGGGAGGGGGGGGGGGGGCTGTCAAAGTAGACACATAAAGTAATGGTAGAGGCAGTAGTCAAGACGAATCCAAGGAGTGTTAGTGAGGGAAAACAGTAGTTCTGGAAATCTAGAGAGAGACTCTGTTAGCAGCGCTTCTGGGTGATGAATGGGGCACTAACACTGTTACGTTTTTATACCGATTTTAACCTCAGCAGCCCAACAGGAGACACTGCCATCGGTGACGTTTATCGTTTGTCAGAGTTCCAAGTATGCGTGATGAAGCGGGGAAAACAAGGGGACATGCTAGATGAAAGGAAAGTTGAAGGGGAAGTCAAAGGAAACACACATAGGGGTAGTTAGGTTCGAGGTCAAGTCAAGAAGGAACGCCAAGGATGCAAATCCAATGGGAGAACAACGAAAGAAGTAATGAAAGAAACTTTAGATTAATTAAGTAAAATAAATGATAAAAATCCACCGGAACGTCTAGAAAGAAAGTCTGACGAGGATGAGAAGGATTGCAGTGAAGAAAAGAGTCAAAGATATTAGCCAATGGAAAATGTCATGTCAAGGCAATGACGTTGGATTGAATCAACTGGAAAAGTCAAAGAGAAAATCAATCGAGGTGCACAAGGAGATGATCAAAATAAAACCAAAAAAAGGAAAGTAAAGGCTAGGAGAGAAGTCAAGGAGAGCACACAAGGCAGTGGCTCTTGGGGATAGTCGAGGAAGGGAAGCCAGGGAGAGAAATCAAGGAGTGAAACCAGTGGGAAGAGAACGGTGAAAGTCGAGGAAGACAACCAAATACAATGAACGAGGAATAAAGAAAATCAAAGACATTTAGGAAATTCTAGCAACGAAATCATGGGAAGACAAGAGAAGCAGCAAAGGGGAAGAAGGGGCGAATGATCAGTAAATTAAAGTTCCTCTCAAAACAAATACACACAGAATGAAGGGGAAGTAGTAAGGTCAAACAAAAATGCTGAAGAAAGAAGAAGGAAGGAAACAGCCAAACAAATTTGATGAGAATAAGTAGAAAGGAAAAACCAAGATAGAGATGCGGGAAGCATGCGATAAGTAAGAAGGTCACGGGAAAGTCAAGAAAGTTAAGTAGGCAGTCAATGGGAAAATCAACACAAAATATCAAAGGTGAAAGTACGAGGTAAAGGCAGAAATATTCAAGTTTAAATTAAAAATGACGTAAGTCAAGACGTCTAGAAGAGTCAAGGGCATAATCGTGAGATAAAGCCAAGAAGAAAAGGTTAAATAGAAGTCAAACATGGCACAAAATGGTGACACAAGAGGATGTGAAGAAGAAAGTCAATGCGAGAATTCTAGGGGGAGTCAGGGGGAAATTAATTAGGAAAGTCAGGGGGAGAAGAATAGGAGAGAAATCAAGTGGGAAGAGAACGATGGAAGTCAACCAAGAAAGTTAAGAAGAAAATCGATATGAAAATCAATTAGAAAGTCAAGCAGTGACTTCATAGAAGGAAGACAAAGGAAGCAGTTACGGGGACAAGCCAAGGAGACATATTTAGGTAAAAGGTAGGGAGGGACGTCTAGAACAGTCAATACTATAATAGGATGAAGTCAGGTGGAAAAGCCATGGCGAAAATTTAGAGAGGCACGCATTATGGTAGTCAAGACTCTTGACTCTTGACTCTTGACTCTTGACTCAAGAGGAATGCAGGAAAGAAGTCGAGAAAAAAAGTACAGGAATCAAGTAAGAAGTCAAGGAGAAATTAAATGAAGAAACTCAAAGGAAGCCCAACGGTAGACAGGAATATTGAGAGGGATATTTGAAAGGCGTTTATACTAGTCAAGAGCATAATCGTTCAACAAGTAAAGTCAGCAGAGATTTTATTAGACTCGTGATAGTCACACATAATGGAGTTATCAGAGTTAAGAAGGGATTTAAAACGAAATGTCGAGAGAGTGAAGAATCACGAAAGAAATCAGGGAGGAAGATCAACGGAAACAAATGAGAAAAATTATATGTGAGATGATAGAGCCTGCAAGAGAAGTCAAAGGAAGAAAACATGAAAAGTAGGAGAAGTTAAAAGGGTAAGTGATAGACGTTTAGGAAAAGTCAGCATGATAATCACGGGATGAACTCAAAGGGTGAAGTCATTGGAGCAATGAGGGAAACGCAAATAAACTGAAAGAAGGAAGACCAGGAAGGCCCACAACAAAAGTGCCATACAAGGGACTACTCTTTCAGAAGGGAGAAGGAAGTCAAAACGAGAAGTCGATTGGGAAATCAAGGAGGGAATAAAGTCTAAAGGGAAGGTCGATAAAGGATAAAAGAGGATAAATTCTACGAGGAAGGTTGAAGAAGGATGACAAGAAGAAAAAAAGGAAAAGTTTGGGAAATGATGTAGAGGCAACGTCTGGGAAAAGTCAATGTGATAATCATGTATAAAGTCGAAGGTCAATTTAAGAAAACATGAGGAAATTACGAAAGATGTGGGTAGAAGCAGACGAATGGGGAATTCAACGGGGCAAGTCTAGAAGTCTAGAAAAGCCGGGGCCCGTGGCGCAGTGGTCACACGTTCGCTTCATAAGCGGATGGTCATGGGATCTATCCCTGCCCCGGTACTTTGTGAGTTGCTCTTCCCCCCGAGAGCGGCTTATCATGTCTAGTCATTTCTAGTGAAAGGTTGAGAGGACATTCAGGACATGATGTTCAGTCAAGGATAGAGGAGTAGGTATCAAGTGAATTTTGTATAGCAGATGTAGAAGATTCAAAGTGAGAGCTGACAAGGTTAAGTCTCTTGTATCCCATCTTCCCAATCCTCTCATATTCCCATTTCTTTATTTTCCCTTCGTCTGCTTATTTTCTCGTCATATTGTTTTTTTTTTTTTTGTTTTTTCGTCATCTGATACAGGTTTCTCGGCTTTGGCAGTTTGAGTGGGTAGCAAAAGGCAGTTCTGCTCCTACATCCGACGTTTCGGTTATATTTATATAACCTTCTTTAGGTAATAGGAGTTATGATGATGATGATGAACCTGGGCGGGTTAGTGATTACCTGTAAGTAAAAAGAGTAATGCTCATAAACAAAAACCACCTAGATTAAGTTATCTAAAAATGTTTTAAGATGTATAAAACGTGTGGAATGCGATGGATCTCTTCAGTCGAGTCAAGTACAAGACACTGAAGACGACCTTACAGTTGAGGTCGAAATACGTATCTGTCAAAGGGTGCAAATTCTTAGTGGAATTAAAAGGAACAGTACTTAGCCCAATTTTCTTTTTTACTTACCTAATAGGAGTTAGCTAAAGAAGTTTTAATAAATATAACCGAAACGTCGGATGTAGGAGCAAAACGGCTTTTTGCAGCCCACTCAGACTGACAGAGCTGAAAAACCCCTATCAAGTGAAGAATCCACGGTTGTAAAACCAAACGTTTGTCACCATCTATTTCTGTCGTCTAGTTTTCTCGTCTTCCAGTCTTCTCGTCTTTTCTTCTTTTCATCGTATCGTTCACAAGTCTTTTCATCTTCCCGCCTTCTTTCTCGATTTAGTCCTCTATTCATTTCAACTTCTCGCCTACTTTTCTCTCGTGTTTTTATCATCTCGTATTCTCATCTTACTATTTTTTGTTCGTCTTCTACCACTTTTGACTCCGTCTTGTCTAGTCTTCATGTTTTCATATCTTCTCGTCTTCTGATCTTCTTATCTTCGCATACTCTCATCTATTAGTTTTTTCATCTTTTAATCTTCTCGTCTTTACATCTTTGCATCGTCTCGTCTTCTGATTTTATCGTAGTCTCATCTTCTCTTGTTGTCTTTTCATCTTTAGGTCATCTCTGTTTCAAAGTTAATTGATAATGTATGTTTATACTTTCGTATAATGTAGATACTATTGAAAAAGTTGTACAGTCATCAACATTTCTAATATATCCGAATGATAACTCATCGTTATTATATAATAAAAATAAACAAACTTCCAAGCAAAGCAAAAACCTAAATGCATTTCGCAGCCATCCTCTCAGAGATATTTCTGAGATGAAATACAAAAACCACTGTGGCAGTGGCACGTTGGTATAATTAACCATCGATATGTAAAGAACATTCTGACAATTATCATCGATTCCATTCACAAACGCCACAAACACAACAAATCTGCTGGCTCACAATGCAATGGCACCTTGAAAACAGCTGAATACTCCTCTCCTCGGGGCAACAAAACAGCAATCTATTATCCACTGGGAAATAATTTTCGCTTTCGAACCTGGTTACTCATGCTGATGCTCTGTGGAACGCTCTAAGCATGACCAAAAATGGAACATTCAAAGTCCAAGAGCTTATTTAGGATGTTGTGTGTGCACTCACCACACAATTGAACATCAGAATGAGAAATTGTGCTGAAAAAACTTGTCAACTCATCATTCGCAGAACTCAGTCAGAACTGATTTCATAACACTGTTCCTGCATGAAGACACGGTGGGTATTTGTGGTGGCCAAATTTGAATTCTGGAATGAAATGCTTGAGTGTATAACATTGGGCGATTGAATAGTAGAAATTAGACGACGGAGCTTTACATTATTATTGAGATTATATTATTATTGGGATTTTCAGCCCATTGCTGAATTATCAACGAATCCACATTTTGAAGTAGAATTTATATATTTTTTTAGTATTCGACGCTCTAGGGTTTCACTGCGAGTCAGTCGCCTGGCACAGTGTGCCGGAAATTCCCAAGTATAGCTTTCGTACCTCGTTAAACCGATCATGAAACCAGTTAATCACCAAAAGGGGCAATGATGGTTCCAAAGTCCAAAGTCAACAGTTCGTTTCTTTCCTTATTGCACAGCATGTCTGACCACTGCCTGGTCACTTAAAGTTTCTGATGTTTGCCGCTTAGCAAACCGGCGGGAATGTCCCTTCTGTACGTATATATTTAGGAGGCAAGATCACGATAATGATTGTTTTGATTACCACCGCAAAATTCGGCGGTTTAACTGTTCACCCGGTGGTTTGACTCAGTTCGACGAATGTATGTGCGTCACTTCTTTGTGGGTGCGAGTGCTGTTGCGAGATCCGATGATGGATTTAAGATAATTACCCGGGGTTTAAACTAATTTTGTTCTCTTACTTCTCTTTCAGGTAAGATCGCACGTTCATGATGAAACAAAAAAAACTGCAGAAATCATCTGTTGCGAGATCACTCGTTATCATCAACCAAACTAACAACGAATGTACGTCAGGGGGTGGAAAGTCATACCCCATAACGCCAACGGTAGCCTTCGTCACGTATGTATGTCAGTCAGTCAGTCCGGCTCCAGCAGGCACAGTATGGTGGAATATTTATGCATAATTAAGTTTGAATAGCTGCTCGTGAGCAGAAGATAAGATAATGCGGCAACGTAACTTGGATAAGTGTATCATTGGAAACCCTTTCGGAATCTAGATCTGTGTGCGGCTCTGAAGTAGCCTTCTCGAAAGAGGTGTCTCGAATAGCAAAATGAAACAAAATTTCTCACTTTTGAGACATTCGAATCACTCTTTCAACTTCCTATTTGTTCTCATATTAATTTATTCTTGTCTCACTATTGATTCATCATCGATGTACACCAAATTACCAAACATTCACAAACATAAATAATTCAAATCAATAGGAGTTTTACCTAATTCCCGTCTATCTAAGCACTGAATAATAATGGTCGATTTTATGCTTGTATCAATGACTAAATGAAAACATTAGCTTCCATATCTTGTAAAAAAATATTGTGAAAGAACTATAATTTCCTAAAAATAGTAAGATTGAATAACTGTCCTTCGAGTTCTGTTTCCGTCTAGTCCACGTCTATTTCTGGCACAACTTGAATTCAATTCCCGGCACACCTTCTACGTGACACTATGGCACAAAGGATGGTCAAAAAATATGATTTTGGTCGTAGGTGTTTATTCGAAAACTATGTCAAATTCTTCGCAATCCAAATCAAATCATGTTTTCAAAGTACTTTTGAGCAGAAAGCTTTTGAATTCAGATGGACGTAGCTTTGGAATAACGACTAAAATTTTTCAAATAGTATTTTTACCCACCAGATCATAATACGCCGTCACAGTGCAACGAAGAATTTTTTCTCTGTGGTTGTGAAATACGATGTTTCGTATGCAGAAAATCCACGCACACATTTGCTTACGTCCTCCTTTGACGAAGACAACTTGGTGTTTACAATTTACCGATGGAATATCTTTTGCTGCATTCTGCATCAGTTAAATCTAACTTTGAAGTCAGAGCTTTTGTGGCGATGTGAATTGAAGGTTGGTTCAACAGGTAATTCTGGTGAAGTGAAAATTGAACAATGATGAAGAACAATTCGGCAAGCTGCTGCTTTGGTGCGGTTGCCTTCATCGTACGCAACACGAGAAAAAAAAATGTCAACTCTGAAGTGGAGTGAACTTGAAACGCGAAATTTAGTGTAATTATTCGGTTTTCTGTGCTAGAGAGGCTGGTTATCGATAGTCTACATCTTTTCGCTTCCATCTAACGCGGCATTTCCAAAGGTAAGTCGGAATATCTGTATTGATTGGCTATTTTCCGTCTGATGCGACGGGAATTAGCGCAAATGATGAAGTAAAATATTACCCTATCAAATTGAATTTGAGTATACTAAATACACTTATCTTACTCTCAATCGCTGTGCAATCACTCGCGAAGAGTGAGAGAATGGAATAACATTTTAGTCTTATTCATTTCTGTTTGTTCTCAATTTTTTTTCCTTTCTCTCTCTTGGCCTACTTATGTCAGATTTCTTGATTATTTTTGGATACTCTTTTGACCTCCGACACGATCATAATTTATTCTCCGCTCACGTTTATGCCAAACTGTTCTCATTCTTGACTCATGAATCCCACTCATGCTTGATTCTCTGTTCACTTCTATTCGTGCTCACTTTTATCGACTCTTGGACCACGCTTGACCTTTGACAAACTTAGACCAACTCTCAACTCACTATCAAGTTATATTCGTCTCATTATCGGCTCTTCTAGTTCACACTTATCTATCTTTCGTTTCACCTTTAGATGTTCTCAATCTTGTTAAATAGTGACGACTCAATAGTGACGGTTCAACGGAAAGTGTAGAATTAGCTTTAGTTAAAATACACAGAAATAAAAACCACAAAAAAAGATTATTTTTTGAATCGCTCTCTGTCGTTTTTCAGTTTATTCTCTTCTCATTTTCGACTCATTCCACCTTCTCATGCAACACTCTCATCTCACGTTTTCTCGTTCTCATTTTGATTCACTCTGGACTCCTTCTCGATTCGCTCTTGACCTTCGAAATACTCTCGAATCATTCTCCTTTAACTGTGGAATACGTTACACCTTAAATTAACTTATTTATTTTATTTTTTAGTTCTGCATCACATTATGCCAACAACCTCGATCATGTCTACACATTATTCAACGTGCTCCTATGACTATTTTCTATCTCTCGATTGACTCGTGCTCGTTTTCACTTTTTATAGCGTTTTGCTCGATTCTGCCTTGACTTCATCCTTGATATATGCTCAACTCACTTCAGTCTCATTTTCATCTCATTTGCGGCACTCTTGAGCTACTTTTGACCTTCACAACAGCCTCGACTAACTCTCTACTCAGAATTGTTCGCAATAGTCTAGCTCGACCTCGACCTCGTTTCACTTCGGTTCGTCCTCAGTTTCAATCACTCGTGAGATAATTACTCTCTCAGCTGACACTCTCGAGCTAGTCTCATCTCACCCGCTTTGCTTTCAATTGGTCAGACTCTCGTTTCATATTAACTAATTTTTCACTTTTTTCATTTTTGAATTCCTCTCGATTTGTTCTAGGTTCACTCACGACCTTTTCACAAGTTTACTTGAGCACCAAACCATGGTACGGCTTTGGTTTTAAAGCAAGTTGAGAAAAGGTCGTGAGTGAATCGAAGATCTAGAGGGAACCCTAAGTGAGTTGAGAGAAAGTCAGGGGTGAAAAGAGTGGATGAAAGTGAGAATGAGTAAACTTACTTGAAACGACAGTGTGGCAAATCGAAAGTGAAACGAGTGCGGTAGAGTCGAGAGTCTCAACTCATTCGAGTCACTCTTGATATTCGAGTCGACACAGTTTCAACCAATGATCAATTCAGCTTCGAATCACGACATGAGTCCATTACTCCACTGTTATTTCAATCTCAGTTCACTTCTGCTGAGAATGACCTTTAATGAATCGACGTTTAGTAAACTCATCTTAAATTTTCATTCGTTTCTCTTTCAATGTGGCTGACATTTGTTTCAAGCTTTTTAATTCTCACTTTTATTAACTCTTTTCGTTTGTGTTCGATTTGTGTTCTCACTTGATATTCGACTTACTCACGATCTTTTCTCAGTTTACTTGAGCATCAAACCATGAGATGGGTTTGGTTCTAAAATAAGTTGAAAATAGGTCGTGAGTGAATCGAAGATCTAGAGTGAATCCTGAGTGAGGCGAAAGAATCAGAGAGGTGATCACAGTGAACAACGATGAGAATGAGTAAACTTTGAACGAGAGATGTCAAATCGAATGTGAAACGACTGCGTTTAAGTTGAGTCTTAATTCATTCGAGTCACTCACTCTAGATTTTCGAGTCGACACAGTCTCAACCAAGGATCAATTTAGCTTCAACTCGCGACTGGACTCATTTGCTCCACTCTTATTTTAATCTCATTTCACTGAGAATGAGTTTTAATCATTCTTGAGAGAAATACTCCTAAGCCACTTCTAATTCAGACTCGAGTCACTGCCGATCGCTTTTTAGCCTCTCTGGAGGGGTTCAGTATGAATTTATTATTAACTTATTCACAAATTAACTTAGAACCACGTTCTACTTTTAACTGATTCGACTCACTTTCGTTTAACTCACTTTCATTCTCTTTTGGAATGCGCCTCACTTTTGATTCTGTCAACTCACTCTAGAGACACATTTGTCTCACTTTCGAACCATTTGGCCCACTCTTAACTTCTTCTCACTAGAATCATGCCTGTTCTCATGTTTACTCTATCTGGTCTCACTCTCGATCCACCCTTGAAGTTCAATACAGTTGGCACTTCAGAATTGTTTTCGTATAGCTCTCAATCAACCATGTTTCGTCGGTACCGTTTGCATATTTTATTGTTCGCTTCGATGATGGAGTTCTGTCTACCAATATTATGATCATTTTGATGTTTTTTTTTTCGATACGCTCTTGCTTCCACCGATTTTCTAGCCACTTAAGGATCACATTCATCTTATCTCACTTTTTCCCACTTATCACTCTCGATTTACTTCCAACTCACTTTTGAGTCGCACACGACTCACTTATGTTCCATTTGATTCACTCTTGTCTCTCTAGCTCTTCAACTGTTCTTATTTCCATTTATTGTTGATCTATTTCTATATTTACTCTTGACCATCGACACACTCTCGATCTACTCTCTCAACTCACGTTCGACTCACACTCAGCTCACGCTCATCCCAATGCTAAGCCATTCCTAATCCAGGCTCGACTCACTGGTCGATCGCTTTTTAGCCTCTCATGACCTTCTTTCTACTTAGTAGCTTTACATTTAATTTCAGCTCACGTCAAATTTAGCTTAGCTTAAGGCTCAAGCATCCGTCATCATTTTTCGGAAAATAAAAAGCAGTTTTCTCGCTGCAAATCAAAACAAGGATCATGAAAATATATTCACTGCATTATATTCCTCATGTGGAGTACAGTGAATATATTTTCATAGCAAAAACTGTTGTTTTGAACGAAAAAACTGCTTTCAAATGTTTGAAGATGACGATGATTTCAATGACGAAAAGTTCAACGTTAAACTTACTGTGTACATGTCAACGGTTGCTCCTTCGTGATTGATCTGAACTGTTATAAATTGCATTGAGATCAAACTGAATAAAAGTGCTGGGACACTCCCACTTATTCTCAAGTGCAATTTAAGAAGTTCATATATTTTGGATCAATACCGACGCCGGCCAAGTCCTTACAGTCAGTTGGGAAGGGAAGGAATGTTAGAGTGTGATGGTTGTTGCTACTAGAGACCGAGCGTACTCTGCGTCCCCACAACCACCACGGATGGGGTATTTGTTAGTAGGGTAAGGATGTGACATCTGGGAAATGATGCGTATCCATGGATAGGGGATATATTTAGATGATAGATAGTGTGTAGATTACTCTGAGGGAGTAGCGGTAGAGTTCACTTGGTTGCATAACTTATAGGCGTTATATGATAGATTGACACTGTTCCGTGAATGTTGGAAGGAAGGGAAACGGCATTACAACCCCTTTCTGTTCTAGCGATGGCTATGAACTTATGAATAAACATGAGTTGCATATGTAGTTCTCTCTGTAGAGAGGAAGTAGATAGAAAGATACAAAGTAAGAGTAAAGGGACAGGCCAGGGATTGAACCCAGGACCTTCTGCATACGAATCAGAAGCGGTAGTCACTAGACCACCTAGCCCGTCATTTCAAATCAGCTGACGTTAAACTATCCAAAAATGAATCCATTACAGTTTGTTATACCCTATTAGAATGTTTGTTTTCATAATAAAATTGCATTGAAGGTTCTTGTTCAACCCCATTCCACGTTAGTTTCAATGTGATATAGTACTGTTATATCCTCCTACTCGGGAGCTCCAGCATATGTATGTCAGCCGGTTCATGAGTATGAGTACAAATTTGATAATGACCTTACAACTGAACAAACATTGCTTCGACACCTCTCGGAATCATAAAAGCAAACTCACAGCCCAGTTTGGGCCCGTTGAACTCCCAGGCCAGGCATTCGCTCTTGTACCAAGCAACATATGTTTCTCACCAATCTTGACACGGCGTGGCGCGGCAGTTCTCCGTGTCACCACACGGACTTCCACCAACAACCATCCGGCCACACCGCTGTGCTGGAACCAGTTCTGTCGAATTCAAGTTCAACGCTATAAACTTGACCTCTATCGCTAATTTGCCAGCAGCAGCAGTGTAGACCCCCTTCACCGACTGACATCCAAAGCAATCGATGTCTCTAGTCTAATAACTAGTGGTGGGGTTCGACGTATGTGTGAGAATTGTGAGCCGTGATTATTACACCCTACCTATTACTAGAAGAATTGGATTTTAAATTGAGCGAACCGAACTAGTACCTAAATACAAGAAAAAAAAATGTGACAGGTTATTGAATCGCCGGCAGTAGTTGGCGTATCTAAATGATTAATTGGATCGCCGCCGCGCCACCGGCACCGTGGATGGGTTTCGTTCGAGGGCTGTCCAACAATATGACAAATCGCTTCCAAATGATATGCGATTTAGCGACCGGCTGTGTATTTTGAGAAGTGATGCTGTCAAAAAATGTACAGGTTCAGGTTCAACGAGACATCTCAAGGGCTCATTTGAAATCTTTTGAATCTTCTCAGTGAGAAACGAAATAGACAAAAAAAAGAACAATAAAATTACATGAAAATAAATTGACGTTTTTGGGTCTTTTCTGATATATCTCAAAAGAAATTAAATAGAATAAAATAAAGCATAATTAAATTAATAGAACTAGATGAATACAATGATAAAAAAACTGAACTGGTTCAAGTTTAACGAGATAACTCAGTAACCCAGTGAGATAGAAAAAAATAAACAAAAATTAAAAAAAAACTAAAATAAATTAGAATAAAATAAAAATTGCTTCAAATTCAATGAAACGTCTCTGTAGATCGTTCAAAATTTAAAGTTTTAATCTTTTCTGGGAGATATCAACTATAACTTTACCAAATAAAAAAGTGAAAATAAAGTAAAGAAAATGAGGGGGTTAGAAGCAAAGGGGTGTAAGTGACAAAAACCCACTTTCGAGTAATTGAGGTTTAAAGTTTTGGACCATTTTTTCATCCCATACAAAATGTTTGGAGCTTCAAAATCAACCCAATTTTCTCTGATTTATCGTAATTTTTCCAATCATCGTAGAAACAATCTTAAAAAAGTTCCTGAAAGCTCGAACTCTGAAGAATTTTATGATATGCTCAGCTCAAAATCGACAAAATGGTCACTTACACCCCTATGATTCTGGGCCCCTCAAATATAATAAAGTGATACCAATTGAAGAAAAAAAAATAGAAGAACAGAAGAACAGAAAGATGAACATTGTACTTGTACCAATTGAACGAGAAGTCTCAATGGCCTCATTGCAATCTTTTGTGTCTTATTTGGGATGTATAAAAAAATAAAATAAAAAAAAAACAAAAAAATATAAGAGTTACATAAAATAAAAGTTGGATACATAATGTTTATAAAAAAATGCTAGTATACCATTATTTTTTGGATCGTACACACGTGTTTGAACTACACGGTTTTCATCTACTGTTGATTCAAATGTTTAAAACATCTGGTTTTCCATCGAGTGGCAGTTAAGATCTTCTAACATCTTTTCCTTATTCTTTAGCTGACATTCCAACTGCAAAATGAGCCTGTATCTCAGCTCATGAGTGTTTTATGAGCACTACCACAGTTATTTACTGAGAGCCTTTACTGTCAACTGATCAGTTTTTCATCCGTGCATCGTGGTTCAGGCACAAAGATATCCTATACCAAAGGAAGTCAGAAATTCTATTGTATTGAATTTATAAAGCTGAATGATTGTGAATTTTTGAAATGGATCGAACATCGGTGTTATTATTTCATTTTAATCTTTAAATTGAAATCAACTTACAAAAAAAAAACAGAAGACTCACACATACAACAGAAACAACAAAATAAACTGTCAGTTTCCATCTTCCTCAGACGTGTTAAAGATATTTAGATCGTCTCCATCATTTGAACCTCCAACGTCGCAGTTACCTGGGTGCCCTCTTTTGTTCCCTGCTCTCATATCATTCATCTCGCCAATGGCGAATGGATTCTCTGGACTGAGTTATAAACCATTAAAAAATGTATCATCTGTTTGGTCGAGTTCTTCCTCATGATCAACCCAACAAGACTGTGACTAAAGTCTTATTGACTGACTACGGTAGCATCTATAGGTACCTACATTGGAAAAGCTCCACTTGTTTCCTTTTCTTTTTTTTCCTTGTAATGTTTTGAATCTTACCAGACGGTGGATTGAAGTGCCCCCTAGAACGATTCCGACGTTATTCATTCTACACTATTTCGAGCCTCAAGTTGTAAAAATAACTGTTCAATGCTAGCGGTTGTACTGAATGATTCCATTGCAAAAAAAGGATCAAATTATTAAACAAAAAGCTGCCACTAGTCAATTTTTTTTAGAATGTGGCACATCCTAGCCAGAATTGTCACGCAGTTGCATTTCAGGTTTTCTGAAGCTGAACTCATTTTTGCGATTTCTTTCATGTTTTTCTCGATGCCAGATTTTTTTCACAGGAATTCTTTCTCGATAATCCTCCTGCAAACCCTACGAGAGGAGTCTCAGGAATAGAATGAATTGGAGGAATTAAAAAAAAAAGAATTTCAGAAAGAGCTACTCGAGGAATCCTGAAGGATTTTTTTTAAAAGATAACATAGAAGAGTCCTCTAAGACAACCTAACGGAATCTTGGAAAAAAATCAACAGGAATCAAAATTGGTATTCTTAGGAGAATCTCGGAAGAAACTCAAGGAGGAACTCTTGAGTGAGTTCCCGTAGAAACTTCTGGAGGAAGTTCCATGTGAGTGAGCTCCAAAAGGAAACTTTGGAAGAATATCAGAAGGAACTCCGCGAGGAAATCCCTCAAATACTTCTTAAAAAAATCTTGATTGGATTGTGTAATCACAAAACCCGTGAAAAACACGGAAATTTAAAATCGCCGGGATAATCTACGAAACACACGAGAAAACTTATTTTCTTCTGCAAAAAATTAAAACTCGATAACGGTTTGTTGGGTTGAATTGATGTCTTGGAAGATGTTTGAGGATATTTGAAGGACTTTTAGAAAAAAATACACTGAGAGTAATATAAGTTTAAATAAAAAAAAACTACCTATTAACGTTTTCAGACTTTTTATTCTATGGTATTATCAATTTTATTCAATTATTTTACTACAAGCAGCTACTAATAGCACCACTATTGGTACATTTACCCTATGGAATCTGGGATTTTTTTTCAGTCCGGGAAACAAGACCCTCTTGTTAAGGGCATGGTTGTTAGAATCCAAATGTGGCCGCCACAATGGTCGCCTTGCAATTCAATTATATTTTTTCAAGAGCACAAATATGATTATCTAGCAGATAAACAAGACTGAAAATGCTACTTGTTGCTTGCTGACTCGCAAAGAATATTGAGTTACATTTTCAGCCCACTTCGTTTGACGGATGCTTTGATTTGTGCTCACAAAAACGTGAGACAAAATGCATCATTTACGAAGTGTACGCAAGGGACCTTCACCTTAAGACGTTACGATAGAATAATTGTATATTCTGAAAATTCCCTGTAAATAAATTTACTGGAAGAGTTTAATGTTTACCGTTAAATTTATGATCTTCAATGTAATGTTGTTAAGTGATTTTTTACAGAAAATTGCATGCGAAAGTTTTATTGTTTTTCAACGATTTAGGAAAAAATCTTTGTAAATAAAAGTTTTTGCGTAAGTTCTTGTAGGGATTCATAATAAATAGAAAAAAAGCATAAAAAAAGATCAAGAAAAAAAAGCTTCCTTTATATTTGACGCAATTTCGTCCCAGAAGTTTTCTTGCAATTTCTTAAACAAAACTTAGTTTTGGCAAAAGTTAGCTTAAGATTTCTTCCAGAACTATAAAAGATTCGACTAGATACTCTCCCAGAACGCCTATGAAGGTTTTTTTAGAAATAGCTTACAACATTGTTTCGAACGTATCTTCATGGGGAACTTCGCTGATGCTGCAGAGAAATGTTCAAATTCAATGTCTAAAGGAATTTCATTAGTGATTCTTCCTGCTGCTTTGCCTGAAATTTCACTTGTCTCCAATCTTTCGTCGAAAATTATTCTAAGCTGTCAGGCAGAAAAGAACTTTGGCAATTTTTGAATATAAACATAAATATTTCCGTTAATTCACCTCTATGTTTGTTAAATTATAGCCTACAGCTTCTTCAAAGTTTTTTTATTAAGCAACTAAATTTTGTCAAATTAAGAATTTCTCTAAAAGATTTTCGCAAACGAAATGTCTTTTTTTATTCGGCAGCAATTTCTAATAAGTTACTTCAGTATGAATATCTGTTGGTTTATCGTCTTACCAAGTGGAATTCACCAGAAGTTACGTTAGAAAGACAGTTTAAATTTCCCTCAAGGATTTGCCTGTTGATGTTTGCTTAAAAAAATTGTTTGATAATTTCGAAAATTCTGTCTCAAAATATTTCATGGGCTCATGAATTCCTTATGATCTCAGAAACCACGAAAAAATCTCAAATTTCATTCATTTATTTATTTAGTTAACATCAAATTCATGATAATACTGAATCAACAATTTGCCGCCATAATACTCGATTTGCAGCTGCAGCTCTCCAACGTCGGTCACGCCCAACACTCACCAGATCACGCTCCACCTGGTCCGCCCATCGTGCTCTCTGCGCTCCACTTCTTCTTGCACCAACCGGATGGTTAGCAAACACCAACTTTGCAGGGTTGTTGTCCGGTGTTCTTGCAACATGCCCTGCCCACCGTATCCTTCCGGCTTTGGCCACTTTCTGGATGCTGGGTTCGCCGTAAAGTGCAGCGAGCTCGTGGTTCATCCTTCTCCGCCACACACCGTTCTCCTGCACGCCGCCGAAGATCGTCCTTTGCACCCGTCGCTCGAAAACTCCGAGTGCTTGCAGGTCCTCCTCGATCATCGTCCATGTCTCGTGTCCGTAGAGAACCACAGGTCTTATTAGCGTCTTGTACATAATACATTTGGTGCGGGGGTGAATCTTTTTTGACCGCAGTTTCTTCTGGAGCCCGTAGTAGGCACGACTTCCACTGATGATGCGCCTTCGTATTTCACGGCTCACGTTATTGTCAGCCGTTAGTAAGGAACCGAAGTAGACGAATTCTTCTACCACCTCGAAAGTATCCCCGTCTATCGTAACATTGCTGCCAAGGCTTGTCCTGTCTCGCTCAGTCCCATCTACCAGCATGTACTTTGTCTTAGCCGCATTCACCACCAGTCCGACCTTTGCTGCTTCACGTTTCAGGCGGGTGTACTGTTCTGCCACCGTTCCAAATGTTCTAGCAATAATATCCATGTCATCCGCAAAACAGACAAATTGGCTGGATTTCGTGAAGATCGTACCCCGGCTGTTGAGCCCGGCTCGTCGCAAAACACCTTCCAGGGTGATGTTGAAGAGTAGGCAGGAAAGTCCATCACCTTGTCGTAGTCCCCGTCGAGATTCGAATGAACTGGATAGTCAGGGCCGGATCTAAGGGGGGGCCGGGGGGGCCCGGGCCCCGGGCCCCCACATTTTAGGGGCCCCCACAAAAATTTTTTCGAGTGCTAACGTTAGATTTATTTCTCATATTACTCAAGTGCTGTTCGAAAATAAGGAAAAACATTTTTTGTCTTCTCTCTGAGGGGCCTTCACATCCGCTCGGGCCCCGGGCCCCCACAATCCTTAATCCGGGCCTGTGGATAGTTCACCCGAAATCCTTACGCTGTTCTGCACACCATTCATTGTTGCTCTTATCAGTCTAGTCAGCTTCCCGGGAAAGCTGTTCTCGTCCATAATTTTCCATAGCTCTGTGCGGTCGATTCTGTCGTATGCCGCTTTGAAGTCGATGAACAGGTGATGCGTTGGGACCTGGTATTCACGGCATTTTTGGAGGATTTGCCGTACGGTGAAGATCTGGTCCGTTGTCGACCGGCCGTCGATGAAACCGGCTTGGTAACTTCCCACGAACTCATTTACTTTAGGTGAAAGACGACGGAAGATGATCTGGGATAGCACTTTGTAGGCGGCATTCAAAATGGTGATCGCTCGAAAGTTCTCATACATTAACTTGTCGCCTTTCTTGTGGATGGGACAGATTATCCCTTCCTTCCACTCCTCCGGTAGCTGTTCGGTTTCCCAGATCTTGACTACTAACTGGTGCAGACAGGTGGCCAACTTTTCCGGGCCCATCTTGATGAGTTCTGCTGCGATACCGTCCTTACCAGCCGCTTTGTTGTTTTTGAGCTAGTGGATGGCATCCTTAACTTCCCTCAGCGTGGGAGTTGGTTCGTTCCCGTCCTCTGCTGCACCAACATAGTCATTTCCTCCGCTGCCTTGGTCCTCCGTGGCTACATTCTCTTCGCCATTCAGGTGCTCGTCGAAGTGCTGCTTCCACCTTTCGATCACCTCACGTTTGTCCGTCAGGAGGCTCCCGTCCTTATCCCTGCAGATTTCGGCTTGCGGCACGTAGCCTTTGCGGGATGCGTTGAGCTTCTGGTAGAACTTGCGTGTTTCCTGTGAACGGCACAGCAGTTCCATTTCCTCGCACTCCGCTTCTTCCAGGCGGCGCTTTTTCTCCCGGAAGAGACGGGTCTGCTGTTTCCGCTTCTGTCTGTATCGCTCCACATTCTGTCGGGTTCCATGCTGCAGCATTACCGCCCGCGCTGCATCCTTCTCCTCCAGAACCGCTCTGCACTCCTCGTCGAACCAATCGTTTCGTCGACTCCGTTCTACGTACCCGATAGTGCTCTCGGCTGCGTTGTTGATGGCTGCTTTCACTGTACTCCAGCAGTCCTCTAGAGGGGCCACATCGAGCACACCCTCGTCCGGCGACGCTGCCTCGAGATTCTGCGCGTATGCGGTGGCGACATCCGGTTGCTTCAGTCGCTCTAGATCGTACCGGGGCGGCCGCCGGTAATGTACGTTGTTAATAACGGAGAGTTTTGGGCGCAGTTTAACCAGTCTCAAATTGTTGCAGTTTATTTCCAGAATAAATGAAGTACGGTTTGGGAAAACTCAACCAGCTGTCAAGGGACTGCCAGATATCCTGAGAAATTTCTGGATTTTTTGCGGAATTTCTTCTGAAATCATTTTTTTACGCAAAATTGCTGGATCGACCGGGAACCGTCACTCTTAGTATGGTCGTGCTGCAACCATCGAGGCACTAAAGAATATAAATCGAAGTCTGCTGGAATTCTGGAAAATAAATCTTTGAAGAAAAAGTTCTGAAGGTATTCCTTGGAAATTATTCATTGAATTTCGTGCATGATATTGTAATATGGGGTAAGGGAGCCATTAGTTATCTAGCGCTTCCAAATTCATCCTATTCGAAAACAAAGCGATTACGGCACCGATTGATTCCGTTCTTTTTGTTATCATAGCACGTATGATAAAAAATACAAAAATAAGAAACAAAACAAACATTGCTTCAATCTTTTATTTTGAGTAGGATGAAATTGGGAGCAACCTACTGAACAGATGTAACAGTTTCCGTACTTACTAGTAGAATCTACATAGGAATTCATACAGTCCTTTGTTGAAGAATTCTTGGAAATACTCATGTGAGCAGTTCTGAAGAAATCTTGAAAGATTTTGGCGCAATTCTATGAATAGATTTGAGTGGAGCTTTTAGGGGAATTCTTGGCAAAATTCTTTGTTAGTTTTTCAGAAAAAAAAATGGATAAATACCTAAACTATTAAATCACTTTCTTTCTGTTTTGGAACTCTGAATTATTGATAATTCCGGAATGCTGGCTTTCTCAGTCTTGCGTAAATCAAAACGGCAAGTTTTGCTTTCCCGACGTTTCGGCTTTTTATTAAGCCTTTTTCAAGGGGCTTAATAAAAAGCCGAAACGTCGGGAAAAGCAAAACTTGCCGTTTTGATTTACCCAAGACTGAGAAATCCAGCATTCCGGAATCAATATATTCCAGTCGTACTCATCCAGCACAATTATTGTTAATCTGGCTCGAGATGATTTTAAGTAGTCAGAAGGGAGGGCGGGTCAAGGCTCCCCCAGTCCTCTTCTGATTGCGTTCAGATGGATTCATACAGCTGATAGCAACCTTCACACTTAATTTAGATTGCCGGGATATCAGCATTTATCCATTCTTTTGCCGAGATTTGCACAGCCGAGTAATCAGCAAACAACAATTTTGCCGAGATCCCAGCTATTTTTACAGTTCATTGCTGACATTCAGCAAAGGTTTTGCTGAGAGTCAGCTAACAATTTTTTGCTCGGACATCAGTTAACAGTTTTACTGAGCACATGACTGTGCGCGTTTTTGCCGTGGCAGCGAATCTGTTTTCAGTGTGTAGTTTTTAAGAAAACATCGTACTTAAGGGTAGTTAAATGCGTTTTTAGGGTTTCTTCTCATTGGACCATTTCGAATCATCCATCCCTGGGGGTGCGGAAGCTGGAAGGAAGCATAACTTCGTTCGGACTCCTGTCCCGTCCATCACCTCAAACAGCAGGTACACCGACTGACTGACTGACTGGTTGTTGTTGTTCCTTCAAGACAGCCTGACGACTCGGCTGCTGACGAGGAGCAGCCGGTCCACATCGTAACTCGTTATTCAGTTGATTCGGAACCTCCAGTAAGAACACAACAGTCAGGACGCTCGACGGCGGCGTGCAAGCCTTCCTTGGAGCCTTCCATTCAAGCTTTCGTATCTCCTTTGGTGACTTGCCAATACGCGGTTTCGGTGTCGTCGTCGTCGTCGTCGTCATCTTCGCGCACACCCAGGTTCAGCGCCTTTTTTTTTGTTCGAAGTGCCTTTCGTCGTCGGTGGGTTTTATTGTTTTCTTGTGTTCACTGGACAAGGTGAGGTGGAGGAGGTGAGAAGTGTCGCGTGCGCGGTCGATAAACGCGAGAACGCGTTTGACATTGATTGGGTCGGTCGCACGCGCGTCGCGTTCTCGGTGGGATCGCGAGTTCACGACGGCCAACGTCGTTTACAGTTCACACGGACGGACGGACGGTGAGACACGGAAGACCACGGCGGCAGTATGGCATTGGGGCAGTAGGGTGCTCCATGATGGGGAACTGTGTGGTTGGATGCAGACATTGAATGAGATGTGCCAGAAGAAGATTGAAAATCGAGTTCTACACATCTGAAGAGTTACCGATATATCGCCCGAGTCGGTCCTGTAGCCACAGTCGATCGTTTCTTGTGGGGTTACCAAAAAAGCAAATTCAAAAGTGCAACTGGATCACCCTATACTGCTCCATGTGGTCCAGTCGGAAAGCGTCGGATGGGGTAGGAGCAGCAGCAGCAGCACAGAATGGTTATGATGAAGGAGTATCTACAAACTAACTTGTTGTGAGGCACGCGATGCCGGAACAGACCCTGCGTTTCCATGAAGCTTACTCGCACCGGATGATAGTGAGTTGCGGGGTGGGTGCTGAGCTGCTGAAGGATTGTAGTACTGCAAGCAACGCACACGAATCGGCGGCGGTGGCGGCGAGAGAGAAGCGAAAACGCAATGCTCATTGACTCGAGCAAGCCAGAGTTTCGCCTTAATCAATCAATTAGTGGAGGTTGTGTTGGTGGTGATATTGTTTTTTTTTTCTCTCCCTTTATGTGTATCACCCGCCAAAGTGATGTTGTTAGTTCGTGCCACCCGCAATCGTTGAAAGGGAGATCGTTTCGACTAAACTAAAACTCTGTAATCACGTGATAATTAAGTGAAGTGTTTTGTTGAAAATTAATTAAAATAAATGCACTTTCATTGCACCGATTGCTGAAGTGCAATCGGTGCAATGGTTTAGATTGAGAAAGTTTCTACACTCATACAGTTGGAACTTAAAGTATGCGAATTTGCCGGATTAATTGAGCGAAGAATAATCCTAGTGATTTGCTGCGGGTAAGGTTTCAAGAGGTCTCAGAAGATCTCAAGGCCGTTTCAGGGGGGCTCCAGAGGGGCTGAGGGGGTCTCAGGGGGTACCAGGAGGTCACAGGTGCTTTTCAGAGGATCCCAGGGGTTTCACGAGGGCTCCAGGGGCGTTTCAGGAGGTTCCATATGGTTCCTGGGGACGTCAAAGGCATTTAAGGGAGTCTAAGGAGCGACTGAGTCCCATGGGGTTTCAGAGAGATTCCAGGGGTCTCAGGAGCGTTTCTGGAGGTCTCAAGGGATACCTAGAAGTCTCATTAGCGTTTCAGGGTGCCAGGGGGTGTCCGAAGTGCTTCATACTATTGAAGTGCTCCTGAAATTCCCGTAATCCCTTTGAAATACTCCTGAACACCCATCAATTCCTGTGATCCCTTGAAACCCCTTGAAACGCCCATGCAACTTCCATATCCCATTGAAACGCCCTTGAAATCTCCGTAATCCATTTGGAATGCTCCTGAAAAACCTTGGAACGCCTTCAAAAGGTGTCAGAAACCCCCTGAATCGACCGTTGAAACTCCTTGAAGCACTCCTGAAATGCCTCGAAACGTCCCTGAAACATCAAAAATTCTATTGAAATGCCCTTGAAATCCACGTAAAAAAATAGAAAAGCCCCTGAACCCCCTTGGGACGCCTTCAAAAGACTCCAGAAATCCGCTGAATAAATCCCCTAGACCTAAACAAACTGACCCTTAAATCATTTGGGGTCAAATACTCATTAATTGTCCATAATGAGAGAAAACCAGCCCTCAGCACCAACCATAACTGCAGAAAACCCAAAATGCGAAACGTTTCCACAACTTTTCCATTTATCAGACTTATTCGCATTATGTTGATTACGAAGCTAGCAATCAACTGTTCGACATTTCTGCACAGCCCTCTGCGCATGCAGACGCGGATGCTATTAGCTCGGCCCTTCGCGCAGATGTTTTGGCAGCGCACTCACCTGTTGTTGGTTGGTGATGGTGACGTAAGCTATGCGCGCTTCTCTTTGTGAACCTTTTCTCGCACCACCGCACCGTTTTCACTTTCTTTCGATTCGATTCGATGCTAAGTCTCTAGACCACCGCGCGTACCTTGGGCATTACTGACCTAGTGGAACACTTTTCCACTCGGACTTGCCGCGCCACATACGGGATCAGTCTGTCAATAAATAGTTATCGTGCCCTATCCTCTGTGCTTGCAACCCAATTTGAAACGCTCGATGCAGAGTTGGTTATTTGGTACCTCAAGATGAAATTCGATACGCTGCCGCTTTGTGAGCGGGAATGAGCTCTGTAGTTGAGGTTTTCCTCAATACTTGAAGGATTGGTTGTTGAGTGGAATGCTGATTTGTTTTGACGGGTAATGACCTTATCAAGGGTTTTTGGAAAAATGGGCAAAGAAATAAATTAAATTTTAGTAAAAAGAGAACAGGGTGCCTGTACCAGTTATCTCACTACCTAAGAAAAACTATTTATACAAAATAAGAAGAAGACCGTCAAGTGTCATCGATATGTCAAACGATTGATTAGTTTTCATACTTTACAGGAAAAATATATAAACGGGTCCAAAACTACTTTTAGTATTTATTACGGCGTGTGCCAATGATAGGAACCCTGTACCAGTCATGGACACATTTGTTAATTTGGGTTCCACTTCGCACTATTTGCATGCATTCTTTATGGGATTAGCCATAACTGGTACACTATGGCGTAATAGGGTACAAGGAAGCCGAACAATTAAGGAAAATGATTTTTTTATCACAATTCTAGCAAATTATGAAGTTTGAATGAATGCAACCATCTTTTGTAAACGTGATATGTTGTTCACAATATTTTTCTTGATGATTTGCATCATTAAAGGTTGAAAATCGACTATGGCGAGCCATAACTAGAACACTGAGTCTAGTTAAACAAATAAAAGAAGAAACCCTTAGTTAGGCTGTTGAACACCCAGCTTCAAGGGCGTAGCCAGCTTTTCGGTCAGGGGGGGGGCAAGCTATGTACCTACTTGCTCTTATAAATAAACGCAACACGATGAAATTGAATACTTTAACATTATTTCCTAAAAGCTTTATTTAACCCTTCAGCAGTCACGCTGTTGTATTGTGTACAATACGCTAAAAAAAGCTCGCCTGATCAGCACAAATCAACGTAGTGCTGGTAGCGGTGACCAATTTCTGGAAGATTATGGATTTTTATTTACTCGTGTATTATTTTGCTCTGATTTTTTTTTGTTAAAGTCTACTAAACATTCTTAAGAAATTATAGCTGAACTCTTTTGGAAATTACGAACTCTTTTGAGGACTAACCTAGAACTTCCTGGTTCCTGTAGGGGGGGTGGGGGTAAAACGGACCGGGTGGGTAAGACGGACCATCGACTAGTTCTGGCACTTAAGAGCTGAAATTTGACTTTCTTTTACGATTAACTCTATCTTCTTATCAGTTGATGATTATTGAACCACTCCATGAGAGAATACATATGTCAAAAGTGCAAAAAATAATCAATCATTTACCAGCCTACACGCTTTTGTGCTGGGATCTAATTTTGAGGCGGCAATAAATAAGCTTTTTAACATTAAATTGCTAAGTTTTTGCATTTTATTTTGACTTTCCCAGTAGTTTTAAACTGTTCCATCCTATACACAACGACATTCAGGTTAATTTCTTGGACTATAAATAACGGTGGTGGAATGAATATTTTGCGTTGTGTGGGGGTAAGACGGTCCGCCTTGAGGGTGGGTAAGACGGACAGTGTTGGGGTTACTTTGATAGTGCCGTAAGAAATACATTAAGACCCACACATTGTTCACAGATTGAAATCTATGGAGTACAAAAATGATTGTGGAAGCCGTATAAAGCATTTCATATTGATTTTTTATTCAAAAATTCATTTTATTAGAATTTTTGTTGTTGAAACTGTTTGAACTTTGTAAAATTACCAGAGCATTGCATACTGTTAGGCGTTTATCAGTCTATGGAGGTGTCCAATTTACAAAATAGATTTTAATTTGCAGAAACACGTTTCGCTAAGAGATTTAAGGCCAAATTTAGATTCTACTATGATTGATCTACCGAATACAAACGGCCACAAACATCATTTCACACAATTGGGTTCTTTAGGGGTATCCGGATTATTTCATAATCGGATTCTCCGCCCAACAATAAGTCGAAATCCAAAATTTCATAATTTTCGGAGTTCGGGAACTATTTTTAAAATGCATTTGAAGTTTGTATGGGGAAATTTTTTTGTTCGGGTCGAACTGTCACTTTATCAATTGAACTGTCATTCTATCCACAAAAATTAAAATTGTTTTGTTAATTTAACCATCAAAACAAAGGTATTGGAATCCAATAAAATCACGTTATACTCAGAAAAATGAGCTCTTTCGATTAGGCTATAGAAACTAGCAATATTTTATTCACTAAACAACCCAATTAGAGGCGTATTAGCTAAATTTCCAAACGTGTCCATCTTACCCACCCTACCGGTCCGTCTTACCCACACTGTTGAAAAACATACATTTGGAGATCACTTTTTAATCATCTCAAAAGTCATGGAAAATCAAATTTTATTGCAAAATCAGCTTGCAGACTGTAAAGTACTTTAGTTGAAGTATATAGCATGGAGATAAAATTTTAATTATCGCATTGTTTACACTGTCAAAATAGAGTGTTTACTAAACATGTCCGTCTTACCCCCACCCCCCCCTATGTGTCCTTTTCAAATTATCTTCCAATACTATTCGCTGGAGGAATTCCTCCAGAAAGTTTTGAAAAAAATAAAAAAAAGTCATCAGGTAATCCTGGAGAAGTTCTTGGGTACATCCTTAAAAGATGATTGAAGGATTTCTGAAATTTCCGAAGGAACTCCTGAATGAACTTTTGAAGAGAACCTGAGAGGAGACTTCTTGGATAAATCCCTGAAGAAACACCTGGATGAATCCCTGTAGCAATTCCTACAGGAATGCCTAGAGGAAGTCCTGTAGAATCCCTGGAGAGTGGAGCGGATCTGGTGTGATGGTTAGAACACTTGACTATCACGCCGAGGACCTGGGATCGAATCTCACTCCCTACAAACTCGCAAAATATGAGTTCTTCCTTCGGAAGGGAAGTAAAGCGTGGGTCCCGAGATGAACTAGCCTAGGGCTAAAAGTCTCGTTAATACAGATAAAAAAAAATCCCTGGAGGAATCCCTGGAAGAACTTCAGAAAATAAACCTGTAGGAATTCCTGGATTAATTATGGGAGGAATACCTAGTGAAAGTTGAAGAGATCTCATGAGGAAATCCTAGAAGAAATCCTAGAAAAATTTCTGGAGGATTCCTTGGAGGTAATTCTGGAGAAATTCCTGGATAAATTCTGACAGGAATCCCTAGAAAAAATTCATAAGAAATCTCTTGACCAATTCCCAGAGGAAATCTTAGAGAAATTTCTGAAGGAATCCTTGTAAAAATGCTTGATAGAATTCCTGGAGGAATCCCTTAAACAATTTCTGGGAAAATCTCTAAAGATACTGCTGGAAATTTCTGAGCAAATGCCTGACGTAATTCCTGGAGGAATTCTTGGATTAAACCCAGCGGGAATTCCTGGAGAAATTTCTTTGAGAAATTTCTTGGATGAATTCTTGGAGCAAGCCCTGGGAGAATTCCGGAAGGAATTCCTGAAAAAATCTCCAGAGGAATTCTTGGAGGAATTGCTGGAGAAATTTCTGAAAAAAAAATCAATTGAGAAATTCCAGGAGGATTTCCTGAAAAAACCCTTGGAGGAATTTCTGGAGCATTCCCTGGTGGAATCCTTGGAAATATCCCTGGAAAATTCATGGAGAAATCCCTGGAGGGATCCCTGAAGCAATTCCTGGAGGAATCTCTGGAGGAATTTCTGGAGGAATGTCTGGATGAATCTCTGAAAAATTCCTCAATGTATTCCTGCAGAACTTTCTGGAAGAACCTCTGAAGAAGTCCCTGCAGGATTTCAAGGAGAAATTCCTAGACGAATTGCTGGCATAATTTGTGAAGGAATTCCGGAAGAAATTCCTGGGGTATTTTTTGGAGGTATTTCTGGAGAAGTTTCTAAGGAGAATTCTGGATTAAATTCAGGAGGATTAAATGGAGGAGTCGCTAGAGGTATTCTTGTGGAAATTGATGTTGAAAGAATTACAGGATGAATATCTAGAGGAACCTCCAGTAGAATTCTGAGAGATTTCTGTTATATTTATATTTCTGAGAAAAAAACCCTTGAGAAATTCCTGGAGGAATTTCCAGCGGAATTGCTGGTGGAATTCCTAGAGAAATTCTCGAATGAATTCCTGAAGGAATCCCTGGGGTATACTTGACATTTGCGAAGAAATCCCTAGAGGATTCTCTGGAGGAATTCCTGGTGGAATACCTGGAGGAATCCCTGAAAAAATCCTGAAGGTACTCCTGAAGAATTTCCTGAAAGAATTTCTGAAGAAATCCCTAGAGGATTTCCTGGAAGAATCCTTGGAGAAACTTCTGGACGATTCCCTGGATGAATCTTCGAACAATTTCCTGAAGAGATTCCATGGAGAAATCTCTGATAGAATCTCGGGAGAAATTCCTGGAGAAATTCCTGGGGGAATTCCTTAAGAAATTTCTGGGGTATTTCCTGAAGATATTGCTGGAGGAATCTCTAGAAGAATTCTTGGAGATTTATATTTCTGTTCAATTGTTTTTCTATTTCTGAAAAAAAAAACCCTTGAGAAAATTCTGGAGCATTTTCTAGCAGAATTTCTGGAGGAATTCCTGGATAAATGCTCGGAGGAATTCCTGAAAGAATCCCTGGGGGAATCCTAGAAGAAGTTTGTAAAGAAATCCCTGGAGGATTCCCTGAAAAAATCCTGAAGGTATTCCTCCAGGAATATCCTGGAAGAATTTCTGAATAAATCCTTAGAGGATTTCCAGGAAGAATCCTTAAAGGGACTTAAAGGATTTCCTGCAGGAATCCCTGGGAATATCCCGGAGGAATCCCAGAAAAATTCCTGAGGGTATTCCTGGAAGAATTTCTGAAAAAAAAAATCCCCAGAAGATTTTCTGGAAAAATTCCTGGAGAAGTTGTTGACATCATTTCTGAAGGATGTCCAAGATCCATTCCTGGAACAAATCCTAGAGAAATTGCTGGAGGAATTCCTGAAAAAAGTCTTGGAGTAATTCCTGGAGAATTTCCTGGAGGAGTTCTTGAAGAAATTCCTGGATAAAATCCTAGAGGAATGCCAGGAGGAATTCCTGAAGGTTCTCCTTTGAGAATTGGTGGAGAAATCCTTAAAGGAATTCCAGGAGGAATCTCTGGAGGAATTTCTTCAACAATTTCATGATGAATTTCAGGGAGAATCTCTAGAGGAGCTCTTAGAGAAATTTCTAAAAAAATAACCTGAGAAATTCCTGGAGGGATTTCTAGAGAAATCTCTGGAGGAAGTCCTGGAGAAATCCTCAGACGAATTTCTGAAGAAATCCCTGGAAAAATCCCTGAAAAAGAGAATTTTATAGTGGAATTCCTGGAGGAATCCCTGTAGCCATTCCTGAAGGGAAAATTGGAAGAATTCTTGGTGGAACTGCTGGAAAAAAATCCAGAAGGTATTCAAATAGAAAAACTTGGAAGAATTTCTGAAGGAATTCCTAAAGGATTTCCTGGTGTAATTCATAGAGGAATCCCTGAAGAAATTCCTCTAGAAATCTCTGCAAGAATCCAAGGAGGAATCCCTGGAAGTATGCTTGGAAAATTTCCTTGAAGAATGCCTAGGAGAATTCGTGGTGGAATTCTTGGAGGATCCCCTGAAGTAATTCCTGGAGAAATCTTAGGAGGAATTGCTGTAGGAGTCTCTGGAAAAAAACCTTGGAGGAATTCCTTGAAGAATTCCTGGATAAATCTCTGCAGGAATTCTTGGAAGAATCCCGGACGCATTACTGGAGGAATCTCTGAATGAATGCCTGGAGGAAGTCCTGAAGAAATGCATTGAGAAACCTCTGGAGGATTTCTTGGAAGAATCTCTGAAAAAAAATCTTGTAGGAATTCGTTGAGGATATTGTAGAGGATATTTGTAAGAATTTCTAAAGGAATCTCCAGAGGAATTCCTGGTGAAATCTCTAGAGGAATTTCTAGATTAATTTCAGGAGGAATCGCTTAAGGAATGCGTAGAGGAACATCAGAAATATTTCCTGAAGGAATCGCAGATGGAATTCGTGGACAAATTCGGGAGGAATCCTTAGAAGAGTTTCTGAAGAAACTCCAGAAGGAATTCCGGAAGCAATATCAAGAGGAACTACTAAGGGAATCCTCAAACAGTTCCTTGAGGAAGTACTGAATCAATCCCTGGAAGAGTTCCTTGAAAAATACAATGAGGAATTCCTGAAGGAACCCTAAAAAGAGTTCCTGGGAGAATCTTTGGAGGATTTTTTAAAATAAGTTGTTCCAGAACGAATCACAGAAGGAACTGCCGAGTAAAGCCCTGCAGAAATTCTTGGTGCATTCCCTGGAAGATATCCTAGAAGAATGCCCATGGAGATCAACGGAGGAATCTCTAGAAATACTCCTGGAGGAATTTTTGGAGGAATCTCCAAAGGCATTTCTGAATTAATCCCTGGATGAATTTTTAGGGGAATCCCTGCAGCAACTCCCAGAGAAATCCCTGGAATAATTCCTGGAGGAATCTCTTAAGAAATTCCTGGAGGAATCCCAGGTATAAATCCTAAAGAAATTGCAGATGGAATCCTTGGAGAAATCCTGAAGGAATTCTAAGAAGAGTTCGTGGAGGAACTCCTTGGGGAATCCCTGTAGCAGTTCTTGAAAAAACCCCTGGAAGAATCTCGGAAGCAATTCCTAGGGGCATTCCTAAGGGAATCCCTAATCAATCCCTGGAGGAAATACTGGATTAGTTCCTGGAAGAATTCTTGAAAGAATTCCAAGAGCAACTCCTGAAGGAATTCTAAAAAGTGTTCCTGGGGGAATCCTTGGAGGATTTTTTTAAATAATCCCTGGAGTTGTTCCTGGAAGAAACACAGAGAATATTCCCGGGTAAATTCCTGGAGGAATTCTTGAAGGAAAACCTGGAGGAATCTCGGAAGCAATCCCATGAGGAATTCCTGAGGAAATCTCAGGAAAGCTTTCTTAACAAATTCCTGAAAGAATATCTGTAGGAAAAAA